>NW_023270504.1:21867687-21870796 GCF_011800145.1 Mirounga leonina
TCTTTCTTTCTTTCTTTCTTTCTTTCTTTCTTTCTTTCTTTCTTCTTCTTTTTCTTCTCTTTCTTCTTTCTTTCTTTCTCTTTCTTTCTTTCTTTCTTTTCTTTCTTTCCTCTTTTCAGTTTCAGTTCAGGATACAACATGACATTAGCCATTGCCCCTCCTTTGTTCTCTGATACTTGCAGGCTTTTCCTGTAGTCAGATTTTATGTAAAATGCCTCTCAATTTTTGTCCTTTTCATATTTTTCTTAGGCTTGGACTGGAGTTCTGGGTTTCTAGAAAAGCTGCTACAAAGGTGAAGTAACCAACTCATCAAACCTCATCAGGGATACATGTTACCCACATGACATTACTGGGATATTAACCTTATTGCTTACTTAATTTAGTGTTTACCAGGTGTGCCCATGTAGTTACCATTTTCTGCCTTCCATTCTGTGTTCTTTGCAAAATGTCACCAGATCCTGCCCACTCTAGGTGGATCTAACCTCCTGGAAAGGGAGTAGTTGAAAATTTTCGGTAAAGATTTGTCTTTCCCTTTCCCATTTATTTCCTTCTAATTATTAAATAATTTATAATAGCATGGGTTCGTGGATATTAATTTTATACTTTAGTTATGATTGAATGCTACTTTATTTATTTTGCTGTAAATTGTTCCAGTTTTGGCTATTGGGAGGTTTTTCAGGTTAGCTTCTGGGTGCCTTTGACATGCCCCAATCTTTATATTTTTTGAGCACTTTCTTACTTTCTGGCCTTATAAGATGGTCTGAGCTTACTCTGTATTTTCTTTGCCCCATTCTTAGAATCAGTCATTTCTCCAAGGAGCTCTATACTCATGAATAGTATTTAGGAACCAGTATCTGGTGCTGGTTCTGTGCCTTGCTTTTGGGTTTCATTGCTTCTAGGCTCTTTAAGCAGACAGAGCTCCATGTATACTAACTCATGTATACACACATACATATATTTATTTATGTATCAGATTGTTTGTATATATACTAAACTAAACATGAGTACATACTGATGTCTCTGATTCTGACCTAGTGGCCAGCATTCACTTTCACCTTCCTTTGTTGCTTATCTGTAACTTGCCTCTGAAAGTGTGGAACTTGTCTTCTAACAGCCAGCATTTATGTATTTGTGGTTTTTCTCATACTGGTGTGGGTCAACAGTTGTTTGTTTGTATGTTTATTTATTATTCCAACTTTTTATCTAAATTCCAATTAGTCAACATGCAGTGTAATATTAGTTTCAGGAGTACAATTTAGTGTTTCATGACTTACATATAACAACCAGTGCTCAATATAAATGCCTTCCTTAATCCCCATCACCTATCTAAGCCATCCCCCGACAGCCTCCCCCTTGGTAACCATAAATTTTTTTCTCTATCATTAAGAGTCTGTTTCTTGGTTTACCTCTCTCTTTTTCCCCCCTATGTTCATTTGTTTTGTTTCATAAATTCCATTCTGAGTGAAGACATATGGTATTTGACTATCTCTGACTGACTTAATAATCTCTAGCTCCAACCATGTCACTGCAAATGGCAAAATTTCATTCTTCTTATGGCTGAGTAATATTCCATTGTGTGTGTGTGTGTGTGTCTGTATTACATCTTTTTTATCCCTTCATCGGTCAATGAGATAGACATCTGGTTTCTTTCCATAATTTGGTATTGTTGATACTGCTGCTATAAACATAGAGGTGCATGTATCCCTTCAAATTAATATTTTTATATAATTTGAGAAAATACTTAGTAGTGCAATTGCTGGATCATAAGGCAGTTCTATTTTTACCTTTTTGAGGATCCTCCATCCTGTTTTCCACAGTGGCTATACCAGTTTGCATTCCCACCAACACAGCAAGAGGGTTCCCATTTCTCTGCATTCTCCCCAACACCTGTTGTTTCTTGTGTTGATGATTTTAGACATTCTGACTGGTAGGAGGTGATATCTAACTGTAGTTTTGGATTTGTGTTTTCCTGATGATTTTCATGTGTCTGTTGGCCATCTTTATGTCTTCTGTGGAATAATGTCTTTTCATGTTTTCTGTTCATTTTTTAACCGGATTACTTGTTTTCTTGGGTGTTGAGTTTTAGAAGCTGTTTATATATTTTGGATACTAACCCTTTATCAAATATGTCATTTGAGAATATCTTCTCTCATTCCGTTGCCTTTTAGTTTTCTTGATTGTTTCCTATGCTGTGCAGAAGCTTTTTATTTTGATGAAATCCCAATAGTTTATTTTTGCTTTGGTTTCCATTGCCTCAGGAGACATACCTAATAAATATTTGCTATGGCTGATGTCAAGGAGGTTACTGCCTGTGTTCTTCTCTAGGATTTTTGTCACATTTAGATCTTTCATCCATTTTAGATATATTTTTGTGTATGGTGTAAGAAAGTGATCTTTCTTTGCATGTTGCTGTTCAGTTTTCCCAACACCATTTGTTGAAGAGACTGTCTTTTTCCATTGGATATTCTTTCCTGCTTTGTTGGACATTAATTGACCATATAGTTGTGGGTTCATTTCCTGGTTTTCTATTTTGTTCCATTGATCTATTTTAAAAAAAATTTTTTTAAATTTTATTATGTTATGTTAGTCACCATACAACACATCACTAGTTTTTTTTTTTAATTTTTATGTTAATCCCCATACATTACATCATTAGTTTTAGATGAAGTATTCCATGATTCATTGTTTGTGACATCATTAGTTTTTGATGTAGTGACCCATGATTCATTGTTTTCGTATAACTCCCACTGATCTATTAGTCTATTTTTTTGTGCCAGTACCATACTGTCTTAATCACTACAGCTTTGTAATATAACTTGAAGTACAGAATTGTGATTCCTCCAGCTACTAATTTTTCTCCCCAGGTTGCTTTGGCTATTTGGGATTTTTGTGGTTCCAAACAAATTTAAGGATTCTTTGTTCTAGCTCTGTGAAAAATGCATTAAATTTGTAGATTGCTTTGGGTAATGTAGATGTCTTAACAATATTTTTCTTCCAATCCATGGACATGAAATGTCTGTTCATTTCTTTGGGTTGTCTTGAATTTCTCTTTTTTAAAAGATTTTATTTATTTATTTATTTATTTATTTATTTATTTATTTATTTATTT
>NW_023270504.1:21870806-21936008 GCF_011800145.1 Mirounga leonina
TTTATTTATTTATTTATTTATTTATTTATTTATTTATTTATTTATTTATATAGAGAGAGCTAGTGGGTGGAGGGACAAAGGGAGAGGGAGAGAGAATCTCAAGTAGACTCTGTGCTGAGTGCAGAGTCTAATGCCCGGCTCAATCTCAAACACCCTAAGATCATGACCTAAGCTGAAACCAAGAGTCAGACCCTGAACTTACCGAACCACCCAGGTGCCCCTGTCTTGAATTTCTTTAATCAGTGTTTTATAGTTTTCAGGTTATAGATCTTCTACCTCTTTGTTTAGGTTTATTCCTAGGTATCTTATGGTCTTTGGTGCAATTGTAAATAAGATTGATTCTGTGATTGCTATTTCTGCCACTTCATTATTTTTGTACAGAAATGCAACCTATTTCTGTACAGTGATTTTGTATCCTGTGACTTTACTAAATTCTTGTATAAGTTCTAACAATTTTTTGGTGGAGTCTTTCAAGTTTTCTATATATGGAGTATCATGTCATCTGTATATAGTGACTTCTTCCTTGCTGATTTAAAGAGTTTTACTTCTTTTTGTTGTGGCTAGGACTTCCAGTACTATGTTGAATAACAGCTGTGAGAGTGGACATTCCTGTCTTGTTCCTGACCATAGAAGAAAACCTTAAAGTTTTTCCCCATTGAGGATGGTGTTTGTTGTGGGTTTTTATATATGGCCTTTATTATATTGAGGTATGTTCCCTCTCACCCTACTTTGTTCAGAGTTTTTTTTGAATAAGTGTCGTACTTTGTCAAATGAATTTTATGCATATACTGAAAGGATCGTTAATGTTCTTATCCTTTCTTTGATTAATGTGGTGTATCACATTGATTGATTTGCAAATATTGAATCACCCTTGTAGCCCAGGAATAAATCCCACTTAATCTTGGTGAATGATTCCTTTAATGTACTGTTGGATTCAATTCACCCTATATTTTACTGAGAATTTTGCATCCATGTTCATCAGGGATATGGACCTGTAGATCTCTTTTTTAGCCAAATCTTTGTCTGTTTTGGAATCAGGGTAATGCTGGCCTCATAGAATGAGTTTGGATGTTTTCCTTCCATTTCTTTCTCTCTTTTTTTTTTTTTTTTGGAATAGTTTGAGAAGACTAGGTATCAACTCTTTTAAATGTTTGATAGAATTTCCCTATGAGGCCATCTGGCCCTGAACTTTTGTTTATTGGGAGATTTTAGATTACTGATGCAATTTCCTTGCTGGTTATCTGTCTAAGTCTTCTATTTCTTCCTGTTTCAGTTTTGGTAGTTTACATGTCTCTAGGAATTTATCCCTCTCTTCCAGGTTATCCAGTTTGTTGGCACATAGTTTTTAATAATATTCTAGTCGTTTGTATTTCTGTGGTGTTGGTGTTCTCCTCTCTCATTTGCTCATTTTATTTATTTGGGCCTTTCTCTTTTGTTTTTGGTAAGTCTGGCTAGGAGTTTATCAATTGTATTAATTTTTTCACAGAACCAGCTCCTGGTTTCATTGATCTCTTCTACATTTTCTTACCCTTATGTCATTTATTTCTGTTCTAATCTTTATTATTTCCTTCCTTTTTCTTTGTTTTAGGCTTTGTTTGTTTTTTTACTAGCTTCTTTAGGTATAAGATTAGGGTTTTTTTAATTTGAGATTTTTTTTTTTTTTGCTTCTTGAGGAAGGCCTGTATTACTTCTTGAGGAAGGCCTGTATTACTATATACTTTCCTCTTAGGACTTCTTTTGCTGTAGGCCAAAGGTTTTGGACAGTTGTATTTTCATTTTCTTTTGTTTCCATGTGTTTTTTAAATTTCTTCTTTGATTTCCTGGTTGACCCATTTATTCTTCAGTAACATGCTGTTTAACCTGCATGTATTTGTGCTCTTTCCAAATTTTTCTTGTGGTTGACTTCAAGTTTCACAGCATTGTGGTCAGGAAGTATGCATGTCATTTTCTCAATTTTTTTGTGCTTGTTGAGACCTGATTGTGACTTAGTATGTGATCTATTCTGAAAAATGTCCTATGTGCCCTTGAAAAGACTGTGCATTCTGCTGTTTTAGGACAGAAAATTCTGCATATGTTTGTTAAGTTTATCTGGTCCAATGTGTCATTCAAAGCCATTATTTCCTTGTTGATTTTCTTCTGAGATGATCTTACTAATGATGTAAGTGGGGTTTTAAAGTCCCCTACTATTATCATATTATTTTTAGTAAGTTCCTTTATGTTTGTTATTATTTGTTTTATATATTTGAGTGCTCCCATTTGGGGGCATAAATATTTACAATTGTTAGATTTTTTAAATAATATTTTATTTATTTATTTGAGAGAGAGAGAGCACAAGCGGAAGGAGGGGCAGAGGGAGAGGGACTAGCAGACTCCCCACTGAGTGGGAAGCCCATCGCAGGGCTCAATCCCAAGACCCCAAGATCATGAACTGAGCTGAAGTCAGTTGGTTAACTGACTGAGTCACCCATGTGACCCTAGATCTTTTTGATGGATAATCCCTTTTATTATGATATAATGCCTTTCTTCATCTCTTTTATAGTCTTTAGATTAAAATCTAGTTTGTCTGATGTAAGTATTGCTACCCTGGCTTTATTTGGCCATCTATTTGCATGGTAGATGTTTCTCCATCCCCTCACTTTCAATAGGCAGGTGTCCTTACATCTAAAATGAGTCTCTTGTATTTTGTCTTCTATACTACTTATTCATTCCTTGGCTCTTCCATCCTTGTGTTCATTGCATCATGTAAGTTTCAAATCTCAGTTATTGCATTTTTCATTTCTGATTGATCATTTTTTTAACTGTTTTATCTCTTCAATAAGGATCTCCTTGAGGTCTTCCATTCTTTTTTCAAGTCCAGTGAGTATTTTTATGATTGTGGCTTTAAATTCTCTATCAGGCATATTACTTATATGTGTTTTGGTTACATCTCTGGCCATGACCTTTCCTTGTTTCCTTTGGGATGAATTCTTCCATCTTGGCATTTTCTCTAAGTCTCTGTCTTCTTCTTTGTGTTAGAAAAGCCTGTTATGATTTCTGCTCTTAAGAGTAACAGCTTTATGCAGAAGAGGCCATATAATGTCCAGGGCCTGGTGCTTCAGGAATTGTCTTTGATATGAGCTGATGCACTCTGCTACTGTGTTCTGGCTGCTCTATCCTTCAGGCCTGGCATCCACAGAGGCTCATCTCACTGGCTCTGGGCAGTGTTTGGTCCTTGGCCAGAGTAAGGTGAGTTTTAACTAGTCTGCTTGTTAAATGAGACCTGATGCTACTTTCACTAGAATTGAAGCTGTGCAGAACTCTTGTTGGGAGACATGGTGTGGGCAGGGGTTTCTGCTGGTCTTCTGGGGAAGAGGTCTACTGTACTGGGACTGAGGCAAACATGGCTGAGAAGGGCAGTACGGCCAGAGTTCAGGGGGGTGTGACTTGGTGTAAGGATTGGGCAGACAGTGCCAGTGCTCTGCTATTTAGTGCAGGCGGTTCTGTGCTTCTGCTGAGGAGGGGTAGGAAATGGCCACCAGCTCCTTTGTCCCCAGAGAAGGGTCTCCATGCTTGCTGCTCTCAGGGAGGTACTCTAAGCAAAAAAAAATAATCTCCCCTTGTGCATCCCAAACATTTTTCAGATCGAAGTTTTAATGTTGTCTACCTCCAGATTGTTTTCCTGTCTTCTCTGCAGGACCAGTGAAGTGCCCTCTAGGCTTTAGGTACCTGATGTGGGTAGGGGCTTACGCTGGTCTTCTTGGGGAAAGTCTCAAAGTGCTGGGACCGAGGGAGGTTTGACTGAGAAGGGCAGTTGCACCCGAGTGTAGCACAGTGGGGACTTGGAGCAAGCTGGACAGGCAGCCAGTGTCTGGGTTTGCTGTCCTCCGTAAATGACTCTGTGCCTATGGTGAGGGACAAGATAGGAAAATGGCGCCCTTCAGCTCTTTTGTCCCAGGAGAGGTTACTCCTCTCAGATGTGCTCCAAGAAGAGTGAATAGTCTCTTCCTGGGCACCTTAGGAGATCCTCAGATCAAGCCATCAGCCCCAGGGTTGCTTTCCTGCTTTCTTTCCAGGAGAAGGGCAGTGCCCTCAGTGCTCTATCCCAGATAAGCCACTGTCTGCTAAAACTCCAGTTTTCAGGTCCTGCTTTTTGCAAAAACTCATGAAAATCAGCCCCTCCCATTTTCCCTGTCAATGGCATTGGGGAAGTATTCTCATACTTTGGGTAAGTGAACTTTCCCTTCTGAGCCTCTTCCTCTCGCATTTCTCCGTGACCAAGACTCTCCCCTCCACAGCTCCCATGATCCATTTCTTCCCCAAACCATATTTCTGCATTTCTTACCTTCCTCATTGTGGATTCTTCTCTCCCTCTAGTCGTAGAGTTTGTTTCATTAGTCAGGTCAATTTCTTGGGTATTCAGAATGATTTGATAGTTATCTAGTTGTTTTCGAGGGATGAAAAGAGCATAGGGTCTTCCTATTATGCCACCATCTTAACACCCCCCTGGCCATCTTACTTCTAATTAAAATATCAAGTGATAATCAACTTAGTACTATTCACATTTTTAGATAACTCAAATTTTTAGAAAGATACGTTTCGGATTGCTGCTTCTTCCAAAATGACATTAAAAATAGGTGACTAGAAAACAGGAGGGTCTACTTTGACATTTCCTGTAAAAACATAACTGAGTATTATTCATAATTGTTCAAGATAGGATATATGATGGAGAAACACAAAAATCGAAAGTATGAGAGGAAACAAACCTTTTATTTTATGATAGTTCTGTTTCTGCTGACAGCTTTACTGAACTAAAGATTCTTCTTGAAACTAAGGTAAAATGTCAATAGACACGGTGATTGGAGAAGGCAAATAAAGACCTAAATCTTTAGCTACTAAAGGCAAAAGTGTAACAGAAATTCTCCCAAATAATTTGAGATTTAATGTACCAATGTATGTTATTGATCAAAAATTATACATGGATATATTCTAAGGATCGAAAATAAAGCAAACTGTCTCCCTTCATTGTTTTCATTCCTGTTCATACAAGCTCCTATTTGTTTTAAAGTAAATCACTTGTCCCTATTCCTTGCCTTAATGTAACCAAGAATTTTGGACTTATGATTTCTTCACATTCACTTAACTTTTATCAATTTTATTATAAAAACAAATAAGTGAAAATAATAGAAAAACATAATATAGAAAATTAAACCTTTGTTTTTGGAATATTCTTTCCAAAATTTTATGCACTCTAGCTGCTTTATTATAAATTTCACACTAATTAATTAGGTCCTGCTGTCATTCTGTTTTGTTTTATTTACCTATGTTATCATGAACACCTCTGCCTCTCTCTCTCTCTCTCAGTTTATTTACTTATTATTTCATCTTCAGGTTAAATTGCAGTTTCTACTACCTTAATTCTTTTCACTTAATGCCATTATAGTTTTTACTTTTCTTTGACACAGGCTAGACTTGGTGAATGTCAAAATAATGAATACGAGTGATATTTTAGTGAAATCTTACATGATAAAAGTTGAAGTAGAAAAAAAGGTATAAGAAACATTTTAAGAAGCACTAAAAATACATTGACATTGGTTGCAAAAGTGTGTGGGTGTTTTAAAGACAGAAAGATCTTTGTGTATATCTTTATAATTAACTAATTAGTGATAGCCTCATTTCTCAAAATAGTTAGAAAATTAAAAGTCAACCCTAAAAAGAGTCATATGCCCATAATCTGACAATAATACTTTATATTTTTATTTGCTATAAATACTGTTGGTAAAATATTTAAAGATATATAGTTTGATAGATTTTCTTGAACCTATTATATCTATTTTAGTTATGATAAATCTGGCATCTTATTTAAAGGCCTAACAACTAAAATTGCTTATAAGTGCTTTTCATTGGTGGTTTGCCCCAAGATTTTAGGGGTTGACCTGTTAATATTAAACAATGATAAACATAATCTATACAACTCTTAAAAAGATCAGAGGCAATACATTCCTGTAAATGTATGCTAACTTTCAGAGTCAATTTTCCACTTGGTTCCTAACATATACAAATGTTATTCAATACCACCTAATAGATTCTGATCCTAAGGCTCAATCTCCCAGCAGACTCATTTTCATGAAAGGTATTCTGGATGTTGCTGAAGAAGATGGGGCTTCCAAAGTCAGTCACTTCACTCAGCTGCTGCTTCAGAAGCAGACAAGTATTAACCACAGTCAGGTCTTAATGCCCCATAACCCAGAAGACAGCACTGCACTGAGAGTTTAGAAGTCATACTATTCACCCTCTGAAACACACATTCACAGTCAGTTTGCTGGCTTACATCCTTTACCAGTAAGGTATATAGCATTTAGTAGCAAAAAAAGAGTTATCAAATATATTTCTGTTAAGTGATGTATTTTGGTATTGGGGAATTTGACATAAGGCTTAGATAGAGATGCGCAACTGCTATGCAGAGTAATTACACTCAGGACCTGGAAGATCTTAGTTCATCGGCATGCCTTTAAGAGAAAGCCCTGTTACATGGAAAATTTGTAGAATGCTTTCTCTCTTTATGTCAGAAACCTACTTCCTGAAAGCAGTTAGTTAGATCTTAGCAAAGAAACAGAGTGATCCAAAGGAAACTTACAAGAAAGAAAGCTAGAGACTCTCACAAGTGCTACTACCATTATTTAGAAGAGGATAAGACATTTGTGTTTTGGGAGTGATAGAAAAGGAAGCCCAAACCACGGGAGAGTGTTTTGAAAAGACTTCACTTGGTGTAGCTGGCATAGAGGTGGATTTCAGTTGTTATTACTACATATTTCTAAGAAGAATTTTAAAGCAGAAGAGCAATGGGGTCCTTGAGGGGCAGAGATTAATGTGATTGATATGAAAAAACAAAACAAAACTGCTTTTGTTTGTGCCTAACACTGACTTCTAGGGTTACGTAGGGCTTAGAGCTGCTCACTGAATTAAACTCATAATATATTTTTAAACATGCTCTGATAGAACTAATAGAACAAATGAATTTGATGTTGATGCTTTAAAAGGGCTACTGTGAAACCTATTCAAAATTTTGTGTCTCTATGTTTCTGTCTTAATTTTTGTTAAAGAGGTTGTTTCTTCAGGCAATTTGAAGAGAACACCAGAGAGAATTAGAAATGTGATGTTCTTCAAATTGTTTATATTTCAATTTTTAGGTATTTAGATTTACTGTAACATATTAAGCAATCTGGCTATCCTTAGGATGTTTGTTAAAAATAAGGGCTAAAATGTGTACACATTTTGACATTCTTTAGTTTTACTATATGTACGTAACAACTGAGAACTTACTTTCACTCCATAAAAAGAAAACATATGAATCATGTCAGGTCAAATATGGATATTCCCTTTTTATTTTTATAATTTTTCAATTTTATTGTTAAGCATTTCCTAATCTCATGAGATTTTGAGAAGGCTTTTTTTTTTTTTTTTCAAGATTCAAGGTAATTGCTAAATCCCAGGTTTAAACTGATCCAGAAAATGTGTATAAGATTTAGCATTTGAGTTTTCTGTGACTCTTGTCGGACACCGAGTAGAGTGCAGGAGTTAATGAGATACTGACACCAGGGGAAACTGTGTGGGGGGATATCTAATGTCACATGATCCTTGGCATTCTTTCTTCTGACATGGGCTCTCTGAGAGCCAGTGAAGCATATCAGCAAGTACCTGCTAGAGTCAAAGCAGAGGTGAAAGGCCCGCAGAGCCAGGACATCATAGCTGTGTTCCTGACCACGCTATTTCTCTAGCTGGTGAAATCCCAAGGCACAGAAGCAGGTATTACAGCCAGCGAGCTTGTGTGACCCAGGCCTATGCTGTCCCATTGTGGAGCAAAGAGGGATAAAGTAGAATTTGCTACAGGAAAGCTATGTAGGAAGTTGTGGGGGGTTGGAATGTTGCAGAAAATAACTGACTTTGGGATCCGGATTAATTTATATCTAATGTTAACTTTATTCTACAAGTGAAGACAGGAATGGATCAGAATGAGAGTGGGTCAAAATATTTCCTATGCAGAATATGATTTTTTTAATCCTTAGATATTTTAAGGGATATTTAATTCTTTTTTAGACAATATAAATCTGTGTTTTTTCCGCTCTTATCTCTATGGGTGTTACCTAACCAGTTAGCAATGTATTATCCAAAGCTTAAATTCTGTCACCTTTCAGTTAAGTGTAATAAAAAAAAAAGTTTTTTGTTTTGAAAATATGGTTATTTTTCTATCAAAACATACCCAGTTTTATATTTGTAAATTTATTTTCTTGTTATTTTGTTATACAGATATTCAATTAAAATACCATTAAACAGAAACCAGTTAGCTAGGAAAACATGACATTGAGACAAGATTTACTTTATGATTTGGCACTTGGGTAGAGAGAATATTTATTGAAAAACAAATGGCAATGTGTTTATACATTATACCATTATAGATGATTGTTCAAATCAGTTTCCTGATATTATAAAGTAATGAAATGGTAAAATATTAAGATATTTTGAAAACCCAAGAATCAAATCTATTTAGGAAGAGCAGTTATCTGGTTCTTTCTACATTTACCAAAAATATTCTTTTGGGAAAATATTTTCTCCTCTTTAATCACTATGTATTTATTTATATTTTAGGGGAGAGAGTTTATTAAGTATTTTTTGAAAGGTATTGTTTATACAAGTTAAGTGTAGATGAAAGATCATTTATTTGGATAAATATACATAAGCTATATATATGATATACATACTTGAATTAAATAAATATTTATATATATTACATGTCTTGGAGCCCCAGTTTTCTTCGTTTACAAACAGAAATGAAATCACCACTGTGCAGCATAGTTGTTAGAATGATAGGTTATTCCTCCCTCATTTAATATTACTTCCTAAACTTCCTTTCCTTGAATCCCATGATTTCCACATTTTCCTCATGCTCTGAAATGGAATCATGACCCAGTGAGTATAGAGTTTACGTGAATGAATCAGTGGGGTCTGACATAAGTAATGTGGCAGGTGCTTACTTTGTCAAATTGGGGTGTGTGTGTTCTTACTAAAGAGGGAGTTACTCTTTTTGGTGTCAGTATAGTGCCCATTGGGGCATAAAACAGGCATTAAGTGATTAAACATAATTTTTCAAAAGATGATATAAATCTAGATTTTTAGGTGAGTATGGAATATAATATACATTTTTAAATTTTGGCAATGAATTAAGTTATTTTAAAAACAGTGAAAGCTTGGGGTGCCTGGGTGGCTCAGTCGTTAAGCGTCTGCCTTCGGCTCAGGTCATGATCCCAGGGTCCTGGGATCGAGCCCCGCATCGGGCTCCCTGCTCTGCGGGAAGCCTGCTTCTCCCTCTCCCGCTCCCCCTGCTTGTGTTCCTGCTCTCGCTATCTCTCTCTCTGTCAAATAAATAAATAAAATCTTAAAAAAAAAATAAAAACAGTGAAAGCTTAACATAACATGTCCATAAACACTAATGGACCTTTATTTAATTGTGTAGGATTGCTGTTATAAGGCATTACAAAAAGAAATTAAAAACAATTTTCTTTCTAATATTCCCAGATAAATATTTGCTTTAACTTGCTTATTTCAGATGATCATGCTTATCATTCATTACCTGTCCCTGTTACTTCATGATAAATAATGTTATTTTCATGCCTCATGAAACATTGCACAGGATTTGAGCTGTGTTCTTTGCTGCAGCCCTCAAAAATGAGCGAGGAGAGAGTGATATACTTGGAGCTGAAATTACCCTATTCGGGGAAACAGAAGGACAAAAGATGTCCGATGGATAAAAGGAGAGGTAAAGGTTTTTCAGTTTGTTTTCTTGTTTTCTGAAAACATTATGATGTCAAATAAGAAAAAGTGAAATCATAATAATCATGTCTATACTTATTTGATATTTTATGTCTGGCTCTTTCTATATCAATGGGTATATTTAAATGTAATATTCAATGAGTTTTATTATCACAGTGAATACTGACATTCATTTTAATTCCAGAATGAATTTCCATTTCGTTCTAATTCTGGGAGCTTTGCTATGCTCAGTGTTTATTATATATTTTGCTTTCTGATTTTGTACAGAATTTCCATGGTATACGGTTGCATTAACCCTAGGAGTTATATGTTTTTTCCTCCTGCTGGCAATCGCAGGCTTAGGATCTATGTGTGAGTATTGGACATACACAGTTCTTATGAGAATAGTGAACCAGAGTGAAAAATGAAATGTTATAACTACTGAATTTCTGTGGAACCCTTGTAAATCATAAAGTCCTATAGAAATGTTAATAATCATGTGGGCATTGATGATAATATTGATGATGATGATTTTATTATTTTGTTATCACTTAGTTTTTATGTTACACAAAATAGGGTACATAATAGTTGTAATAGCACAAAATTTGGCTGAACTGTACAGTGAGGCTTACACATATATCTATCCTTATATTTTGTGTAGAAGGAGGTTTTCTATATAATCAGAGAATTGGGAAAATCTTTACTTGAATATTACATTCCTTATCATACTGCAATACTGCTTAAATCACAGAGGAATATAAGGCTGATCTATTTTCTATATCACTTTATATTTCATATCAATTTCCTATTTTTTTAAAGATTTTATATTTTTATTTGACAGAGAGAGAGAGCTCACAAGCAGGGGGGAGCGGCAGAGGGAGAGGGAAAAACAGGCTCCCCGCTGAGTAGGCAGCCCCAACATGGGGCTCGATCCCAGGATGCAGGGATCATGACCTGAGCTGAAGGCAGACGCTTAACCAACTGAGCCACCCAGGTGCCCCTTAGTATGTCTTTTTAATTCAGATCCAGTATATAAACATTGGAATGGATGGCTGAATTGAAGCACTAGTTATATTTATTGCAATTGACTACATTAAGAGACTGTGCAATTAATATTGTTGGATTTTTACAAGTAGACATTGAATTTGGCTGAATGATGGTGGGTGGTAGCAGAATTGGAAATTAAGATTCTTAGTTGTGTCACAAAACCTTAAAGGATTTTTCTTTTAATATTCACACACTTACAGAGCAATACACTTTATGCTTTTACGTTTTCTATTTGTGAGTTTTGGGAAGATATTGCTATATTGTATATTAGAAGTAGCTGTCTGAGCTCTTGGTCCATGTAAATTCAATGAATCAACTGTAAGTTTATCCTAGAAGAGAGTCAAATCACTGTATTTGGCTTTACATGCAAATACTAATTGCTAAATAAATACTAAATACAAAATCTCACCAACTTTGAAACCTTTATTTGAAAATTAGATGACATAGAAACTAGTTAATGTTTTATTTCAAGTTTATATTTTCTGATTTATATGTTTATATGCTTTGCGTTTTAGAAGTTTATATACTTAAAAATAATGGATAGCAAGTTATATTTTTATTTAAAAATCTGTTTTATTTTCTGATACTTCAAACTATTTTAAACTACCATTTTTTCTGATTGTACTTTCATTTAGTCAACAACATTCATTATGCCATTTAGAATTAGAGTAAGCAAGTATAATAATGTGATCTATGAAAGGCATTCATGACCTTAATTTTATAATATGGATTGAAGTTTTTCAGAAGTGTTTTGCACACACAATGCTAGATATGAACAATACAAAAGAAAAAAGTGTTTCCTTAGGAGAGGCTGAAGATCACTCTATTTTACCACCTTTTATAGGTATGTACTTGAATACTTACAGTGATAGTTTACAAGTGTTTTTTTTCATGGAATTATCCCCTCTGTCCCATTTCAATATATAATTAAAAATTTTATGTTGTGCTTTGTCAGGTCCTTTAATTTTGCTTACCTTTTTTTTTTTTTGAAATCAAATCCATTTTCTTCATAATAGCTAATCTAAATCTTGACTTTCACAAAGTCATGTTGATTTGATTATTTGAGTAATTTATGATCATGGATGAATTTTCCCTAATATATCCCTCGGAATTACCACCATCTCTGTAAATTCACTTTGTGGATTTCTTCCTGCAAGGATATCTGCTCCACATGGCTGCAGTTTATTTGTCCTTGAGAAGTCAAAATTTCTTAGTGCAATCCTAACAATGGTCTGAGGTCTGTCAGAGACAGTACCTGGCTCCACAATTTGGCCAAAGAGCTATTCCCAACATTAGACTTTTGGGAAATGGGAAAACCATCTATTTTTGGTCATTCAGTCTGAAGTAAGCAAGACATATGTGGAAAGTGCAGGTATCTAAGTGGTCTTGTGGTTGAGGATCATGGTGGCTTTTCTTTTCAAGTTAAAGACTATGACTCATTTCAAGAAAATTGGTACTGCTGTGGAAAAAGCTGTTACTATTTTTCAAAAGAAGAGAAAACTTGGGAGAGGAGTAAGAAGTCATGTGAAGACCTGAGTTCTAGTCTCATTAAGATTGATAATAAAGAGGAGCAGGTATGTCTACTTTATTAAACCTGATTAAATGCTTTATGAGAAGTCCTATGTCTTGAATTAGGATAATTATTTCAACTTTTCTCCAATATTATTTGGCCACTTTGTTTTGAAGCACTTGTTAATCAGTGTTGATTTCTCTGGAGAAGAGAAGAAGGTGTAACAGAGACCCAGAAGAACCACTGTTTTATTTATTTATTTTTTAAGTAGGCTTCAGTCCAGCCTGGTGACCATATGGGGCTTGAACTCATGACCCTGATATCAAGACCTGAGCTGAGCTCAAGAGTCAGGTGCTTAACCAACCAAGCCACGTAAGCACCCCAAGATCCATTGTTTTAAACAATGAACAAGAGAAATGGCTCTGCTGTCCCATTTCATTTTTAGTCTTTTTATTGCATGTGTTGCATCTTCACATTTTAATGTTCATTACACGGATCAGTATTTAGCTTCTCAGGGCTAATACAGGGCAAAAGAAAAACTGCCTTCAATGGTGTGAGCAATCTAAAGAGATAATTCTTGTTGTACTGAATTCTGCTGTTCCTTCTCTCAATATTTGGAAGGAATCACACTTGTAAGGGAAGATGAGTCTCTCACTTTCATGCATGGCCATGGGAAAAATGATAAAAAATAGAGATTGAATTTACTGGAGTGATTCTTTGAAGATGAACTTTTATTTTACATATAATCCAGAATGGCAGAGGAAGCATCTCTTTTCTAGAAGAGACAATCTAGATCAAATTTGCCATTCCTTATAAAGTTTAGGACTATAAAGTCAATTGAATGGACTCTGCAGATTACCTTCTAATGATTCCATTTAGGCACCAAATTCCAGTCACACTGTTTAGTCCTAGCAACGTTACTTCTAGTAGTATCTTGTGAAGGATGAGTTAAAAGCCTTGTATTTGAAAAACAACAACAACAACAACAACAACAACAACCACCACCACCAGGGGTGCCTTGCTGGCTCAGTCAGTGGGGCATGTGACTCTTGATCTCAAGAGTTGTGAGTTCAAGCCCCATGTTGGGTGTAGAGTTTACTTAAAAAAGTAAATAATAAATAAATAAAACAAACAAAAATGCTTGTGTTTTCTTATTTATAAAATTCTTATTAAAATAACAATATGAATGAATCACTTTTACTTATAAGAAACAGATGAACTAAGTAATTGCATAAGGAGTCAAATTTTAAAAATCCAGCTACATCTTATTAGTACCTTGATTAATTTAAACCTCAATTGTTATCAGTTGTTCCTAAAAGATTTGAGTTTTCTTCTCTCAGAAATTAACTTTATTTGTAATCTGTACTTTCCCTGTAATTTCCAATTCAGGATTCTTCAGTTTTAGTCCTGCCATTGAAGTTTCTATGCTTCAGAGTTTGAATGAAACTTCTTATGCTTGTTATGTCTGTATTTCCATGAGCTAATCTAGAGCCTTTGAAATTCCTTGATTCTTTTGCCACTAGTTAGAGCAAAAGCTGAGTTTCATAGTCTATAATCTGATAGCCTTGCTGTCAGGATCTAAATTGGAATACTGATGCACTATACAAACCCTGTAACAGACTTTGCTGTAGAATAGCATTACTCTTACACTAATGGTTTAGGATTTTCAGTCTTTTGCTGTTTTACAAAGCCTAGAAGTGTAATGAAAGCAGTGTCTTAAATCCATTGATACAGAAAACTGAGATTGGCTTTTATACATTTATGTATACCCCTAAATCTAACAAAAATATGTGAGTGAAAGAATCAATGAATATTTAACTTTAGTATTTCTTCAGAGACCTAGAAATGATAAAGTATATTTTTGTGACACTTATATAATAACATCCATTTTTCCTACTCTAAAAGATACACTATTGAGATTTTTTTTCTTATGCAATTTAATTATGGTGAAAAAAATATTGGAGTGTGTGTGTATGTGTATGCGTGTGTGTTTGAGAGGAGAGAGAAAGAGTGGGAGAGAGACAGAGAGAGGATTTGAGAGAGAGGGAGAGAAAGAGAGACAGAGAGAGGTAATAAATACATTGCTTTTTTTTAAAAAAAGATTTTATTTATTCATTTGAGACACAGAGATACGGAGAGAGAGAGAGCATGAGCAGGGGGGAGACAGAGGGAGAGGGAGAGGGAGAAGCAGGTTCCCTGCCAAGCAGAAAGCCCGATGCGGGGCTTGATCCCAGGACCCTGGAATCATGACCTGAGCTGAAGGCAGATGCCTAACCATCTGAGCCACCCAGGCGCCCCAATACATTGCTTTTAGGAAAGAACATTAGCTTATTGCTTCACATTTGCATCCATAAGGAAACATTTGAAGTGAATAAAATATGCCAGTTGGAATAATGATTACAAATAATTTACAGTTTTTTATGTTAAAGATATTTTTGACCCTGCATTCATTATTCAGTGCACAAAATTTTCAAAACTGAGAGTATGATTCCTACTTTATAGTTATATATAGTTATGGAAAATACTCCATATAGTTATGGAAAATACTCAAGAAAGTTTTTTTTTTCTTCATTGTACAGAGCAAATAAATGACATAAGCTGTTTTAACACTTGTAGGTATAGTTTCTTCATTTTCACTGCTGTGTAAGATTCCACAGTATGATAAGCTTCATCCATTTTCTAGATGATGAGAATTTCAGTTGTTTCCAGCTCTTGTTGCTATGAATAGTCCTTCATTAAACATTCTTAGGCATATCTCTGTGCAACATTGTTCCATGTGTATTCTCTTCTTTTTATGACAAATCATCCTAGGAGTGGAATCATTGGTCAATAGTGTTTGTGCAAGTTCAATTTTATATGAGAATTCCACATTATTTTCTAATATGATTTTAGCACCAGTTTTAAAGATATCTTTGATCTCTACTATCCCACAAAGTTGGTGTTGTTATTTTTTACTTTCTGCAAATTGAATAGTTGTAAAATATATCCTTGTGACTTTGATTTGCATTTTCCCGATCTCTAGTGAGCTTGGCTCTTTCTATAGTTATTGGCTATATGCTTTATTTATTTGAAATGTGTTCTTATGTTTTGTCCATTTTTTTCCTATTGGATAATTTTATTTTGATATTGTTTTATAGAACTATCTATTTGTTCTTTAAATTACTGCGGATGTCTCCAGATTTGAAGCTTGTCTTTTCACATTCTTTAAGGTAGAGAGAAGTTCTAGGTTTAGTGCAATCTTATTTACTTATCTACTTTATTATATGTGAAGTTTTTAAGTCCATCATGTCCCTTTCTGGATAGCTTTCATTCAATCACTAAGAGTTGAGTGATTCGTTCATTGAATTCTTTCCATATCCATTTCTTCTCTGCACCATGGTCGTTCGTTGAATCCTTTCCATATCCAGTTCTTCTCTGCACCATGGAGAAAGTAGCTTGCCTCTTCCATTTAGCAGAGTGGCATTTGAAGATAAAGGTGCCCAGTATTTTGTGAGTCTTCTGTGGATGAGGTGTATTCATTGATGTTATGAATAATACCAATAATTCTAATTTTCCCACAGAACATCATTCAATCAAAAATAAAATACAACTATTGGATTGGATTACATAAAACAGAAGCTAGGCCTTCCTGGAAGTGGTTGGATGGCACTCTCTTATCTCAGATGGTGTAAGTTTTCAGGTCACAGCTTTCCCATTCCCTTTCCTGCTCAGGAACTGCCTGGTAGATTATAGGTGGAGAATAGGAAAGGATCCTTGGGGACTTAGGGAAAATCTTGAATTCCATTTGATCTCACTTCTCTGGTAAGCAACCAAATGCAAATCTCAGGCTTCAAGTAGTCCCAAAGAGCATAATTTATCCCCATGTTCTTTATTGGATGATCCTTCCAAACACAATAAAGAGACATTTTGCTTTTGTATCTTTCTCTTGTATGTTCTGTGATACTTGCATGTTCACTGGTATGATTGCAGGAAATAGTAAAAATATAATGAGGAAAGAAAAGTTGCATCTAAACCCAGCTCTCTCTGTCATTGCAACTTGTACCTGTTTACTTTGTATCATTCAAGAACTAAAAAGAAAAGAGCTTTTTTCCAAATAAATCCTTTAGTAATCTTGTATCTCTAATGTGGTCACTTACTGTCTTTCATGTTATTATTTCACACAAATCCACATGATTTCTCGTAGTCCTGTCTCATTAGTAAATCCCATACATTTGTTGGTTGATGTCCAGGAAACTAGGTTAGAAAATGAAGCAAACAATCTAACTAAATCTAAGTAACATGGGGGACAGTATGAGAGACATGGGATATTTAACATGCTGTTTATTGATGGCCTATAATATGTCAAGCGCTATTGTAGCCATTGAAGTTACAGTGATAAATAAAACATGCAACAGTATCCTCCTTTAATGGATAATATATTCTTTTATTTATTTATTTATTTATTTATTTATTTATTTATTTATTTATTTTTAAAATTTTTTATTCTTATGTTAATCCCCATACATTACATCATTAGTTTTAGATGTAGTGTTCCATGATTCATTGGTCGTGCATAACACCCAGTGCTCCATGCAGAATGTGCCCTCCTCAATATCCACCACCAGGCTAACCCATCCTCCCACCCCCCTCCCCTCTAGAACCCTCAGTTTGTTTTTCAGAGTCCATCGTCTCTCATGGTTCGTCTACCCCTCCGATTTCCCCCCCTTCATTCTTCCCCTCCCGCAACCTTCTTCTTCTTCTTTTTTTTTTTCTTAACATATATTGCATTATTTGTTTCAGAGGTACAGATCTGAGATTCAACAGTCTTACACAATTCACAGCACTCACCATAGCACATACCCTCCCCAATGTCTCTCACCCAGCCACCCCATCCCTCCCACCTCACCCCCCACTCCAGCAACCCTCAGTTTGTTTCCTGCGATTAAGAATTCCTCATATCAGTGAGATCATATGATACATGTCTTTCTCTGTTTGACTTATTTCACTCAGCATAATACCCTCCAGTTCCATCCACGTCATTGCAAATGGCAAGATCTCATTCCTTTTGATGGCTGCATAATATTCCATTGTATATATATACCACCTCTTCTTTATCCATTCATCTGTCGATGGACATCTTGGGTCTTTCCACAGTTTGGCTATTGTGGACATTGCTGCTATAAACATTGGGGTGCACGTACCCTTTTGGATCCCTACTTTTGTATCTTTGGGGTAAATACCCAGTAGTGCAATTGCTGGATCATATGGTAGCTCTATTTTCAACTTTTTGAGGAACCTCCATACAGTTTTCCAGAGTGGCTGCACCAGCTTGCATTCCCACCAACAGTGTAGGAGGGTTCCCCTTTCTCCGCATCCCCGCCAACATCTGTCGTTTCCTGACTTGTTAATTTTAGCCATTCTGACTGGTGTGAGGTGGTATCTCATTGAGGTTTTGATTTGGATTTCCCTGATGCCGAACGATATTGAGCACTTTTTCATGTGTCTTTAATGGATAATATATTCTAATGCAGGCATGATAGTGCTGGTGGGGATGAGTGAGGACAAACCAAATATGCCAAGTAAATTATATGGTACATTAGAAGAAGATAAATGCTATAGGGTATTGTGAAGTCTCTTATTTTTTTTTTCTATATCATAGTGTCTTTTGTGTATGAAGGTAAGAGAAAGAGCTTTCACTGTTTTAAATGAGATGGTCAGAGACAGCCTCCTTGAGAAATGATATTTGTACAGTATCTTGAATGAGCAAAGTCTGTGGATTACCTGATGGGACAGCATCTTAGCAGTAGAAACAGCTGGTGCAAAGACTCTGAAGTAGGAGTGTATTTGGCATGCTTGACGAAATAGCAAGAGGGCCTGTGATGCTGGAGCAAAATGAACAAGGGGAAGAGATGTAGGTCAGAGAGTTAATGATGGTGAGAGTGTAGGACATCAGAAAAGTGTAAGAACTTGGATTTTTTCAGGAGGGCAATGAGAAGCTATTAGAGCGTTTTGAGCAGAAGAGTGACAAAAGCATGCTTCCTGTTTTAGAGTCTCCCTCTGGACACTCTGTTGAGATTACTTGGTGTGTGTTCTTTTGGGGAGGATTCAGGGATTATAAATTAGGATGCAGGAACCTACTTAACAGTCTGTTGGAGTCATCCAGATGAGAACTGATGACTTGATGATGATTGGTAGGGTTGGTGCTGGTGTAAAGTGGCCAGATTTCACATTTCTTTCAAAGATGTGTGAGAGACAGACAAATCAGGGATGCTTCCAAGGGTTTTGGTCCAGAAGTTGTAAGATTGATGTTGCCATTAATGTTAATATGGCATAATTGGAATTCAGTTTTAGATAAAATTTTAAATAATCTATTAAACATTTAGTATGGGGGTATCACATGGGGCATTGTGATACATGATTATGAGGTTCATGTGAGAGGTCTGTGCTGGGGATGCAGATGTTGTACACAGCTGTGCACAGACAATGTGATAAGTAAGAGGGTGGAAGTTATTCTCAGGAAATCTAAGGCCTTAGCCCTTGGACACCCAAATGTTTAAGACAATGATAAGATAACAGGGAGATGAAGATAACCAGAAAATATCATTGAGAAAAGTGCTTCAGAGACAGGAGTAAAACCAAGAAGGAGCAGGTAGGGTAATGGAATCCCTATAAAATAAGTACTACCGAAACAACAGTAAAATTTAAAAGGTTGGTGAGCTCTCACTGACAATTTTACTACTTGAAATTGTTACTTCCTATCAGTTACATTCATGAACATTTGGAGGGAAAATAAAACGAAGAAACATTTTTTTCCTGTATACTGTAGCTTAGCCCCCCCAGATACCCAGTCTCATTGCCCAATTTCACAAAATTTTAATGCTTTGTTTGGTGTGGAAAACAGGCTGAGTGGGGAAAAGTGCACTCTCTCTTAAATGCATATGAGCACCTTCTATGATTAAAATGGTTACCACTGGAAATGCATACTCTGTGCATACCAATCTGAATCATAGGAAACTGGAAATATTTTATATGTAGTTACAGTATGTCACATAATGAATTTATTATATTTGGTCACTTCCTAGAAGTTTCAGGAGTCTCAGAATTTTTCAAGTGTACATGTCTAACCCATGTATACATCCCAGTCTATACTAGTCTTTCTACTTCTTCCCTATCTCCAAATGTCCACTGGCAACATTTCCATTAGTTTTAGATACAACTACACTTTATAATCTTACAGTTATATGTCTGTCACATGATTTATGTGTCCATTGAAATAATTGCACGTATGTTTTAAGTTTGTGATAAAATTTGCCTGAGACATGACTTTCTAAATAAATATATTCTCTGATGCAGGGATTTCCAGCAAAGTTTAATGGATGTAAGATGTGGACACCTCAAGTCATCGCGTATTTTTACTGCTGATTGTAGTAAACTTTTTCGTTACATTTGTGAAAAAGTTCATGGCCCTGATTATTAAAAGAATTACTGTCATCAAAGTTTTAATATTTTCTTTCTTTAACAGCTGTTAGGGAAACAATTTAGGATATTCACTCAAATTAGCCCAATATGCATGATTTATTAAGGGTTATGATCATTCAAATATTCCTCAACAAGGTTAAAACTCTAAGGTTTATAAATAGGACTATTATACATTCAAAAAATAAGTTTATTGTTTAGAAATTTCAAGAACCAATCCACCAAAGAATGTGAAACAAATTCATTTTCACTGAGTATAGGATTTTACATTTACAAACAATTAAATGATTCTGATATAAATAGGTAATTAATACATTCATGATGAACAAATTCTCTTAATCCATCTTGTTCCCTATTCACCTAGTTCCCTTCTCATAGGCAAACTTGTAATAGTTAGATAGTATTCCAAAGATATTCTAGGAAAGTACAGCCATATGCATGTTATCTGCTAAACAGAATGTTACATGACTACAAACAATATTGCTTCTTTACATTTTTGTTTAAAAATATATCATGCAGTTTGTTCCATCTCAGTACATAGGAGCTGCATCACTGTAACCAGTTGCAAATGTTACACTAAATGGATGTACCAAAAATTTATCTAATAGTTTTATTTCCAATCGATATTTCAGTTTGTCCCAGAATTTTACAATTGTAGAAAAATGCTGGAATGAATAGCACTTAATACAGTATTTTTTGCCATATATATGTATATATATATATATTTATATTTATATATATGATAAATCTCTAGCAGTGAAATCTCTGTATCAAAAGATGTGTACATTGAATTTTAATAGACCTGTAATATTTCAGTAGAGGTTGTACACCTATCATCTCCACACAGCAACATTCAAGAATTCCTGCTTCCTCATTTCTTTACCACCACGTGTTATTGATCTGTTTGATTTTGTCAATAAAATTTTCACCAATATAAAAGGGGTTATATTGTGTCATTTAAATGTATAATTTCCTATTATTTGTGAAGCCAGCATCTCTTTCTGGTATTTATTTTATTTAAACTATCTGGCCATGTCTTTGTGGATTGATATCCCAAACCTAATTTTGAGCAAAGAAACCGGACACAAAATAATCCATCCTTAAAATTCCCCTATTTGTAAGGTTCAACACCAGGTAAATCTAATCTCTGCTATTAGAAATTAGGACAAAAGTTCCTGCTGTGTGGATTTATTCCTAAAAAGAACAATAAAGGAGAATGAATACTATTTACCATGGTGCAGAGTTATTCTTGGAAAGAAACTATGTCCAAGGGGCATTTCTCAGGTGCTGATAATAATGAGTGTAATAATCTGGGGTGCTGGTTACATGGGTGGTATATTTATTCCTTCTGCTGCCATGACAAGTACCATAACCTGGGTGTCTTTGAACAATATACATGTATTTTTTCATAGTTGTGGAGGCTAGAAGTTTAAAATGAGGGTGTCAGGACCAAGTTCCATTTGAAATTCTTTATTTTACTTGTTTGAGTAAATCCTTCCTTGCTTCTTCCCAGTTTCTGTCGGTTGTGGGCAATCCTTTTGTTCCTTGGTTGGTCTCTATATCACTCCGATCTTTGTTTCTGTCATCACATGGCATTCTTCCTCTGTGTCACTGTTAAAATATCCATCTCTTATAAAGAGACTCTTAGGCCCCTTCCTAAGGACCTGATTTTAACTTGATTACATCTGTGAAGACCTTATTTCCAAATAAGGTCATATTCACCGGTAATAGGAATTATAATTTCAGCATATTTATTTTTACCTTTGTTTCTTGTGCTTTTGATGTCATTTCTAAATGACATTTCTTTTTTTTTTTAAGATTTTTATTCATTTATTTGACAGAGACAGACAGCAAGAGAGGGAACACAAGCAGGGGGAGTGGGAGAGGGAGAAGCAGGCTTCCCGCTGAGCAGGGAGCCTGATGCGGGGCTCAATCCCAGGACTCTGGGATCGTAACCTGAACCGAAGGCAGACGCTTAATGACTGAGCCACACAGGCGTCCCTAAATGACATTTCTAAAAAAAAAAAAAATGTTGCTAAGACCAATGTCAAGAGTTTTTACTCTATGTTTTCTTCACAGAGTTTTATGATTTTAGGTCTTATGTTTATGTTTATCTCTTTAATGCATTTTGACCTAATTTCTGTGACTAGGTTAAGATAGGGTCTAATTTCACTATTCTGCATGTGGTTATCCAGTTTTCCCAACACCATTCATTGAAGAGATTACCCTTTTTCCAATGAGTTTTTTTGGCTTAAGTGTCAATATTAGATACATGGGTTTATTTCTGGGTTCTTGATTCTGTTCCATTTGTGTATTACTATGCCAATACTACGCTGTTTTGATTACTATAGCTTTGTAATAAAGTTTAAAATCAGGAATTGGGATGCCTCTAGTTTTGTTCTTCATTCTTGATTGCTTTGTATATGTTTTTTTGGTTTCATACAAATTTGGAGATTGCCTTCTCTATTTGTGTGAATAATGTTATTGGAATTTTGATGGGATCTATCATTGAATCTGTAGATGACTTGTTGCTGTTGTTGTTGTTATATGTTCCTTTAAAGGAACCCCTATTAGGCTATTGGTGGGTTTTTCAGCAAAAACTTAGCAGGCTAGAAAATAATGGGAAGATGTATTCAATGTGATAACAGAGAAAATGCCAAACAAGAACAATCAATCTGGCTAATGTATTCTTCAGAAATGAGTGAGAGACAGACTTTCCCATACATACAAAAGCTAAGGGAGTTCATCACCATTAGACCTGACTTACAGAGAAATCAGACAGAAGATCTGTAAAAAATAGAAGTCTTAAACAACACTTTAGACCAATTATACCTGACAGTTATATAGAGAACACTCTAGCCACTAGAGAATACACATTTTTCCTCAATTACACATAGAACTTTCTCCAAGATAACAAATAGAATCTCAAAGGACTATCTGTAGTGAAAACTATCTTGAAAAAGAAGAACACAGTTGAAGGCCTTACACTTCCTCATTTGAAAACCTCTAACAAAGTTACAATTATCAGAAATACAGTCCTTCCTGAACTTAATGATGGTTATATCCCAATAAACTCATTGTAAGTTGAAAATATTGTAAGTTGAAAATGTATTTAGTACACCTAAACTACTGAAATCAAAGCTTAGACTAGCCTACCTTAAACATGCTTAGAACACTTATATTAGCCTACAGTTAGGCAAAATCATCTACACAAAGCCTCTATTATAATAAAGTATTGACTATCTCAAGTAATTTATTAAATACTCTTGAAAGTGAAAAGTAAAAATAGAATGGTTGTATGGGTACTGAATAGTAAGTGCATCAGTTGTTTACTTTTGTGATCACATGGCTTTCTGGGAGGTGTGCTCACTGCCACTGTCCAGCATTATGAGGCTATTGTTAGCCAGAGAAAAGGTCAAAATTCAAAACTCAGAGTATGGTTTCTACTGAATGCATATCACTTTTTCACCACCATAAAGTCAAAAATCATAAGTTGACCCATTATAGATCCATCTATTTTAAGTTTGGTCTGTCTGTAGGATGGTACTGACATAAAGACAGACATACAGGCCAATGGAATAGAATAGAGTGCCCAGAAATAAATCTTTGCATGTATAATCAAGTGATTTTTAACAAGAGTGCCAAGAGCATTTGATGGAGGAAAGGGCAGTTTCTTCATCAAGTAGTGCTATAAAAACTGCCTGTTCACATGCAAATAAAAAAAAAGAAAGAAAAAAGAAATTTGACCCTTACCTTTGACCATATACAAAATGAACTTAAAATAGATCAGAGTACTAAATGTAGGACACGTCATTATAAAAATCTTAGGAAAAAACATAGTAGAAAATCTCCATGACATTGGATTTGGCAATGATTTCTTTTTTTTTTAATTTTATTTTGTTATGTTAATCACCATACATTACAGCATTAGTTTTTTTTAAGTTGATATTTTGCATTTTATTTTTTTTATGTTATGTTAATCACCATACATTACATCATTAGTTTCTGATGTAGTGTTCCATGATTCTGTCGTTTCCTGACTTGTTAATTTTAGGAATTCTGACTGGTGTGAGGTGGTATCTCATTGAGGTTATTTATTTATTTATTTATTTATTTATTTATTTATTTATTTATTTATTATGTTATGTTAATCACCATACATTACATCATTGGCTTTTTTAAATTATGCTATGTTAATCACTGTACAATTACATCATTAGATTTTGATGTAGTGTTCTATGATTCATTGTTTGCATATAACACCCAGTGCTCCATGCAGAATGTGCCCTTTTTAATACCCATCACCAGGCTTATCCATCCTCCCAACCCCCTCCCCTCTAGAACCCTCAGTTTGTTTTTCAGAGTCCACAGTCTCTCATGCTTTGTCTCCCCCTCCGATGTCCCCCCTTTCATTATTCCCCTCCTGCTATTTTCTCTTCTTCTTCTTTTTTTAACATATATTATTTGTTTCAGAGGTACAGATCTATGATTCAACAATCTTACACAATTCACAGCGCTCACCATAGCACATACCCTCGCCAATGTCTATCACCCAGCCACCCCATCCCTCCCACTCCCCACCACTCCAGCAACCCTCAGTTTGTTTCCTGAGATTAAGAATTCCTCAGATTAGTGAGGTCATATGATACATGTCTTTCTCTGATTGACTTATTTCGCCCAGCATAACACCCTCCAGTTCCATCCACATTGTTGCAAATGGAAAGATTTCATTCCTTTTTTTTTTTGACATTATTATTTTTATTTATTCAGCAAAAAGTTTAAAAATTTCTAAGAACAGAAGAATGCATAAATCAAATATATCCATACAATGAAATATTATATGACAGTGAAAGTGAATAGATCTTTTTTTTAAATTTTTTTATTCTTATGTTAATCCCCATACATTACATCATTAGTTTTAGATGTAGTGTTCCATGATTCATTGGTTGTGCATAACACCCAGTGCTCCATGCAGAATGTGCCCTCCTCAATACCCACCACCAGGCTAACCCATCCTCCCACCCCCCTCCCCTCTAGAACCCTCAGTTTGTTTTTCAGAGTCCATCGTCTCTCATGGTTCGTCTACCCCTCCGATTTCCCCCCCTTCATTCTTCCCCTCCTGCTACCTTCTTCTCCTTCTTTTTTTTTTTCCCTTAACATATATTGCATTATTTGTTTCAGAGGTACAGATCTGAGATTCAACAGTCTTGCACAATTCACAGCGCTTACCATAGCACATACCCTCCCCAGGGTCTATTACCCAGTCACCCCCTCCCTCCCACCCCACCCCCCACTCCAGCAACCCTCAGTTTGTTTCCTGAAATTAAGAATTCCTCATATCAGTGAGGTCATATGAAACATGTCTTTCTCTGTTTGACTTATTTCGCTCAACATAATACCCTCCAGTTCTATCCACGTCATTGCAAATGGCAAGATCTCATTCCTTTTGATGGCTGCATACTATTCCATTGTATATATATACCACCTCTTCTTTATCCATTCATCTGTCGATGGACATCTTGGCTCTTTCCACGGTTTGGCTATTGTGGACATTGCTGCTATAAACATCGGGGTGCATGTACCCCTTGGGATCCCTACATTTGTATTTTTGGGGTAAATACCCAGTAGTGCAATTGCTGGGTCATATGGTAACTCTATTTTCAACTTTTTGAAGAACCTCCATACTGTTTCCCAGAGTGGCTGCACCAGCTTGCATTCCCACCAACAGTGTAGGAGGGTTCCCCTTTCTCCCCATCCTCACCAACATCCATTGTTTCCTGACTTGTTAATTTTAGCCATTCTGACTGGTGTGAGGTGGTATCTCATTGAGGTTTCGATTTGGATTTCCCTGATGCCGAGTGATGTTGAGCACTTTTTCATGTGTCTGTTGGCCATTTGGATGCCTTCTTTGCAGATATGTCTGTTGATGTCTTCTGCCCATTTCTTGATTGGATTATTTGTTCTTTGGGTGTTGAGTTTGATAAGTTCTTTATAGATTTTGGATACTAGCCCTTTATCTGATATGTCATTTGCAAATATCTTCTCCCATTCTGTTGGTTGTTTTTTGGTTTTGTTGACTATTTCCGTTGCTGTGCAAAACCTTTTTCTCTTGATGAAGTCCCAATAGTTCATTTTTGCCCTTGCTTTCCTTGCTTTTGATGATGTTTCTAAGAACAAGTTGCTATAGCTGAGGTTGAAGGGGTTGCTGCCTCGTGTTCTCCTCTAGGATTTTTTTTTTTGCCAGTTCATTTTATTTTATTTTATTTTTTGATCTTTTTATTGTTGTGTTAATCACCATACATTACATCATTAGTTTTTGATATAGTGTTCCATGATTCATTGTTTGTGCATAACACCCAGTGCTCCATGCAGAAAATGCCCTCTTTAATACCCACCACCAGGCTAACCCATTCTCCCACCCCCTCCCCTCTAGAACCCTCAATTTGTTTTTCAGGGTCCATCGTCTCTCATGGTTCGTCTCCCCCTCTGACTCCCCCTCTTCATTCTTCCCCTCCGGCTAACTTCTTCTTCTTCTTCTTCTTTTTTTTTTCTTAACATATAATGTACTCCTCTAGGATTTTAATGGACTCCTGTCTCACATTGAGGTCTTTCAAAGATTTTGAGTCTATTTTTGTGTGTGGTGTAAGGAAATGGTCCAGTTTCATTCTGCATGTGGCTGTCCAATTCTCTCAACACCATTTGTTGAAGAGACTCTCTTTCTCATTGGACATTCTTTCCTGCTTTGTTGAAGATTAGTTGACCATAGAGTTCAGGGTCCATTTCTGGGCTCTCTATTCTGTTCTATTGATCTATGTGTCTGTTTCTGTGCCAGTACCATACTGTCTTGATGATGACAGCTTTGTAATAGAGCTTTAAGTCTGGAATTGTGATGCCATCAGCTTTGCTTTTCTTTTTCAACATTCCTCTGGCTATTCGGGGTCTTTCTGGTTCCATATAAATTTTAAGATTATTTGTTCCATTTCTTTGAAAAAAGTGGATGGTATTTTGATAAGGATTGCATTAAATGCATAGATTGCTCTAGGTAGCATTGACGTCTTCACAATATTTGTTCTTCCATTCCATGAGCATTGAACTTTTTTCCATTTCTTTGTGTCTTCCTCAATTTCTTTCATGAGTATTTTATAGTTTTCTAGGTACAGATTCTTTGCCTCTTGGGTTAGATTTATTCCTAGGTATCTTATAGTTTTTGGCACAATTGTAAATGGGATTGACTCCTTAATTCTCTTTCTTCTGTCTTGTTGGTGTATAGAAATGCCACTGATTTCTGTGCATTGATTTTATATCCTGCCACTTTACTGAATTCTTGTATGAGTTCTAGCAGCTTTGGGGTGGAGTCTTTGGGTTTTCCACATAAAATGTCATACCATCTGCAAAGAGTGAGAGTTTGACTTCTTTGCCAATTTGGATGCCTTTTATTTCTTTTTGTTGTCTGATTGCTGTGGCTAGGATTTCTAGTACTGTGTTGAATAGCAGTGGTGATAGTGGACATCCCTGGTGTGTTCATGATCTTAGGGGGAATGCTCTCAGTTTTTCCCCATTGAGAATAATATTTGCTCTGGGTTTTTCATAGATGGCTTTTATGATATTGAGGTATGTACCCTCTATCCCTATACTCTGAAGAGTTTTGATCAAGAAAGGATGCCGTACTTTGTCAAATGCATTTTCTGCATCTATTGAGAGGATCATATGGTTCTTGTTCTTTCTTTTATTAATGTATTGTATCACATTGATTGATTTGTGAATGTTGAAACAAACTTGCAGCCCAGGGATAAATCCCACATGGTCGTGGTGAATAATCGTTTTGTTGTACTGTTGGATCCTATTGGCTAGTATTTTGTTCAGAATTTTTGCATCCATGTTCATCAGGGATATTGGTCTGTAATTCTCCTTTTTGATGGGGTCTTTGTCTGGTTTTGGAATCAAGGTAATGCTGGCCTCATAAAATGAGTTTGGAAGTTTTCTTCCCATATCTATTTTTTGGAACAGTTTCAGAAGAATAGGTATTAATTCTTCTTTAAATGTTTGGTAGTATTCCCCTGGGAAGCTGTCCGGCCCTGGGCTTTTGTTTTTTGGGAGATTTTTGATGACTGCTTCAATTTCCTTAGTGGTTATAGGTCTGTTCAGGTTTTCTATTTCTTCCTGGTTCAGTTTTGGTAGTTGATACATCTCTAGGAATGCATCCATTTCTTCCAGATTATCTAATTTGCTGACATATAGTTGCTCATAATATGTTCTTATAATTGTTTGTATTTCTTTGGTCTCGGTTGTAATCTCTCCTCTTTTGTTCATGATTTTATTTATTTGGGTCATTTCTCTTTTCTTTTTTGATAAGTCTGGCCAGGCTTTTATCCATCTTATTAATTTTTTTCTACTGTTCTTTTGGTTTCTATTTCATTTATTTCTGCTCTGATCTTTATTATTGGTCAATTGATTTTTGACAAAAGTACCCTATATTTCAATAGAAGAAATGTGCTTTCAAAGAGTGATGGTGGAATAATTAGACATTTATATGCAAAAACTTAAAAAAAAGAATTCAACCCAGACTTTGTAGCACGTACAAAAATTGACTTGAAATGAATCTAGGGAGAGGGTTAAGATGGCAGAGAAATAGGGCAGCCTCAAGTTTGCTTCTCTGGTCATTCCGATCACCTCCCAAAATTGATCAGTGGTCTTAGAGAACAAAGCTGCATGTCTACAAGTGAAAATGATGATCATTGGAGGTAGGAGCTGAGGAGAATTGATTTGGAAAGAGCCATGGGTGTTGCGGAATGGAGGGAGCCATGATCACAGAGAGAGGAGTGAGAATGAATTGGGGGAGGGGGAATGGAAAAAAAAAGAGTAAAAAAATGTGCAGGGGACTGCATAAGGAAGCTGTTCCCCAAAATCATTGACTGGAAAAACAAAAGGTTTAAATACTGCCAGCTTTTTTTTTTTTTTTTTTATAAACAGCAGAGTGCAGAGTCTGAAGATTCAGAGGTCAGCACCATTGTCAGGGTTCTGACTGGTGGAACTCTTGTGGGGAAGGAGGGCGAACTCTGGGAGCAGGCAGCACAGTCTGAGGATCCCCTGGGTGGCATGGGGTGAAACAGTTCCCCTGCTTGGATTGCATTTGGTAGAGGTGATATGGCTTCCCTGCAGGCAAAATACCCCGTGGGTGCCATTGGGCTGCCCCATTCACCAGCATAGGAACAAAGACACCAGGTGAGGGCAGCAAACCCTGGTGCCTTTTGCAGGTTGCAATTTACCATAAACTCTGAACCACTACACCATCATGTGACTGTTTTCCGGGACAAGCCAGCACCAGCTACAGTGCAACCAGACCCTCCCCCAGAGGATCAGAGAGGTCTGGCTTTGTGGGGGGTGAGGGGGGGTGTGGTGCTCTGAAGTGTTGGGCTTTGAAACCCAGCCATACCTGAGATAAAACACAGGAGTACCATGTGGCTTGGCAGGTAGATAGCTTGGACAAAGACAGGGTGAAGGTTGGTGTTTTGACGGAAGCTGGGGACACAGGAAGAGCTATTGTTTTCTCCTCTGTGAGAGTTTCCTGAAGAGTGGTGGGCATGAGCTCCCTGTTCCAGAAAGCAGAGCAGGAAAAGCTATTTTCACCCGTAGCCCACCAGCAGCAACCAGCCTCAGTAAGAGAAAAACAACACCACCAAGTGGAGACTGGAGGTACTTACATGAAGCCCTGCCCCACTGGTCTCCACCAGGGCAAGTCCACCTGAAAATCAGAGCAGCAGGCCCCTCCTTCAGAAGAACAGCACAAACCCCTCACAAACACCAAGTCAGTCATAGAGTGCTGCAAAGATTCAGCTCTAGGGTAAAGAGAATCTAGCTTTCTGTTTTTTTTTTTTTTTTATTTGTTTGTTTTGTTTTTAAATATAGAAAGGGCAATTTTTAAATTTTCTTTGCTCTATTTTATTTTTTTAAAGTACATTTATTTTTTTAAATCTTTTTTTCTATCAAGCTTCTCTTAAAGCAGACCAAACACGCCTAGGATCTAGCTTCCTTTATTTTTATTTTTTAAATTTTAATTTAATTTTACTTTTTTTTTTTTACTTCCAAAATGACAAGACAGAAGAATTCACTCTAAAAGAAATAACAGGAAGAAATGACAGCCAAGGATCTAATCAATACAGATATAAGTTGAATTTAAAACAACTTTTATAAGGATAATAGCTGGGCTTGAGGAAAAACATTGAAGACACTAGAGAATCCCTTACTGCAGAGAAAAAAAAAAAGAGCTAAAATCTAGTTAAGCTGAAATTAAAAATGCTATAGCCAAGACATAAACCTAAATGGATGCCATGACAAAGATGGATGAAATAGAGGAACAAATCAATGATATAGAAGACAAAATTATGGAAAATAATGAAGCTGAAAGGAAGAGGGAAAAAAGGTAATGGATCATGAAGGTAGACTTAGCGAACTCACTGACTTATTAAAATGTAATAACACTCACATTGTAGGAGTCCCAGAAAATGAAGAGAGAGAAAATGAGCAGAAGGTTAACTTGAACAAACTATAGCTGAAAGCTTCTCTAATCTGGAGAAGGACATGGACATCAAAATCCAAGCACAGAGTACTCCCATTAAATTCAACAAAATCCAGCCAGCGCCAAGGTATATCAGTCAAATTCACAAGATACAAAGACAAGGAAAGAATCCTAGCAGCAAGGGAAAAAAAAGAAATCCTTAACCTACAAGGGAAGACAGATCAGGTTTGCAGCATATCTGTCCTCAGAATGGATGAAAAAACCAAGATCAAGCTATATGCTCCCTACAAGAGACTCATTTTATTTAATTATTATTATTTTTATTTTTTTTAAAGATTTTATTTATTTATTTGACAGAGAGAGAGATAGCGAGAGCAGGAACACAAGCAGGGGGAGTGGGAGAGCGAGAAGCAGGCTTCCTGCCGAGCAGGGAGCCCGATGTGGGACTTGATCCCAGGACCCTGGGATCATGACCTGAGCCAAAGGCAGACGCTTAACGACTGAGCCACCCAGGCGCCCAATTTTTATTTTTTTTTAATTTTGTAAAAGATTTATTTATTTCAGAGAGAGAATGCACAAGAGTTGGGGGAAAGGCAGAGAGACAGGAAGACAAGCAGCCTTCCTGCTGAGTGAGGAGCCCCACGCGGGGCTTGATCCCAGGACCCTGAAATCATGACCTGAGCCAAAACGAAGAGTTGGACGCTTAACTGACTGAGCCACCTAGGTGCCCCACAAGAGACTCATTTTAGAACTAAACACACCTGCAGACTGAAAATGAGGGGATGGAGAACTATCTATCATGCTAATGGATGTCAAAAGAAAGCCAGAGTAACCATACTTATATCAGAAAATATATTTTAAAACAAAGACTGTAACAAGAGATGAAAAAGGTTATCCTATCATAATTAAAGGGTCTATCCATTAAGAAGATCCAACAATTGTGAATATTTATGCCCCCAACTTGAGAGCACAAAAAGTATCAATCAATTAATAATAAAATTAAAGAAACTCATTGGTAATAAATACAATAATAGCAGGGGACTTTATCACCCCAGTTATATCAATAGGCAGATTATCTAAGCAGAGAATCAACAAGGAAACAATGGCTTTGAATGACACATTGGACCAGATGGACTTAACAGGTATATTGAGAATATTTTATCCTAAAGTAGCAGAATACACATTCTTTTTTAGTGCACATGGAACCTTCTCCAGAGTAGATCACATACTGTGTCATAAATTAGTCCTCAACAGGTACAAGATGATTGAGATCATACCATGCATATTTTCAGACCACATGCTATGAAATTTGAAGTCAATCACAAGAAAAAAAAATTAGAAAAACCACAAATACATGGAGGTTAAAGAACATCCTACTAAAGAATGAATGGGTCAAACAGAAAATAAGAGATGAAATAAAAAATACATGGAAGCAAATGAAAATGAAAACATGACAGCCCAAAACCTTTGGGATGAAGCAAAGGCAGTCCTAAGAGGGAAGTATATTGCAATACAGAGGTCTACCTCAAGAAGCAAGAAAAGTCTCAAATGCCAACCTAAGCTTACACCTAAAGGAGCTAGAGAAAGAAGAGCAAATAAAACTTAAAGCCTGTAGGAGAAGGGAAATAATAAAAAGAGCAGAAAAAATGATATAGAAACATAAAAATCAGAACAGATGAATGAAAGTAACAGCTGGTTCTTTGAAAGAATTAATAAAATTGATAACCCCCAGCCAGACTTATCAAAAAGAAAAGAGAAAGGACCCAAATAAATTAAATCATGAATGAAAGAGGAAAGATCTCAACCAATAATACAGAAATGCAAACAGTTATGAGAGAATATTTTGAGCAATTTTATGCCAACAAATTAGGCCATCTGGAAGAAATGGATAAAATCCTACAAACATACAAACTACCAAAACTGAAACACGAAGATATACAAAATTAGAACAAACCCATAACTAGTGAAGAAATTGAACTGGTAATCAAAATCTCCCAACAAACAATAGTTCAGGGCCAAATGTCTTTCCAGGGAAATTCTACTGGACATTTAAAGAAGAGTTAATACCCATTCTTCTGAAATTGTTCCAAAAAATAGAAATGGAAGGAAAACTTCCAAACTCATTCTATGAGGCCAGCATTACCTTGATCCCCAAACCAGACAAAGACCCCACTAAAAAGTATAATTAGAGACCAATATCCCTGATGAACATGGATGCAAAAATTCTCAACAAGATACCAACTAATTGAATTCAACACTACATCAAAAGAATTATTCACCACAATCAAGTAAGATTTATTTCTGGGCTATAGGGCTGGTTCAATTTTCACAAAACAATCAACATGATACACCATATAAATAAAAGAAAGGATAAGAACCATATAATCCTCACAATAGATGCGTAAAAAGCATTTGACAAAATACAGCATCCATTCTTGACAAAAGCCCTCAACAAACTGGGATAGATGGAACATACCTACCTCAATATCATAAAGGCCATATATGAGAGACCCACAGTTATTATCAACCTCAATGGGGAAAAACTGAGAGCCCTTTCCCTATGGTCAGGAACAAGACAGAATGTCCACTCTCACCATTACTGTTTAACATAGTACTGGAAGTCCTAGCTTCAAAAATCAGACAGCAGAAAGAAATAAAAGGCATCCAAATCAGCAAAGAAGAAGTCAAGCATTCACTCTTCACAGACAACATGATACTCTATATAGAAAACCCAAAAGACTGCACCAAAAAGTTGCTAGAACTGATACATGAATTCAATAAAGTCGCAGGATATAAAATCAACATACAGAAATCTAGTGCATTTCTATACACTGATAACAAAGCAGCAGAAAAAAAAAATTGATGAATTGATCCCATTTGCAATTGCACCAAAAAACATAAGATACCTAGGAATAAACCTAACCAAAGGTGCAAAAGATTTGTACTCTGAAAACTATAGAACACTTATGAAAGAAATTGAAGAGGACACAAGAAAATGGAAAAGCATTCCATGCTCATGGATTATAAGAACAAACATTGTTAAAATGTCTATACTACCCAAAGCAAACTACACATTCAAGGCAATCCCTATCAAAACACCACCAGCATTTTTCACAGAGCTAGAACAAACAATCCTAAGTTTGTATGGAACCAGAAAAGACCCTGAATAGCCAAATCAATCTTGAAAAAGAAAAACAAAACTGGTGGCATCACAATTCCGGACTTCAAGCTGTATCACAAAGCTGTAGTCATCAAGACAGTATGATACTGGCACAAAAACAGATACAGAGATCAATAGAACAGAATACAAAACCAAGAAATGAACTCACAACTATATGGTCAATTAATCTTTGACAAAGCAGGAAAGAGTAGCCAATGGAAAAAAGTCTCTTCAACAAATCGTGTTGGGAAAACTGGACAGCAACATGCAGAAGAATGAAACTTGACTACTTTCTTATACCAAACACCAAAATAAATTCGAAATGGATGAAAGACCTCAATGTGAGACAGGAAACCATCAAAACATTAGAGGAGAACACAGGGAGCAACCTCTTTGACCTCGGCCAAAGCAACTTCTTACTGGACATGTCACCAGAGGCAAGGGAAACAAAAGCAAAAACAGACTATTGGGACTTCATTAAGAGAGAAAGCTTCTGCACAGTGAAGGAAACAATCAACAAAACTAAAAGGCAGCCTATGGAATAGGAGAAGATATTTGTAAATGCCATAGCTGACAAAGGGTTAGAATCCAAAATCTATAAAGAACTTATCAAACTCAACACCCAAAAAAACAAATAATCCAGGTAAAAAATGGGCAGAAGACATGAATAGACATTTTTTCCACAGAAGACATCCAGATGGCTAACAGACACATGAAGAGATGCTCAACATCACTCAGCATCAGGGAAATACAAATCAAAGCCATAGTGAGATACCACCTCACACCTGTCAGAATGGCTGAAATTAACAACAAAAGAAAAAAGAAAACAGGTGTTGCAAGGATGTGGAGAATGGGAACCCTCTTGCACTGTTTGTGGGAATGCAAACTGGTGCAGCCATTCTGGAAAACAGTATGGAGGTTTCCTCATGTTAGTTAAAAATAGAACTACCCTACAACCCAGCAATTGCACTACTAGGTATTTACCCAAAGAATACAAAAATACTGATTTGAAAGGATACAAGCACCCCAATGTTTACAGCGGCATTACAACAATAGTCAAATTATGGAAGGAGCACAAATATCCATTGACTGATGAATGGATAAAGAAGATGTGGTATATAGATACAATAGAATATTACACAGCCATCAAAAGAATGAAATCTTGCCACGTACAAAGACATGGGTGGAGCTAGAGTGTATTATGCTAAGCAAAATAAGCCAGTCAGAGAAAGAAAATAATATATGATTTCACTCATATGTGGAATTTAAGAAACAAAATAGATGAATATATGGGAATTGGGAAAGTAAAATAAATAAGGAGAGAGAGAAACAAACCATAAGAGTCTCTTAATGATAGGGTGGATAGAGGGAGATGGGTAAGGGATGGGCTACATCAGTGATGGGTACTAAAAAGGGCATTTGTTGTGATGAGCACTAGTTGTTGTATGTAAGTGATGAATCACTGAATTCCACTCTTGAAATCAGTATTGCACTGTACGTTAACTAACTAGAATTTTAAAGAATTAAAAAAAAAAATGGAATCTAGAATTCAATGTCACCATACAATACATCATTAGTTTTTGATGTAGTGATCCACAATTCATTGTTTTCATATAACACAGTGGCATGCAGGGCATGCCCTCCTTAATACCCATCACCAGGCTAACCCACCCCCCTCCCCTCTAAAACCCTCAGTTTGTTTCTCAGAGTCCAGTCTCTCATGGTTCATCTCCCCTCCTTCATTTTCCCCTTCATTCTCCTAATGTCCTCCATGCTATTCCTTATGTTCCACAAATAAGTGAAACCATAGGATAATTGACTTTCTCTGCTTGACTTATTTCACTTAGCATAATCTCTTCCAGTCCCATCCATGTTGATGTAAAAGTTGGGTATTCATCCTTTCTGATGGCTGAGTAATATTCCATTGTATATATGGACTACATCTTCTTTAACCATTCATCTGTTGAAGGGCATCTCAGCTCTTTCCACAGTTTGGCTATTGCAGACATTGCTGCTATGAACGTTAGGGTGCATATGACCCTTCTTTTCACTACATCTGTGTCTTTGGGGTAAATACCCAGGAGTGCAATTGCTGGGTCAAAGGGTAGCTCTATTTTTAATTTTCTGAGGCACCTCCACACTGTTTTGCAAAGTGGCTGTACCAACTTGCATTCCCACCAACAGTGTAAGAGGGTTCCCCTTTCTCCACAACCTCTCCAACATTTGTTGTTTCTTTCTCTGTCCATTTTGGCCATTCTAACTGGTGTAAGGTAGTATCTCAATGTGGTTTTGATTTGGATTTCCCTGATGGCTGATGACGATGAACATTTTTTCATGTGTCTGTTAGCCATCTGTATGTCTTCTTCAGAGAAGTATCTTTTCATATCTTCTGCCCAGTTTTCACTAGCTTTTGGAGATGTATCTTGGAAGAAGTTGCTGTGGGCGATGTCAAAGAGGTTACTGCCTATGTTCTCTAAGATTTTGATGGATTCCTGTCTCACATTGAGGTCTTTCATCCACTTTGAGTTTATCTTTGTGAATGGTATTAGAGAATGGTCGAGTTTCATTCTTCTGCATGTGGCTGTCCAATTTTCCCAGCACCATTATTGAAGAGACTGTCTTTCTTCCATTGCATGTTTTTTTCCTGCTTTGTCAAAGATTATTTGACCATAAAGTTGAGGGTCCATACCTGGGTTCTCTATTCTGTTCCATTGGTCTATATGTCTGTTTTTGTGCCAGTACCATGCTGTCTTGGTGATCACTGGTTTGCAATATAGCATGAAATCAGGCAACATGATGCCCCAGCTGTGTTTTTCTTTTTCAGCATTTCCTTGGTGATTTGGGGCCTTTTCTGATTCCATATAAATTTTAGGATTGTTTGTTCCAGCACTATGAAAAATGTTTTCAATTGAGAATAAAAATTGTATTTCCCATTTGTAATGCTAGGAAGAAAATGAAAGTTACTACTCATTTTTCAGAAACAATACATCCAAATTTCCTGTTCCCTTGCCAAAAAAAGAAAGATAAGAATGAAAGACTGGGGCGCCTGGGTGGCTCAGTTGGTTAAGCGACTGCCTTCGGCTCAGGTCATGATTCTGGAGTCCCGGGATCAAGTCCCGCATCGGGCTCCCTGCTCAGCAGGGAGTCTGCTTCTCCCTCTGACCCTCCCCCCTCTCATGCTCTCTCTCTCTATCTCATTCTCTCTCTCAAATAAATAAATAAAATCTTTAAAAAAAAAAATGAAAGACTGAAAACAATATTTACAAAACACATGCCTGATAAGATATCAGTATCCAACATATAGGAACTTTTTTATTCAATAATAAGAAAACAACCAAATAAAAATAGGCAAAAATTTGAATCAATACTTTACCATAAAAGATATATGGTTGACAAAAAAACACATGAAAATATGGTTAGAATTGTTTGTTCATTATGAAAATACTAATTAAAAACACATTTAATTATACTACACACTTATGAAAATGTCTTTAAGAACTACAGTATTAAATGTTGAAGGGAACAATGGAACTTTCATACACTGCTGATGGGGATGCAAAATGATATATGAGCCCTGCAAAAGCAGCTTGTAGTTTACCCATGGATAAGGAAATTAAGCCCCAGAAGTTTGAACAGAGAGCACATAGCTAACTCAAACTTTGATTTAATTCAAGATACTATTTACTTTCTACTATACCACACTGTCTTTCTCTTAAAAAGTAAGGAATCAAATAGAAATGCATACACAATTTTTCTGAATAATAATTTTAACTCCTGTTGGCACTGGATTCCAGACAAAATGTGCATGATAGTGATTAAAATTTGCAGGATTACTTCCTTAGTTTTTGTGAGTTCCAGAAGTAGACTAGAGAGAAGTTTGCTTTTTAATCCTTATCAAAAGAATTGATACTCTCCTACTCCACCAAACTGTGCTCATAACATGGCAGTCTCCATGTGAAAGGGCAGAGGTAGAGGGTCCAGTTTACCTCATTCTGGTGCACCCAATACTCCAACCTCATATCAGTTAGAAGCTGGAATATAGGTACAGCCCATAGAAGGTCAAAGATATTCTGAAATGAGAGAGGAAGATTAGGATTTTCAAGAGTCTGGGTCTTTTAAGAAAAAAATATTGTACTTCTATTGTTGTTCCTATTATGAGGTAGTCACTGAAGCAATTTTCTTCTCACAAATAGAGTGCATGAATTTGGAACAGTCAGAAGCAGCAATCCACTTTGCTGTCATGCTTGCACAGTTTCCATCCTCTGACTCTTTCCAATGCCTTGACCTGAAATAGGAGCACATAAATGATATAAAATATACATTTACAAATGCAGATATAGTAGAAAACTTTGGTCCAAAGTTAGGGTGGTATGTCTTTTCTTTCCTTATAGAAACTCTACCTTTGTACCTTAGGCTATCCCAGAAAGTAACTTACAAAGAAGACAGGCATGAAGTTGGAAAGCATCTCTCTCTCTCTCTGCACAGACTCATTTTCTGAGGTTAAGTCCTTTGGAGGTATGTGTGGTGTTGTTCTCTGTGTGTGTGTTTGTGTAAACATATATGTATGTATGTATATATGCTCATATATGTATGTGTGCATGTTTTTCCTATATACTTTCAGGAATGTAAACCCTTATCTGTGAGTATAGAACTTATTAGATAGTATCTATTCTAGAGACTTACATTTGGAGGAAGGGTGGTGAGTTATCTTCCCATGCCCAGGAACTCCTGGTTCCTTCACGGGACAGTCCAATCCAAGTGAAATAGGACACCTGACCTTGAATGAAGTTCTGTAATACAAGGAACACATTTTGTGAGAAAAAAAAATCTTTTTAAGTTTCTGAAATTAATAATCTTGTTAATATTTTGTAATTGTGAATAACAAAAAGCATACAATTAATTTCCTCCTGACTCTATTTAAATTATAAAATAATGGAACCTCCATTATTGATATTAAATACAGAGGCATGAATGGAACATAAAATAAGACTCTTTTAGTTTAATTATGTTTATTTCTTAATTTCCTTTCAGAACTTATTCTTGCAGCTCAAAGATGAGTTCTTAGCAAAGTCTGATTTATACCTTGGGGTGCAGGTATGATAGCTATAAGATTATTACTAATGTTGTTTTATATGTTTGTTCCATATGCACTGTGTTTATTTCTTGCAAAATGGTCATCTTGAGGAAGGAGTCCTTACCCTATCAGATCAGGTGTTTATATAGCTGGGTGTACTTAGTAAGAATAAAATAATTGATATTCATCTCATACTTTAATTTCTATAAAGCATCTGTACATATATTATTTTACTTGATCTTCCTAAATATGTTGGAAAGAGAATGCAGTCAGCTTTTTTTGGGGGGGGAACTTATGATAGATTATTTATTTGCTTCTTATTATTTGAGTATAGTTGACACACAATTATTAATTTCAGGTGTAGAGTAAGTATAGTGGCTCAACTTTGTATGTTATGCTCTGCTCTGCACTGTGTTTATTTCTTGCAAAGGGGGCATCTTGAGGAAGGAGTCCTTACCCCATCATATGAGGTGTTTATGTAGTGACTGCACTTAGTCAGTATAAAATAATTGATATTAATCTCATACTTCAATTTCTACAAAGTATCTGCACATCTATTATCTTCCTCTGTCTTTATAAATATGTTGGAAAGAAAACAGTATTTTTAGGGGGGACTTATGAAAATTACCCTCACCTAAGAATGTTAATATATTAATTTTTATTTATTTATTTTTTTGAATTTTTGTTTATTTATTTGACAGAGAGAGAGCACAAGCAGGGAGAGTGGCAAACAGAGGGAGAGGGAGAAGCAGTCTCCCCACAAAGCAGGGGAAGCCTGATGTGGGACTCGATCCCAGGACCCCGGTATCATGACATGAGCTAAAGGCAGTTGCTTAACCAACTGAGCCATCCAGGAGCCCAATATATTAATTTTTATAGAAATAATGGTGAATTAGTTCTGTATTCAAAGCAAGACATAATGATAAGGATTATAAAACATTTAGTTCAGTCCTTTGGAAGCTAGAATGAATTGAAATGTAATATGAATTGGAATTAACTAATATTCAATTTAAATTTATATAGAGATTTTTCTTTTACTTCAAGCTCAGTGATGATGCTTTATTTCTTAATTTTGTTAGAGGTATGATTCCTCTCAAAGAGGCTGAAACTAAATTTCTGTGATTTCCTGATATGATATATAGAGGTATCTGTGATAAAGCAATATATTTTAAAGATAAATGTTTTCTAATTGCTTTATGCTTGACTTTACATTTGCTATACTGTGGAGATTCTAATGGTGGATGAGTTAGACAAATTAAATGAAATTTTAATCTCATTTCAATTTGTGTGTCTGACTTTAACATGACCACTGTCTGGATCTGAGTCAGCTTCTGATGCACTCAAATATTATTCAGCATTAAGATTTAGCCAACAACAACTGGCTAGACAAATACAGTGTAAGGTAGAAAACAGAAAACAAACAAACAAACAGAAAATAAACATCACCAGTTCTTTTTCATCTTCTATTTTAACAAGCTTGGAGCCCATTGTTTTGCACAATTTCCTACTATCTTCAAAGTTCTTCAGTTCACTTGAAAAATGATAGCATTTATCTTCACAACATGACCATTGAGTTTTACATATTTTGTTCTTGTTTCCTTGAAAACAAAAGACATGGCCCAGAGACAACTCAGTGCTGTCCCTGTGAGGCACCTCTGGGCTGAGAGATTAAGTCCTAGTCATCCTAAGAACTTTATTTTATGAGACTGATGGGCTTCATGTCTGCTCTCTGAAAAGAGCTGTGGCCTGGGAAGAGGGTCACATTATTTATATACACCCAAAAATCTCTAGGAAGAACTCCTAACAAGTTTGGTATTTTCCCTCACAACCCTTACTGAAGAGACTTCACAGTGGAAAGTGACTTCTTTGTATTCTCCAGATGAGGAAAACTGTAGGTACAGAGCTGATCTTAACTTAGTACTTGACTATGTTCCAGTATTAAAGGGCATAATAATTAGAAAATATGATAAAGGAAATCTATAGGGATATTTTGTAGAAAAATATTATTCTGAGAGATGGTGATATAAAATATATAATATCATTCTTCCAGAAAAATCTAAGCTCTGGGAAAGACTGATTTTTTTTCATTATATAAGAATGAAAAAGGGACTTTATAAGATGTCTGTAAGAAAGTCCAGTTTGGGGAGGAGCAAGATGGTGGAGGAGTGGGAGAACTAAATTTTGTCTGGTCCCAGGAATTCAGCTAGATAGTTATCAAGCCATTCTGAATACCTAGGAACTCAAAAGGAGATCAAAGAAAAGAATAGCAGCAGCTCTATGAACAGAAAAGCAACCACTTTCTGGAAGGTAGGACATTTGGAGAAGTGAATCTGAGGCGATATTTGGGAAGACAGACAGTGGGGGGAGGGAGCCTCCATCAGCTGGCTACCTCCATCAGCTGGCAAGTGATAGAGCTGCAGAGCACAAAATCAGAACTTTTAGAAGTCTGCTCCATTGAGGGATGTCGCTCCAGTGGCTAAGCCAGAGGGGTGGAACACTTGCTAGGATAGTGCGGTTGAAGGACCCTTGGGGTCACAGAAAGACTGGGGTACCTGAGTGTGGCAGAGCTCCCAGGTATTGGAACAGGGAAGTTGGCTGCAAAGACAGAACCGAGGAGTGGGATCTCAGCTCAGGGTTGCCATAAACTGATCTGCAGCACAGTCGGGCCACTACTCTTCAAGCAGGGACCCAACAAGTGGCAGATCTGGGGAGACTCCCCTTCCTCCCCTGGGAGGAGTGGTGCGGGAGTGCACCACAGGAATCTGCTGGGTTTGGAGACTCCAAATGGAGTTGTGTGCCAGAGATAGAAGAGCTTGGTCACAGGCTGAGTGAGCACAGAGTGTGGCCAGAGACCAGGAGACAAGAGTGATTGACTGTTTTTCTCTGGGGGCTCACTGAGGAGTGGGGGGCCCTGAGCTCTCAGCTCCTCTGGGGCCAGAGGTTGAGAGGCCGCCATTTTCATTCACATCCTATAAAGCTACACAGAAAGCTTTCAGGGAACAAAAAGTACTGAGAACAAACTCATGCAGATTACTTAGCCTGGCCCCTGGCAAGGATGGGGCAATTCTGCCTTGGGCAAAGACATTTGAGAATCACTGCAACAGGACCCAGCCCAGAAGATCAGCAAGAACATCCAGCCAAGACCAAATTTACCAATCAATGAGAACTGAAAAACTCCAGGGCTAGGGGAATATAGCACATAGAATTCACGGCTTTTTTCCCCATGATTCTTTAGTTTTTCAAAGTTAATTTTATAAATTTTCTTTATTTTTTTCTTTATTTTCTTTTTCTTTTTCCTTTTTCAACCAACATCTTATCAATTCCTTTTAGAAATCTTTTTACATTTCCTCTAACAGACCAAAATATACCCTAAATCTACTGTATGACTTTGTTCTAGTCTCCCACCTGATCATATTCTCTCTCTTTTTTAAATTTTCTTCTTTCTTTTTTGAACAACCTATCTTATCAATTCCCTTTTAAAATCTTTTTTAATTTTCATCTTTACACTCATATTCCTTCCCTTCATTGTATTTACATGCACACACACACACATATATAGTTTTTCTTTCTTTAAAATTTTGGGATGCAGTTTCTTCTAACAAACCAAAATACACCCAAAATTTATTGTGTGTCTCTGTTCTATTCACCAACCTGATCATATTATTATTTTTTTTCTTTCCCCCTGGTTTCGGGACCCTTCTGATTTGTTTAGTGTATAATTTTCTGGGGTCGTTGTTACCCTTTTAGCATTTTGTTCTCTCATTCATCTATTCTTCTCTGGACAAAATGACAAAATGGAAAACTCACCCTAAAAAAAAAGAACAAGAGGCAGTACCGACTGTCAAGGACCTAATCAATATGGACATTAGTAAGATGTCAGAACCAGAGTTCAGAATGACAACTATAAAGATATTAGTGGGCTTGAGAAAAGCATGGAAGATACTAGAGATTCCCTTTCTGGAGAAATAAAAGAACTAAAATCTAACCAAGTCAAAATCAAAAAGGCTATTAATGAAGTGCAATAAAAAACGGAGGCTCTAGCTGCTAGGATAAATGAGGCAGAAGAGAATTAGTGATATAGAAGACCAAATGATGGAGAATAAAGAAGGTGCGAAAAAGAGAGATAAACAGCTACTGGATTTCAAGGGGAGAATTCAAGAGATAAGTGATACCATAAGACACAACAATATTAGAATAATTGGGATCTCAGAAGAAGAAGAAAAAGAGAGATGGGCAGAAGGTATATTGGAGCAAATTATAGTGGAGAACTTCCTTAATTTGGGGAAGGAAATGGGCATCAAAATCCAGGAGGCACAGAGAACCCCTCTCAAAATCAATAAAAATAGGTCAACACCCCGACATCTAATAGTAAAACTTACAAGTCTCAGAGACAAAGGAAATCCTGAAAGCAGCTGGGGACAAGAGATCTGTAACCTACAATGGTAGAAACATTAGATTGGCAACAGACTTATCCACAGAGACCTGGCAGGCCAGAAAGGACTAGCATGATATATTTAGGGCACTAAATGAGAAAAATATGCAGCCAAGAATACTATATCCAGGTAGGCTGTCAGTGAAAATAGAAGGAGAGATAAAAAGCTTCCAGGACAAACAAAAACTAAAAGAAGTGGCAAACACCAAACTAGCCCTACAAGAAATATTACAAGAGATCCTCTAAGCAAAGAGAGCCTAAAAATAACATAGAACAGAAAGGAACACAGACATTATACAGTAATAGTCACCTTACAGGCAATACAATGGCACTAAATTCATCTTTCAACAGTTACCCTGAATGTAAATGGGCTGAAAGCCTCAATCAAAAGACACAGGGTATCAGATTGGATAAAAAAACAAGACCCATTGATCTGTTGTCTGCAAGAGACCCACTTTAGACCCAAAGACACCTCCAGATTGAAAGTGAGGGGGTGGAAAACCACTTACCATGCTAATGGACACCAAAAGAAAGCTGGGGTGGCAATCCTTATACCAGACAAATTAGATTTTAAACCAAAGACTATACTAAGGGATGAGGAAGGACACTATATCCTCTTTAAAGGGTCTATCCAACAAGAAGATCTAACAATTGTAAATATCTATGCCCCTAACATGGGAGCAGCCAATTATATAAGCCAATTAATAACAAAAGCAAAGAAACACATTAACAATAATACAATAATAGTAGGGGACTTTAACACTTCCCTCACTGAAATGGAATGATTATCTAATCAGAAGATCAACAAAGAAATAAATTAAATGATACACTGGACCAGATGGACTTCACAGATATATACAGAGAATTCCATCCTAAAGCAACAGAATATACATTCTTCTCTAGTGCACATGGAACATTCTCCAGAATGTACTGGGTCACATATCAGGTCTCAACCATTACCAAAAGATTGGGATCATTCCCTGCATATTTTCAGACCACAATGCTTTGAAACTAGAACTCAATCACAAGAGGAAAGTCAGAAAGAACTCAAATCCATGGAGGCTAAAGAGCATCCTACTAAAGAATGAATGGGTCAACCAGGACATTAAAGGAGAATTTAAAAAAATTCATGGAAACAAATGAAAATGAAAACACAACTGTTCAAAATCTTTGGGATGCAGCAAAGATGGTCCTGAGAGGAAAGTTATAGCAATAGAAGCCTTTCTCAAGAAACAAGAAAGTCTCAAATAAACAACCTAACCCTACACCTAAAGGAGCTAGAGAAAGAACAGCAAATAAAGCCTAAACCCAGCAGGAGAAGAAAAATCATAAAGATCAGAGCAGTAAATCAATGAAATAGAAACCAAAGAACAGTAGAACAAATCAACAAAACTAGGAGTTGGTTCTTTGAAAGAATTAACAAGATTGATAAACCCCTGGCCAGATTTATCAAAAAGAAAAGAGAAAGGACTCAAATAAATAAAATCATGAATGAAAGAGGAGAGATCACAACAAACACCAAAGAAATACAAACAATTATAAGAACATATTATAGCAACTATATGCCAGCAAATTAGACGATGTGGAAGAAATGGATGCATTCCTAGAGATGTATCAACTACCAAAACTGAACCAGGAAGAAATAGAAAACCTGAACAGACCCATAACCAGCAAGGAAATTGAAACAGTAATCAAAAATCTCCCAAAAAACAGAAGCCCAGCCCAGATGGTGTCCCAGGGGAATTCTACCAAACATTTAAAGAAGAATTAGTACGTATTCTTCTGAAACTATTCCAAAAACAGAAATGGAAGGAAAACTTCCAAACTCATTTTATGAGGCTGGCATTACCTTGATCCCCAAACCAGACAAAGACCCCATCAAAAAGGAGAATTACAGACCAATATCCCTGATGAACATGGATGCAAAAATTCTCACCAAAATACTAGCTAATAGGATCCAACAGTACATTAAAAGGATTATTCACCATGACCATGTGGGATTTATTCCTGGGCTGTAAGCTTGGTTCAACTTCTGCAAATCAATCAATGTGATACAATATATTAATAAAAGAAGAGATAAGAACCATATGCTATTCTCAATAGATGCAGAAAAAGCATTTGACAAAGTACAGCATCCTTTCTTTTTATTATTTTATTTTATTTTTTTAAAGATTTTATTTATCTATTTGATAGAGAGAGACACAGCGAGAGAGGGAACACAAGCAGGGGGAGTGGGAGAGGGAGAAGCAGGCTTCCTGCCGAGCAGGGAGCCCGATGCGGGGCTCGATCCCAGGACCCTGGGATCATGACCTGAGCCGAAGGCAGACGCCTAACGACTGAGCCACCCAGGTGCCCCTACAGCATCCTTTCTTGATCAAAACTCTTCACAGGTAGGGATAGAGGGTACATACCTCAATATCATAAAAGCCATCTATGAAAAACCCACAGGGAATATCATACTCAATGGGAAAAAACTGAGAGAATTTCCCCTAAGGTCAGGAACACGGCAGGGATGTCCACTATCACCACTGCTATTCAATATAGAGCTAGAAGTCCTAGCCTCAGCAATCAGACAATAAAAAGAAATAAAAGGCATCCAAATCAGCAAAGAAGAAGTCAAACTCTCACTCTTTGCAGATGATATCATACTTTATGTGGAAAACCCAAATGACTCCACCCCAAAACTGCTAGAACTCATACAGGAATTCAGTAAAGTGGCAGGATATAAAATCAATGCACAGAAATCAGTGGCATTTCTAAACACCAACAATAAGACAGAAGAAAGAGAATCAAGGAGTCAATCCCATTTACAATTGCACCCAAAAACCATAAGATACCTAGAAAGAAGCCTAACTAAAGAAGCAAATGATCTGTACTTAGAAAACTATAAAACACTCATGAAAGAAACTGAGGAAGACACAAAAAAATAGAAAAACTTTCCATGCTCATGGATTGGAAGAACAAATGTTTAAAATGTCAATGCCACCTAGAGCAATTATGCATTTAATGCAATCACTATCAAAATACCACCCACTTTTTTCAAAGAAATGGAAAAAATAATCCTAAAATTTGTATGGAACCAGAAAAGACCCCGAATAGCCAGAGGAATGTTGAAAAAGAAAAGCAAAGCTGGCAGCATCACAATTCCGGACTTCCAGCTCTATTACAAAGCTGTCATCATCAAGACAGTATGGTACTGGCACAAAAACAGACACATAGATCAGTGGAACAGAATAGACAGCCCAGAAATGGACCCTCAACTTTACGGTCAACTAATCTTTGACAAAGGAGGAAAGAATGTTCAATGGGAAAAAGACAGTCTCTTCAACAAATGGTGTTGGGTGAATTAGACAGCCACATGCAGAAGAGTGAAACTGGACCATTTCTTTATGCCACACACAAAAATAGACTCAAAAGTTTATGAAAGACCTAAATGTGAGACAGGAATCCATCAAAATCCTTGAGGAGAACACAGGCAGCAACCTCTTCGACCTCAGCTGAAGCAACTTCTTCCTTGAAACATCGCCAAAGGCAAGGGAAGCAAGGACAAAAATGAACTCTTGGGACTTCATCAAGATAAAAAGCTTTTGCACAGCAAAGGAGACAGTCAACAAAACCAAAAGACAATCGATAGAATGGGAGAGGATATTTGTAAATGACATATCAGATAAAGGGCTAGTATCCAAAATTTATAAAGAACTTATCAAACTCAACACCCAAAGAACAAAGAATCCAATCAAGAAATGGGCAGAAGACATGAACAGACATTTCTGCAAAGAAGACATCCAAATGGCCAACAGACACATGAAAAAGTGCTCAACATCACTTGGCATCAGGGAAATCCAAATCAAAATCTCAATGAGATACCACCTCACACCAGTCAGAATGGCTAAAATTAACAAGTCAGGAAATGACAGATGTTGGTGGGGATGTGGAGAAGGGGGTACCGTCCTACACTGTTGGTGGGAATGGTATGAACCTGTAGGTCTCAGTCTTCAATCCATATCTGCATACCTGTGTTAGGTGGAAGCTCTTTGAAAATCATGTTTTCAAATATGGATTTGTCTTCTTGTGTTATGTTGTCCCATGAAAGATTCTTTGTTTGGCTTGTCTTCTGACCCTGGAAACCTTTAGTCTACATCATTAGCTTGAAAGAATCAACATGGGGCTGAATAAAAGGCATAATTTTAATTTTAACATATTAGTCAATGTCCATGAGTAAGGACCATTTTTATTCCTGTAGTTTTTAAGCATCTCTTCTCTGAATATGACTTACACGCTTTTACCTTATTTGTGGAAAATACATAAATTAATGACAAGACATCTTACTAGACCTTGATAATATAACAATCGGAAATGCAAAGCTTCTGGCTTTAAGGAACACACTATAATGGGGAGAGCATGCAATTAGAGGACTGTATGGTGGGTGATAGAGCAAAGATAATGGAGAGCTGCTCTTAAAACTCAGAAGAGGGCTAACTGAGTAAATACATGTTCTAGAATAGTGTGACAGGTCAGCAAGACTTCACATATTAATGTTGATCTTAAAGTTGCTGTTTGTCTATGGATGAGAGATAGGGAAGTGAAAAGGATGAATAATAAAATTCTAGATTTGTGCACTCAATTTTCTAAAATTGAGAAATGGAGACAACATGGTGTATTAACTTGGTTCAAAGTTAGTACATCCAGAAGGTACACTGTATATAAGGGATTTTAGGGGAATAAGGCTGTGAAGAAAAACAAAAATCACATCATAAAAAAGATAAAATTTTATATAGATCCTAAGTTGTTAACACAGGACCTCAGTCTAAAGAGTTTTAATATCCACACAAGTACACTTGTGAAATACCAGTAATGTTCAATATTCTGCTAGTTATTCTAATGGCCGTAATCATCATAAAGACTGTATCACTACCCCCATTCTTTGAGAATCATTGATATGGAGTTTGTTTAGCTTTTGAAAGCTACTTAACAGTAAAGCCAAATTATCAGATTTTAAACATCACTTGATTGCTAAGCAAAGGATGAACACAAGTGCAAAGATATGGGAATCATGAAAAATAATTTAGAGGCACAATTGCTTTCCTGAATTTTCTATGCTGCAGTCCTACAACTATAACATTACCAGCTCTATACTTGGATATTTGCAGTCACTTCAAACTCAAAAGTTTTTATACAACTCAGTATCTTTTGCAAGATTTTACAGATGTGTGTAGCTACCATCTGTCATCATGCAAAGCTAGTATGATACCACTGAATACATTCCCTATGTTGTATCTTTCATTACTGTGACTTATTCATTCCATAACTGGAAGCCAGTGCCTTCCACTCCCCTTCACCCATTTTACTCATCCCCCTTCCCTCTTCCCCCCTGGTAACCATTAGTTTATTCTCTGTATTTATGGACTGTTTTTGGTTTTTGTTTGTATGTACTTAAAAAATTCTACATATAAGAGAAATCATTTGGTATTTTTCTTCTCTTATTCCATTTAGCATAAAACCTTCTACATCCATCTGTACTGTTGAAAAAGACAAGGTTTCTTTCTCTTTTATGACTGAATAATACTCAAGAGGACCCTTGTGCACTGTTGGAGGAACACAGATTGGTGCAGTCATGTGGAAAACAGTATGTAGTTTCCTCAAAAAAATAAAAAAAAATAGAAATACCATATGTTCTAATAAATCAAATACTGGGCGTTTACCCAAGAAAATGAAAACAAGAACTCAAAAAGATATATACACCTCTATGTTTCTTGAAGCATTATTTAAAATATCTAAGAAATGGAAGCAACCTAATAATCCATCAATAGATGAATGGATAAAGATGTAGTGTGTATATGTAAAATGGAATACATCTTTAAATCAATACATTTAACAGAATTGTCTTTTAAAGAGAACAGTTGATGGTTTATATGTAATATTTTACTTATTTTTAAGGAGAAATAATATATTTCAATAAGTATATAAACTATTTTAAAGATGCTCCTTTTAAAACTTAAACTCTTATTAAGCACTGCTTTTTAAATCCCATTTACTTGTTTTTAAATTGAAGTATAATTAACTACAGTGTTATTTTAGTTTCAAATGCACAATATAATGATTCAACAATTCTATACGTTAATCATGCTCACCAAGATAAGCATATTCTTAGTTCCCTTCATCTGTTTCATCCATCCCCCCACCCACCTTCTCTCTCGCAACCACCAGTTTGTTCTCTGTATTTTTGTTCATCTCCATTTTTCTTTGTTTGTTCACTTGTTTTGTTTCTTAAATTGTACAGATGAGTGAAATCATACGGTATTTGCCTTTCTCTGACTTATTTCACTTAGTATAATACCTTCTAGGTCTGTCCATATTGCTGCAAATGGCAAGATCTCATTTTTTTAATAGCTGAGTATCTTTCCATCGTATATATACCACATCTTTATCCATTCATCGACGGATAGACACTTGGAATAACTGGTATTTTTCTTCTTCTTTTTTTTACTGTTTTTATTTTGATTCAGGTATAGTTAACATACACTGTTATATTAGTTTTAGGTGCACAATATAGTGATTCAACAATTCCATATATCACTCAGTGCTCATCACAAGTGCACGCCTTAATTCCTATCACTTATTTCATCCATCCCCCCACTGCCTTCCCTTCTGCTAACCATCAGTTTGTTTTCTTATGATAAAGAGTCTGTTTTTTAGTTTGTCTCGCTCTCTTTTTTCCTTTATCATTTGTTTCTTACATACCTCATATGAGTGAAATCATATGGCATTTATCTTACTCTGACTGACTTAATTCACTTAGCATTATATTTTCTAGCTCCATCCATATGGTTGCAAATAACAAGAGATCATTTTTTTCTGGCTGAATAATATTCATACACACACACACACACACACACACATTACATCTTCTTTATCCATTCATCAGCCAAAGGACACTTGGACTGTTTCCACTTCTTGGCTAGATAATAATGCTGCTAAAAATATGGGAGTGCATGTATTCATTTGAATTAGTGTTTTTGTACTTTTTGTAAACCTTAGTCATTTATATGCCATATGACAAATTTTCTGTATTTGCACTCAATCCATATAATTATATAAGCAGTATGTTATGTTAACTATTTCAATTTAAATAAGTTTATTTAAAGGAAAAATGTCTAAGATCACCATAAATGTAGCCCTGTATTTTTTGCCACAATAACTTACAAATAACCTATAACTACTAAAAAGTAAATTACATCCATTGATCTCCAAATCTCAAGTTAAGGATGAATACATTTCAAAAAGGATTGTACTATTAATTAAATTGCATTTGTAAAAAAACCCAATTAAATAAAAACAAATCTTGGTGTAAAACTCATTTCTCAGAATCTGAAGAGAGAAAAATGGGGTGAAAAAAACCCCATAGCCTAGAAATTTTTTTAGGCGTTCTTTAATTAATAGGGAATAAAACACTTGAATTGTGGCACTATGAGGTACTCGGATTATATAAATTGAATCATCCTAAGGTTGTTCCATACCTTCCTCTCTATAAGGTAAGATCTAAATGGATCTGACACAAATACAGCAGAATTGCTTGTCTCAATATTGCTATAGTATGTTAGATGCAGGACTGAAATGTAAACTATATTTCAATCCAGAAGATACTAAGTAAGCATCTATTACATGTAAGATGTCCCGTAAGTGTTATGGCTAATAAATGTAAAGGTTTTAACTTCTAAAGGGTATATCAATATACACATAGATGAGTCTTCCCACCAGAATGGTGGGATGATAATCTCTGTAGAAATGCTCCTTGGCCAAATAAACATAACTAATGAAAACCACCATTATAAAATATCAACCATTTAAAGTCTTTGGGGGCACCTGGGTGGCTCAGTTGGTTAAGCAACTGCCTTCGGCTCAGGTCATGATCCTGGAGTCCCGGGATCGAGTCCCGCATCGGGCTCCCTGCTCGGCGGGGAGTCTGCTTCTCCCTCTCCCACTCCCCGTTTGTGTTCCCTCTCTCGCTGTGTCTTTCTCTGTCAAATAAATAAATAAAATCTTTAAAAAAAAAAGATTTAAAGTCTTTGGAATTTGCCTAAGGACATATGTTAAAGTAAGAAACATTTATTTAAGAAAATGTACTAAATCTTGATAAGATCACTGAGAGTCTGTAAGCCCTTGAACCATGACTTGTGAGCTAAAAATTGTTTCATTGAAATAAGATTATGATTCATGAAATAAATATAAGTAGGGGAACTTTAACTTAATTCAGGAAAGAATGAAAACCTGTTAATGTTTTCTTGGCATTTGGAGGCATGATCAGAGATATATTTGTAGAAGTTTTCTGGCTATTTCAATAGGAGTTTGAGAGTCTGTTGACTTCAGCATAATTTAGGAGGTTATTGGAATAGTACAGGAGAAAACTATTGATGACTGTATTAAGCATTTATGAGAATAAACAATTTAAAGACTAAATTTGTGCTGCAGAATGGAAACATGGAGGTAGAACTAAGAAGACTGGACAGTTTATTGAAAAGAGGTGTCAGAGGGGAGAGAGAAATTTACTCTGCACCCAGTATGACTGACCATCAACAAAACCTCAAATACAAGCTTTTCTGGAAATATCTTGAATATGATCCAGGCTTTATAAGTAAAGGAGCCATCGGAGGCTTCTGAGCAATGTTGTAAATGGCCAAGTAATAACATTAGTGATGAAGGTGGAAGGGCTTCCTGGGTAGAACTAGGGATCATAGCTATGCAACTAGCAGGAGAGGAAGACCACTAAAAGTAGTCATTCCTAAAGCAGGAGATATTTGGTTCTAGGCACAGATCTTGTTTAACTTACCAAAGAATCCCAAGACTCCAGCTGCTAAAAGGAGAAGGAAACAGCAGATTCCAAGGATCACTACTGTGAGACACCAGACAAATGGCACTGAAGACCCTGCCCAGGGTGAAAACAAGACATGGAAGAGGTCAGTAGAGAAAAAATTGAATTAAAGAGCAGGGTTTTGAGGGAGACTTTCCCATAAATTCAAGACCCTAACTCTTGAATGTCTTCAAACTGGGAATGATAAATTGAAAGGGGCATTATCAGTTGGAAACAATAGTGAACTGAGAGTTAAATGCCTAGATTCTGCTCTCAACTCTGTTAGCACGTATCTGTTAGGGAACTCACTGATTCTACCTTTATCAAAATAATCCCCTGATTTATCTCAGTGGTTTAAGGGTTCAAAGTGGAATATCAGATATATGAACTTGGTTTCAAAAAAGTAAACATACTTCTAAAATATATCTGTAGAAATCACTTTTAAAGACACACAATCAGAAGGTATTTATTAGTTTGTAACATCGTATGTTTGCATAGTTATTCAAACATCCACAGTTGTCTCACTGGAGCCTCACTTCTATTCTCAACATTAGGAATAGCCACAGTTATTATACAGAAGAAATTGTAATCACAAACATGTATCATATAATGTTAATCAACTGTCATTTCTTGAAACATCATAGAATGAGTCAGTAGTGACATCAGGAAATCCACATTTGTTTCCAAACAAATTGAAAAGAAATAATTTCCATACTTGACTCAATTATGGATATATAATTATAGCACTCAAACTATTTTAATTCTCTGGAATATACTAACAATGGGTATTTGGTTTTCAACACTGCTTTTTCACTTACATCATAAGATATAGTTTAAACAAACTCATGAAACTGGGCAAGCTGACTCTTATTTGGGTCAGTCACGTCTGTTTTAAGTTACTTGAATCACATACATACAAGTAAAGCAATTGGAGGACAGGTAAGCTAGGTATTCTACATGTACTTTACCTTTTTCTATGGATAATTCCATTTTTCTTGTCTTTGATTGAAGTTTGAAGTAAATGTTTTTACTTCTGAGTGAACTGGCTGATCTTTCATCTCTGAAGATTAAGACAGAAATGTAATTATGGCTTCATATTCACATTATTTCTGAGAAAGCATGTAAGTTATTCATGTGCATGAACAGAGTTGGCAGAATAGGATTTTTCCCAAATAAAGGAGATCAATGGAATTGTTTTCTGCTTAGTAGATTAAGTCCATCAGGCAAATCTTTTAAAGGACAAAACCTTGGACATAAGTTAGACATAATGCATCAAATGTTAAAATATAATGAAATTTTTAAGAACAAAATTTAAAGATTTTATTTATTCATTTGAGAGAGAGAGAAAGAGGATGAGTGGTGGGGAGGGGGGGAAGTAGACAGGGAGTGAGAGGGAAAGCAGACTCCCCACTGAGCCAGGATCCCAATGCTGGGCTGGATCCCAGGACCAAGAGATCATGGCCTGAGCTGAAATCAGATGCTTAACTGACTGAGCCACCCAGGTACCCCTTTTAGAAAAAAAAAATATTTAACAAGGAACAGAAAATAATATCAAGATTCAGTAAGGTTTGGGGAAAAATACTTTCTTTTTGCATTTGCTTCTTTGCTGGAGGCTGTTTGATCTCTGCATATGTTATATATTTTCATTCACCTCTGAGAAACTTTAAGATACAATTCTAAAAGACACAAAGATTGACACCTGTTTTTTGAAGTAAGTTTTCACATTCTGCCCTTCCTGGGTTTTCTGTATACCACTGAAATTAGTATTTCATGCCATTTAATTGCTAATATATGATTTTTGTCTTTCAATTTTCTTCCAAGAAAGATTTTTGCCTCAGATTATTTTCTTTTACCATTGATTAGCATATCTCTATACATGCTTAGGTATTGTCATTCACTTACCACCTGGAGTTTTCCAGACGTGGTATTAAGTAAATTTTAAAAGTGTAATAATGTTATGATCTATGATATATTTACACTACATTTAAAAATTGTCCCTATCCAGGAAAATACCAAAAAATTTCTATGAGTCATTTGTATTGTAAAAATAAAATAGTGTTATAAAAGGTTATTCTAAAATTTCTCCCTCGTGATCTTTCCTGATGTATTTTTATTCGATTTATCTTTACTGTTTCTTTTTTATGACTCAAAGACAATTTGTTTCCCATAATCTCCAAAGGATTATTGTCAACTCTTCCAACATGATGTTAAAAATGAATGCCCTACAATTAGGACCAATTTGGTTTAGCTGTGCTTCTGTGGGGTGTGTTGTGGTATTTCCATAAAATTTGAAGGCATACGCTAAAAGCAAGCAATTCTCCTTGCAAATTTTTGAAGAGTTAATTTCTTTCAAGTATTTTAAATATTATTTTAAAATCAAACAAAGGAATTTATATGAAATAGAATTCTGATTCCACAAAAAATTTTAAAATTCTTATGTTCACTTTTTACCAGTGTACCATCAAATGCAACACTTTTTTTATATTTTAATATTTTCAGAGAATTATGCTGGTCTGTTGTCTTTTATAAAATTAGAAGTATATAAGCCTCTATGTTCATTATATTTACTTAATATTTAATAATTTCCCACAAGATAGCTTTTCCTAAGAAAACATGACTGTATGGAAAAATATTTATAATGCCTTTAAAAGTTGTTTGCCAAGTCTGCAATATACCACAATGTGGAAGCTATACACATAAATAAGCAAAGTCTCGATGTGGATGTGAAGTAGAGAAACACTTTATTATGTAGACAAGAAAAACTAATCATTGATTAAATAATTAGTTAATATTCATATCCTACCTTTATTGATGTGACCATTTGCTCTATTAACACATGTGGTTAATGCCAGGGATATATTGAAATATTTGCTAAGAAAACTATAGTTATATTCAATGGTAAAGCATGAAAAAATTCATCTTGTAAAGTAATTTTTAAATCAGAATTGATTGGTTTGTCTGCCTGCAAGGCGAAATTGACTAGATTTTTTGTTTGTTTGTTTAATCTCTATTCTTTGTGCTCTGTATACGCAGTCAAGAGGCACCAGTACCAGTGAGATGCACTGAGAGCAAGAGATGCAGATAGAGTTGGTGATACCTGTGTCCATGGGGCGCAGCTTCCTCTGGTACTGGAGTCTGGTCCAAACAGAAGAGGGGAGCTCCAGCAGGTGTATGGAAGAGAAGTGGGAGCTGGGACGTAAAGAGATTCGTCTGGGTTCTATATGCCCTCTGCTCTTGTTCCCAAGGGGCTTCAGTATTTGTCAGCTACACGTGAAAGTGTGAGAAAGCAGTTCATATTTGAACTTCCGGCTTCTAATTTGCATATTTTAATATGGAAATAGGCAGTTTTTTCAACAAAGAAGATGAAAGGGCAATATAACTTTGATTATATTCAACAGAGAAGATGAAAGAGCCATGCCCATTTTGCACAGAATCCAAATACAGTATATTAAAAAAAATAAAAGACCACCATCACCACGAGACCATCACCACTAAATGTTAAGATTCTAAATATAATCCCTATAACAGACACTAACCTTCAGGGTTCTAAATAGAAACTGTTCTTAATGAGATAATTAAATCCATCTTCTAAACTACTATAGTATCAGTTAAGTGATAATCCATGAACACTAATAGTCTATCATTCCTCACATTTATCTGAAAGAGATTTTGAACAACAAATTCTTCAAGTCTTATGGTTTATTAGATTGAAAACCACTCAATCCCTAACTCCTTTAAAATACATCTAAATTCAATTGTTTTACCTTTTGAAACACTTTTTCCCCATAACATGCTGTATTTGCAGTCTGCTTTTCAGCTCATTCCAGCATAAATATAGAGTATATTTAAACTAAAGTTCAAGTCTTAATGATTTTTGGTGCCCTTCCCCTGCAGTCTGTAATTATAAAGAATAGAAATATGTGAGCTTCCTCCTTTGTAGTCTGAGGAAGTTTGCCTGTGGTATCATAAGTAAATGGTGACAAATCAGGTGAAATATATGGATTCCAGCTCACTAGAAGAAGTATGAAATAGCTTTATCTGTTTTCACATTCAAGAATCACAGAAAAACACAGTAAAGTGATATATTTCAGTTGTCTGTTTTTGTAGTAAAAGCAAGGGTTTACAGAAATGTTCAAACAGTATGAGTGCAATCAAAGGATAACCATAGGCAGCCTGTGAAAGAATAATCCTACTTTTGTTCTGGCTATACTTCCTTTGGGTTTTCTAAAGCCATTTCTCATTTGTGTCCTGCTCTCTCCAACTGCTAGAGACTTCACCACAACAGCCTTCTGGCAAGGTCAGCACTCAACACCATCGTGATGGGAATATCAGGCCCTGAAATTATTTGTTTAGGACTTAGCTTCTCAAATTTCTAAGTCCGTCAAATGTTTCCCTTCTTAGTTACTACTTTCCTCCACTTAATCAAAAGGTCAATTCTCTGCTCCACTTCTTGATCATTTCCTTTTCACTGGTACACCTTTTTATAGCACTTTATTGTTTTTAATGAATGATAGACTGTAATAGTTATTTTAATCATACAACACATGTGCCCCATTATTTCCAAAAATTTCATTAATTCTTTAATGTTTCATATTCAACATAGTTCTCTTAGTCTTCACTGATTATGCCTCACTTTACAAGTTACTTTCTCTAATTTTTTATATTAATTCATCCAAATTACTGAACACTTTACAAGAAGTCAGCACTGTGCTAAGCACTTTGTAGGTGTCATTTCAATCCTGAAATAATTTGAAATTTCTAAAAAATAAATCATATATTTTATTATTAGGTAATAGTAAAACTAATAGGTATTGTTAAGTTTTTGTTGGCTTTCCTTTCTGTCTTAATATCAAGTATATGTACTTGTAGTTATACACAAAATCATCTGAAACTCAAGCACTAAATTCTTTAAAGAATTAAAAAAATATGAAAATAAGTTAAAAAAAAAGAACCTATTCATGTAAGCCTCGGGTAGCCATTAATTAGTATCAAGAACTACAAAACAAGCTTAAATAACTCAACATTTAAATTATGGAGGGGAGCTTTGGTGGCTCAGTCATTTGAGCATCTGACTTTTTATCTCAGCTCAGGTTTTGATCTCAGGGTCATGAGTTCAAGCCCCACATTGGGCTCCATGCAGGGTATGGAGCCTACTTAAAAAAATAAATAAATAAAATATGGAAAAGATGAGTACTAAGAAAATGTTAGTGTTGGGAACACAATATTTGTCATCTTTGAAGCATACTTATTCTTAAAAATAATCAGTGATATTACATTTTTTAAAATAGTCTTTATGCCTTATTTCTCTGATGATAAAAATTAAGAATCAGTTTTATATTTTCTGACTTCCCTTATACACTAAATACACTGCAAGTTTCTTTTCTTTTCTGTCCCATGTAGTATTTGAATAATAACTGGCTACAGCCATTAGCAGTAAATATTTTGCTCTTTGAAGAAAGAAATATTAATACTTTGAAAGAGAGTTAAAACAAAATTTTAACAAGACAATAACCACTCAATAAAACATTTAAATATTAGGCAAACAGAAAGATCTTTGTTATGACCTTTTGCAAAATCATTGATAGATTTTAAATCTTCTATTTTCTTCAAATGACTAATAGCACTGTGTGTTACATATTTTTGCACAAGAGTATTCCTTAAATGTAATTTAAAAAATTATGTTATTTTATAATAATTTTAGTTGCCGACGTAGTACAGAGTTTCCTTATACTCACCTAGTTTCCTTTAATGTAATCATCTTATATTACCACAGTCAAAACCCAAACTACTGAACATTGATACATTGCTAATAAAGAATCTCCAGTTTGTATTAGAATTTCATCACTTCCTCAATTAGTATTCTTTTTTTAAAAGGTTTAATTGAGAATACAAAATGACATTTAGTCATCACATTTCCTTTGATCTGTGACACTTGCAGTCTTTTCTTGTGATCAGGTTGTATGTAAAATGCCTCTCAATTTTTGTTTTTCTAAGGTTTTTCTCATGTCAGACTGGAGTTATGGGTTTCTAGAATGGCAGTTGCAAAGGTGAAATCAAATCTTATCAGGGATACATGTTATCCACATGACATTACTGGAGTTATTAACCTTATCGCTTGGTTAATTTAGTGTTTTCCAGATATTTCTACTGTGGAGTTGCCATTTTCTGCCTTCTACTCTGTGTCCTTTGTACAAAGTCACCAAGTCCTGTTCACTCTAGGTGGCATTAAACCTCTTTAAAAGGTAGTATTTGAAATTTGAAATTTTTCTATAAAGATTTGTCTTTCTTTCTCCCATTTGTGGAAATTAAACAACACAGTGCTGTAAAAACAATGGAATGACAAATCAAAAGGGAAATAAAAGGAACTGAATAATATCTGATACAAACAAAAATAGAAACATAAAATATTGAAAGTTATGCAATACAACTAAAGCCATTCCAAATGAGTGGTTCATAGCAAGAAATCATACATCAAGAAAAAAAAAAGCTCTCAAATAAATAACCTAACTTTACACCTCAAGGAAACTAGGAAAAGAATAAAAAATAAGTCCTAAGTTGCCAGATGGAAGAATAAAATAAAGATTAGAGCAGAAATATATGAATTAGAGAACAGGAAAACAATAGAAAAATTAACAAAATTAAGTCTTGGTTCTTTGAAAAAGCAGATAAAACCAAAAAACCTTTAGTTTGCCTAATGGAGAACAGATAGAAGAACCAAATTTAAAAAAAATTAAAAATGAAAGTAGAGGCATTGTAATTGATACCACAGATATACAAAGGGCATAAGGGATTACTATGAACAGGTATATATCAACAAATTGAATGACCAAGAAGAAGACATATTTTTAGAAACATACAACCTGCCAAGATTGAATTATGAACAAATAGAAATTTGAACAGACCAATAACATGTAAGGAAATTGAATCAGTGATCAAAAATCCCCCAACAAAGAAAAACCCAGGACCAGATGTTTCACTGGTGAGTTTTATTGAACATTTAAAGAATTAATGCTAATCCTTCTCAAACTCTTTCCAAAAGTTGAAGAGGAAAGAACATTCAAACTAATTTTACAAGGCCAGCATTATTACCCTGTTACCAAAGCCATGTAAAGACCCCACAAGAAAAGAAAATTATAGGTCAATATTGCTCACAAATATAGATGAGAAAATTCTCAACAAAATATTAGCAAAGCAAATTCAACAGCACCTAAAAAAGATTATACCCCATGATCAATTGTGAGTCATTTCAGGATGCAAGGATGAATCAACATACAGAAGTCAATAAATGCATTCCATCACATGAAGAGAGTGAAAGATAAAAATCATCTGATCATTTTAATAGATGAAGAAATAACATTTTATAAGATACACCACCCTTTATAATAAAAAAAATCACAACATGCTGGGTATAGAAGGAACATACTGGAACATATAAATGCCATATTTTACAAGTCCTTAGTCAACATCATCTCAAGGGTGAAAGTTTGAGGGGCACCTGGGTGGCTCAGTTGGTTAAGTGACTGCCTTTGGCTCAGGTCATGATCCTGGGATCCTGGAAGCAAGTCTGCTTCTCCCTCTGACCCTCCTCCCTCTCATGCTCTCTGTCTCTCATTCTCTCTCTCTCAAATAAATAAATAAAATCTTAAAAAAAGGGTGAAAGTTTGAAAGGTTTTTCTCTAAGATCAGAAACAAGGCAAGAGTGCCCACTTTCACCACTCCTATTCAATGGAGGCAAGAAAAAGGAATATAAACATCAGAATTGGAAAAGAAAAAGTAACAATGTCTCTATTTGTTGACTACATGGTCTTACATATGGAAAATCCTAACCAGTCCACAAAAAAACAAAAACAAAAACAAAAGCCCAAACACCTGTTAGATGTAATAAACAGTTCAGGAGAGGGTAGTATGTAGAAGAGTGGTTCATTGCTCAAAGTAATGAAACCACATCTGGTACAACATCTACAATTGCAGGTACCATGTAGTTAAGCTCACAATAATTCTTGCCATTCTCCAAGATGCATCCATCTTCTTCAGAGGTCAAAGAGGCAACTTGCATGAGGATGTGGTGGGAATCACTACCTCTGTATCCCTCAAATCCTTGATGGTGGTGGCATTAACCTTCGCAACTCTTTGAGGGATGCAGTACTGCTTTTATTTTACTATTTTCTTAGGTAGAGGTAGTTTTGGTGGCTTTCACTTGGCCTTTCCCACCATAATATCCCTGATTCTACAGGTCAAGGAACCAACATGGTGATTCTGCTGGTGAGTAGCTTTATTCCAATCAATAGTCTGTCTCAGACTATTGTCAGTCTCAGACAGACCTGAGCTAAAACTTTATTGGTCACATGACAACATGGTGATTCTGCTGGTGAGTAGATCTATTCCAATGAATAGTCTGTCTCAGACAGTCTGTCTGTCTCAGACAGACCTGAGCTAAAACTTTATTGGTCACATGACTACCATGAGCTTGTAGTCTGACTTGTGGACCATGATGATGTTTGGGTTCTCCTAGAATTTAGTCAGTTTGGAGCCAGGGTACAGTATTCCCCCCAAAGTATGATTATTTCCTTTCCCCTAAGGCACCCAGTAAAAGGTGGTGTTCCAGGGTAATTCTTCAAGGGGACCTGGTCTCCTCTTCGGGAGTCTGGGTGTATAAACTGGCTCAAGTCTGGGAATTCATTGAGGGACTATAACACTCCATATTTTTGTATTCAGGTTTGACATTTGTTCACTTGACCTAGATAGAACTTTTCTATTTATACAGATCAAGTAAGAATTTATTAGGTTTCCCACTTATTTCACTTCTAGGTACACCCTAGATCCACCAGCCAATGCCATAGGTCTGCACAAGTCAGACTATTCTGACTGCTGCTTTGACTCTGTTCTCTGTTACGGGAACTGTGCCCAGTTTGTATTTGGCCATTGATGGCCACCACTTGTCCCTTGCATTGGGATCCAATTACTTTCATTGCATCTAGGTTTCCCAATTCAATGACTATAGTGCCCACTGTAAGGTTTGGCCTATAAAGAGTAATCACAGAGCTCTTCAAGGATGCTGAGGCTCTCTTCATATAGTTTTTTCTCACAGTAGTGGTGAAGGGTATGTCTATTCTATCCCCCCATTTTTTTGAGTATGTTTTCAATGACAAATCCACTCTGATATTCCAATTTCCCTAAGCCTTCGAATCCCTGCCTCTACATTAAACCAAGGCAGGGGTTGCATGTCTAATACGCTCACTATGGGCCACCATTTGGTTCATGTTTCAGTCAACCAACCAAGACTCAAAAAAACCAAATTGTTACAGTTCTTGCTATCTCCCTACTCAGCAACATTAAATGCAGAATAGGTGCTTTGTGAGAGCAAGTCATTATATAGTTGGTGCCCAACTCACAATGGTCAACTTATGCTTTTTCTACTTTACAAGGGTGCACATTCACTGAATGTGAATACACATTCAGTAGAAACTATATTTCAAATTTTGAACTTTGATTTTTTTCTGGGCTAATGCTGTGATAGGATTGTCTCTCATGGTGCTAGGCATTGGTAGTAAGCTGCAGCTCCCAGTGAACCACACAGTCACAAGGGTAAACAACCAATACACTTACAACCCTTCTGCACCCATAAAGCCCCTCTGTTTTTCACATTCAGTACAGGATCAATGCATTACATTAGATATTCAATACTAACATAAAAAAAAAGAAAAGATTTGTGTTAGATGATTTTGCCCAAGTGTAGGCTAATGGAAGTGTTCTGAGCATGTTTTAGTTAGGCTAGGCTAAGCTATGATATTTGGGAGATTATGTATATTATTATTATTTTTTAGAGATTTTATTTATTTATTTGAGAAGGGGGGAGAGAGAGAGTGAGCGAGCACAAGCAGGGGGGAGGGGCAGAGGGAGAAGCAGACTCCCCACTGAACAGGGACCCCAATGTGAGGCAGGATCCCAGGACCCTGAGATCACAACCTGAGCCAAAGGCAGATGCTTAACTGACTGAGCCACCCAGGTGCCCCTGGGAGATTAGGTGTATTAAATGCATGAGATACTTTTAATTTACAATGGGTTTATCAGGATGTAACACCATTGTTAGTTGAGGACAATCTGTACTCAGTCCCATCCCACTTTATGTTCCTTCCACCATTTTCCTACACCCTTAATATCCATTATCAGGTATGTTTTCTGGATTTCTGTGTATATAAATTTGTGTGTATATGAATTAGAAAACTTAAGTATTCTTTTGGAGTGGGGCGCCTGGGTGGCTCGGTTGGTTAAGCAACTGCCTTCGGCCCGGGTCGTGATTCCAGAGTCCTGGGATCGAGTCCCACATCGGGCTCCCAGCTCAGCGGGGAGCCTGCTTCTCCCTCTGACCCTCTCCCCTCTCGTGCTGTTTCTCTGTCTCTCTCTCTTTCTCTCAAATAAATAAATAAATAAATAAATAAATAAATAAATAAATAAATAAATAAATAAAATCTTAAAAAAAAAAGTATTCTTTTGGAGTGTAGACCTTGTCATAATTAAACCTAAATTTAAGGCCCTCTGGGACTTGAGTCTAGTTACAGATCTAGAAGCAAAGGGGGGTGTTGGGGATGTGTCCTGAGGAGAATCAGTTTTGTCTTACATGGCTACTGCTTCAGGGGAGGCCATTACACTTTACTCAGGCAGCAGAAGGTTGATCCTGTCAGGCAGGGACGGACAAACTGCTATCAGTGAAAGTGGAGAAGCTGCTACCAGTGGGAGTAGAGAAGACACTTCTCCCCAGGAGGGGACATTTCATCAGAATTTACATGTTCAGTGCCAGCAGCTTCATCAGGATCTTCCTGTATGTTTCCATTCCAACTCACAGGATCTCATTCTCTTCCAATCGATGCCCTCACTTTAATACTAGACACACTGTGAGGTTGACAGTTCAATTTGCCTTGTGTCCATGAGATTCTGCATTTGATTTTCAGCAGTCTCAGTCCTGTGGCTATAGGATATTAGGGCCTCCTTCTGGGCACATGTAGAGGCTTTCAGGTTATTTATGTGGAGCTTGAGTGGCTGCTCCATTAGACATTTCCACGAATAGTGCACAAGGATTCTGACTTCTCTACATCTTTGCCAACACTTACTATTTTCTGTTTGTTTTTTTTTTTTTTTAATTTTTTAAACTAGTAACCAACCTAATGGGAATAAGGAGTGTAGTTTTATTTTTTAAATAATGTCTTTTTCTGCTTTTTTAAAAAAAAATCAGATTACCAATTATTCATAAGTCATAGAATGAGTTGGGAAACATTTTCTTATTTTAAAAGTTTCTGGAGGAGTTCACATAGAATTGGTAATCTTTCTTCCTTTGTGTGTGTACAAGATTTTAAGTAGAATATCAACTGAACTTAATAAAAAATAAAACAAATAAAAATAATAAATTAAATAATTAATTAAAAAAGATTTAATAGACATAGGGATTATTCAGATTACCTATGATTCTTGAGTGAATTTTGTTTTTTTGTGACTTTTAAAGATTTTGCATTTCAGCTAAGTTGTCAAATTTATTGGTATAAAATTGTTTTTCATATTCTCTTATTTTCTTTTAATACGTGTAGAATCTTTAATGAGGTAATTTCATTCTTAAGTTTGATAATTTGTGTCTTCTCTCTTTTTTTCATAATCAATCTAGCTAAATGTTCATCAATTTTACTGATGTTCTCAAAGATCCATTTTACCAACATCTCTTTTAAGTCTACTTTGATAGCTAGATCTGGTTAATATTTTCATCCCATATAATTCTCTAACTTACAACCCATTTTGTTTTAATCTTACAAAATAAGTTCAAAGAGAGCTTTCTATTCTATATAATAAAATTTTGAATATAATGAATGGAAACCACCATTAATGTGAATGTTCCTTCCACAAGATTTTAAAATTATGGACATCTTACTTCTTATCTTTTTCTCAAGTTTTTATTTATTCCAGTTACTTTACATACAGTGTAATATTGGTTTCAGATTTGGAATTTAGTGATTCAATACTTACGTACAACACCTGGTGCTAATCACAAGTGCCCTCCTTAGTCCCCATCACCAGTCTATACCATCCTCCCACCCACCTCCCTTCTAGTAACCATCAGTTTGTTCTCTACAGTTAGGAGTCTGTTTCTTGGTTTGTCTCTCTTTTTTTCCACCTATGTTCATTTGTTTTGTTTCTTAAATTCCACATATAAGTGAAATCATATGGTATTTGTCTTTCTCTAACTGACCGAAGTGTAATGCCCTCTAGCTTCATCCATGCTGTTGCAAATGGCAAGATTTCATTCTTTTTGATGGCTGAGTAATATTTTATATATATGTAAAATTATAAGTTATATATATATAATTTCTCTATCTATTCATCAGTCAATGGGCATTTGGACTCTTTCCATAATTTGACTATTGTTGTAATGCCTTTGTAACCATTGGAGGGAGAAGTATTCCTTTCAATCAGTATTTTTTTATTCTTTGTGTAAATACCTAGTAGTGCAATTGCTGGGTTGTAGGGTAGTTCTATTTTTAACTTTTTGAGGAAACCTCCTTACTGTTTTCCAGAGTGGCTGTACCAGTTTGCATTCCCACCAGGAGTGCATCAGTATTCCCCTTTCTCTGCATCCTCACCAATACCTATTGTTTCCTGTGTTGTTAATTTTAGCCATTCTGACTACTGTCAGGTTGTATCTCATTGTAATTTTGATTTGTGTTTCCCTGATGATGAGTGATGTTGAGCATATTTTCATGTGTCTGTTAGCCATTGTTTGTCTTCTTTGGAAAAAAAATGTCTAGTCCTGTCTTCCGTCCATTCTTTAACTGTTTTATTTTGTTTGGAGTGGTTAGTTTTTATACATTCTTTATATATTTTTGATACTAACCCTTTATCAGATATGGCATTTGCAAATATCTTTTTCTATACCACAGGTTGCCTTTTAGTTTTATTGAGTGTTTTCTTTGTTGCACAGAAGGGTTTTTGTTTTGTTTTGTTTATTTTTTATTTATTTTTTTATTTTGATGAAGTCCCAATAGTTTATTTTTGCTTTTGTTTCCCTTACCTCAGGAGACAGAAGTTGCTATGGCCAATGTCAAAGAGATTACTGCCAGTGCATTCCTCTAGGATTTTAATGGTTTCCTGTCTCATAATAAGGTCTTTCCTCCATTTTGGATATATTTTTGTGTATGGTGTAAGAAAGTGGTACAGTGTCATTCTTTTACACGGCCCTGTCTAGTTTTCCCAACACCATTTGTTGAAGAGACTGTCTTTTTTCCATTGGATATTTGCCAAAGACTGACTATATAGTTGTGGGTTTATTCCTGGGTTTTATCTTCTTTTATTTATTTATTTATTTATTTATTTATTTATTTATTTATTTATTTATTT
>NW_023270504.1:21936018-21958675 GCF_011800145.1 Mirounga leonina
TTTATTTATTTATTTATTTATTTATTTATTTATTTATTTATTTATTTTTTAATTCTTATGTTAATCCCCATACATTACATCATTAGTTTTAGATGTAGTGTTCCATGATTCATTGTTTGTGCACAACACCCAGTGCTCCATGCAGAATGTGCCCTCCTCAATACCCACCACCAGGCTAACCCATCCTCCCACCCCCCTCCCCTCTAGAACCCTGTTTGTTTTTCAAAGTCCATCGTCTCTCATGGTTCGTCTACCCCTCCGATTTCCCCCACTTCATTCTTCCCCTCCCGCTACCTTCTTCTTCTTTTTTTTTTCTTAACATATATTACATTATTTGTTTCAGAGGTACAGACCTGAGATTCAACAGTCTTGCACAATTCACAGCACGTACCAAAGCACATACCCTCCCCAGTGTCTATCACCCAGTCACCCCATCCCTCCCACCCCACCCCCACTCCAGTTTGTTTCCTGCAATTAAGAATTCCTCATATCAGTGAGATCATATGATACATGTCTTTCTCTGTTTGACTTATTTCACTCAACATAATACCCTCCAGTTCCATCCATGTCGTTGCAAATGGCAAGATCTCATTCCTTTTGATAGCTGCATAATATTCCATTGTATATATATACCACCTCTTCTTTATCCATTCATCTGTCGATGGACATCTTGGCTCTTTCCACAGTTTGGCTATTGTGGACATTGCTGCTATAAACATCGGGGTGCACGTACCCCTTCGGATCCCTACTTTTGTATCTTTAGGGTAAATACCCAGTAGTGCAATTGCTGGATCATATGGTAGCTCTATTTTCAACTTTTTGAGGAACCTCCATACAGTTTTCCAGAGTGGCTGCACCAGTTTGCATTCCCACCAACAGTGTAGGAGGGTTCCCCTTTCTCCGCATCCCCGCCAACATCTGTCGTTTCCTGACTTGTTAATTTTAGCCATTCTGACTGGTGTGAGGTGGTATCTCATTGAGGTTTTGATTTGGATTTCCCTGATGCCGAGCGATATTGAGCACTTTTTCATGTGTCTGTTGGCCATTTGGATGTCTTCTTTGGAAAAATGTCTGTTCATGTCTTCTGCCCATTTGTTGATTGGATTCTTTGTTCTTTGGGTGTTGAGTTTGATGAGTTCTTTATAGATTTTGGATACTAGCCCTTTATCTGATATGTCACTTGCAAATATCTTCTCCCATTCTGTCGGTTGTCTTTTGGTTTTGTTGACTGTTTCCTTAGTCAACAAAGGAAACAGTCAACAAAACCTGGGTTTTATCTTCTATTCCATTGATCTACCTATTTTTGTGACAGTACTATGGTGTCTTGATGACTTCAGCTTTGTAATATAACTTGATGTCTGGAATTGTGATGTCTCCAGCTTTGCTTTTCTTTTTCAAGAATGCTTTGGCTATTTGGGGTCCTTTGTGGTTCCATACAAATTTTAGGATGGTTTGTTCTAGCTCTGTGAAAAATGCTGTTGGTACTTTGATAGGGATTGCATTAAATATGTAGATTGCTTTGGGTAATATAGACATTTTAACATTATTTTTTCTTCCAATCCATGAGCATGGAATGTGTTTTCATTTCTTTGTGTAGCCTTGAACTTCTTTCATCAGTGTTTTATAGTTTTGAGAATGCAGATCTTTCACCTCTTTAGCTAGGTTTATTCATAGGAATTTTATTGTTTTTGGAGCAATTGTAAATGGGATTGATTCCTTGATTTCTCTTTCTGCTACTTCATTCTTGGTATATAGAAATGCGATGTATTTCTGTACATTGATTTTGTATCCTGTAACTTTACTGAGGTCTTATATCTTCTCTAGCAATTTTTTGGTGGAGTCTTTCAGGTTTTCTATATAGAGTATCATGTCACCTACAAATAGTGAAAATTTGACTTCTTCCTTGCCAATTTGGATTCCTTTTATTTCTTTTTGTTGTCTGATTGCTGTGGCTAGGACTTCCAGTACTATGTTAAGTGAGAGTAGTAAGAGTGGACATCCCTGTCTTCTTCTGACTACAGAGGAAAAGCTCTCAGTTTGTCCCATTGAGGAGGAGACTAGCTGTGGGTTTTTAGTGTATGGCATTTATTATGTTGAATTATGTACCTTCTATCCCTACTTTGTTCATGGTTTTTTATCATGAATAGATGCTGTATTTTGTCAAATGTCTTCTTTTCTGCCTCTATTGAAAGGATCATATGGCTCTTATCCTTTCTTTTATTAGTGTAAGAGTGTATCACATTGATTGATTTGTGAATATTGAACCATCCTTGCAGCGGAGGGCTAAATCCCACTTGATCATGGTGAATGATTATTTTAAGATACAGTTGGATTTGATTTGCCCCATATTTTATTGAGAGTTTTTGTATCCATATTCATCAGGGATATTGGCTTGCAGTTCTGCTTTTTAGTGGAATCTTGGTCTGTTTTTGGTATCAGTATAATGCTGACATCATAAAAAGAATTTGGAAGTTTTCCATACACTTCTATTTTTGGAATAGTTTGAGAATAGGTACTAACTCTCCTTTAAATGTTTGGTAAAAGTCATCTGTGAAGCCATGTGGCCTTGGACTTTTGTTTTTGAGAAATTTTTGATTACTGATGTAATTTCTTTGTTCTTTGCTGTTCTCAGTCTGTTCAAGTTTTATATTCCTTCCTGTTTTAGTGTTGGTAGTTTATATGTTTGTAGGTGTTTGTCCATTTTTTCCAGACTGTCCAAGTTGTTGGTGTATAGTTTTTCATAATCTCTTATAATTGCTTGTATTTCTATGGTGTTAGTTGTTAGTTCTCCTCTCTCATTTGTTGATTTTATTTATTGATTCCTGCCCCATTTCTTTTTGATAAGTCTGGCTAGGGGTTTATCAATTTAATTTTTATTTTTCAAAGAACCAGCTCCTGATTTCATTGATCTGTTCTATTTTTTTTTAAGTTTCTATATCATTTATTTCTGCTCTAATATTTATTATTTTCCTTCTTCTGCTGGCTATAGGCTTGGTCTTTTTCTTCTTTTTCTAGCTCCTTTAGGTGTAAGATTAGTTTTTTTTTTTTATTTGAGGTAGTTCTTGCTGCTTAAGGTATTGCTATGTACTTCCCTCTTACAACTGCTTTTGCTGCATCCCAAAGGTTTTACACCATTGTGTTTTCATTTTCATTTGTTTCTATGTATTTTATTTTACTTTATTTCTTCATTGATTTCCTGGTGGATCTGTTCATTCTTTAGCATGTTGTTTAACCTCCATGTATTTGTGGTCTTTCCAAATTTTTTCTTGTGGTTGACTTCAAGTTTCATAGTGTGTGGTCAGAAAATATGCATGGCATTTTCTCAATCTTTTTGTATGTGTTGAGGCCTGATTTGTGACCTAGTATGTGATATATTCTGGAGAATGTCCCATGTGCACTTGAAAAGAATCTGTATTCTGCTGCTTAAAATGCTCATGAAATTTTGAGGCAGCTTTTTTTTTTTTTTTTAAGATTCAAGGTAACTGCTAAATCCCAGGTTTAAACTGATCCAAAAAATGTGTATAAAAAAAAAATTTTATTTTTTCTATGACTCTTGTCTGACACGGAGGGGGAGTTAATCAGATACTGACACCAGTGGAAACTGGGGGGGGGGGGGTGATATCTAATGTCACATGATCATTAGCATTCTTTCTTCTGACATGGTCTCTCTGAGAGCCAGTGAAGCATATCAGCAAGTACCTCCTAGAATCAAAGCAGAGGTGAAAGGCCCGCAGAGTCAGGACATCATAGCTGTGTTCCTGACCACGCTATTTCTCCAGCTGGTGAGATCCCAAGGCACAGATGCAGGTATTACAGCCAGCGAGCTTGTGTGACCCAGGCCTGTGCTGTCCCATTGTGGAGCAAAGAGGGATAAAGTAGAATTTGCTACAGGAAAGCTATGTAGAAAGTTGGGAAGGTTTTGGAATGTTGCAGAAAATAATTGACTTTGGGATCCATGTTAATTAATATCTAATATTAAGTTTATTCTACAAGTGAAGACAGGAATGGATCAGAATGAGAGTGGGTGAGAACATTAAAAATAGAGCTATCCTATGACCCAGCAATTGCACTACAGGATATTTACCCCAAAGATACAGATGTAGTGAAAAGAAGGAGCACATGTGCCCCAATGTTCATAGCAACAATATCCACAATAGCCAAACTGTGGAAGGAACCAAGATGTCCTTCAATGGATGAATTGATAAAGAAGATGTGGTTCATATATACAATGGAATATTACTCAGCCATCAGAAAGGATGAATATCTACCATTTACATTGACATGGTTGGAACTGGAGGGTATTATGCTAAGTGAAATAAGTCAGTCAGAGAAACACAATTATTATATGGTTTCACTCACATGTGGAACATAAGGAATAGTGCAGAGGACAATAGGGGTGGGGGGGGAACTGAATGGGAAGAAATCAGAGAGATAGACAAACCTTATACCTCTTGACTCCAGGAAACAAACGGAGGTTGCAGGTGAGTGGGGGGATGGGGTAACTGGGTGATGGGCATTAAAGAGAGCACATAATATGATGAGTACTGGGTGTTATACTGAATTAATGAATCATTGAATATTATATCAAAAACCAATGATGTACTAATAAAAAATATTACCTATGAAGAATATGATTTTTTAATCCTTAGATGTTTTAAGGAATATTTAATTCTTTTTTTAGACAACATAAATCTGTTTTTTTCCCCCCCTTTTATCTCTATGGATGCTACCTAACTGGTTAGGTGGTTAAATTACCTCATTTTCAGTTAAGTGAAATAAAAAAAGTTTATTGTTTTGAGAATATGATTATTTTTCTATCAAAAAATATCTGGTTTCATATTTTAAATTTATTTTCTTGTTATTTTATTATACAGATATTCAATTAAAATACAACTAAACAAAAACCAATTAACTAGGATAACATGACCTTGAGACAAGATTTACCTTATGATTTGGCACTTTGGTAGAGAAAATATTTATTGAGAAACAAGTGGTAGTTGTTTATACATTACATGATTATTAGATAGTTGTTCAAATCAAGTTTCCTGACATTTAAGTAATTAAATACTGAAATATTAAGATATTTTAAAAATCCAAGACTCAACTGTAGGAAGAACAGTTATCTGGATCTTTCTACACTTACCAAACCTTCTTTTGGGATAGATGTTTTCTCTTCTTTAATCACTATTATTTATTTATTTATTTATTTATTTATTTATTTATTTATATTTCTAGGATAGAGAGACTAATAGGTATTTTTTGGAAAGTAATATTTATATAAGCTAAGTGTAGGTGAAGGATCATAGTTTTGGATAAATATAAATAAGCCATATATAATATATATACTTGAATGAAATATATATTTATATATTACATATTTAAATAGAACCTATAATAGTTTAATATATTTATATTTATTTGAACTAGACTGCATTTAATATATTATATATTTATGTGTATGTATGATATATATTTTAATTAATTAACTAATTAACTTTGATATATGTTTATTTTAATTAAAGACTCATCTTTTCTAGCTGTGTGACCTTGGGAATGCTGTTTATGCTCTTCGAGCCTCAGTTTTCCTCATCTATGAATACAAAGCACCACTGTGCAGCACTGTTGTTAGAATTACAAGTTATACTTCCCCCACATGATTGTGAAATCCCATGATTTCTGCATTTTCCTCACACTTTAAAAGTGAGTCATGACCCAGTGACTATAACATTCAAGGGATAATGTAAATGAATGAGTGTGGTCTGATGTAAGCCATGTGTCAGGTAAAGATTTTGTCAAATTGGTGTGTGTGTCCTTACTGAAGAGGGAGTTAATCTATTTGGTGTCAATATAGCTTCTATTTGGGATCACTAAATGATCAAATATAATTTTTCAAAAGATAATATAAATCTAGATTTTTAGGTGAGTATGGAATATATAAATTTTTTTTGAATTTTGGCAATGAATTCAATATTTTAAAAAAGTGAAACATAACATGCCCATAAATGGCAGTGGACCATTATTTAATTGTGTAGGATTTCTGTTTAAGTCATCAAAAAGAGAAATGTAAAGAAAATCTTCCCAACATTCCCAGATATTCATTTTAACTTGCTTATTTCAGATGATTATGCTTATCATTCATTTAGCTGTCCCTGTTACTTCATGATGAATTTTGTCATTTCATGCCTCATGAAACATTGCATAGGATTCAAGCTGTATTCTTTGCCTGCAGCCCTCAAATGAGCAAGGAGAGAGAAAAACATACACGGAGCTGAAATTACCCTATTCAAGGAAACAGGACAAAGACTTCCAATGGATAAAAGGAGACTCAACTTTTTTTCTAAATTTTTTATCTTAATTCAATTTAGTTAACATATAGTGTATTATTAGTGTCAGGGGTAGAATTTAGTGATTCATCAGTTGCATATAACACCCAATGCCCATTACATCAAGTGCCCTCCTTAATTCCCATCACCCAATTTCCCCACCCCCCTACCCACATCCTCTCAAGAAACCCTCAGTTTGTTTCCTATAGTTACAAATCTCTTATATTTTGCCTCCTTCTCTGTTTTTATCTTATTTTTCCTCCACTTCCCCTATGTTCATCTGTTTTGTTTCTTAAATTCCACACATGAGTGAAATCAGATGATATTTGTCTTTCTCTGATTGACTTATTTCACTTAGCATAATACTCTCTAGTTCCATCCACATCATCTTAAATTACAAGATTTCTTTCTTTCTTTTTTTTTTTTTTTGCTGAGAAATATTCCGTTGTACACATATATATGCCACCTCTTCTTTATATATTCATCTGTCAATGGACATCTGAGCTCTTTCCATATTTGGCTATTGTGGACATTGCTACTATAAACATTGGGGTGCATGTGCACCTTTGAATCACTATTCTTATATCCTTTGGATAAATACCCAGTAGTGCAATTGCTGGGTCATAGGGTAGGTCTATTTTTCACTTTTGGGGGAACCTCCATACTGTTTTCCAGAGTGCTACACCAGTTTGCATTCCCACCAACAGTTTTCCACATCCTTGCCAACATCTGTTGCTTCCCAACTTGTTAATTTTAGCCATTCTGATTGGTGTGAAGTGGTATCTCATTGTGGTTTTGATTTGCATTTCCCTGATGCTGAATAATGTTGAGCATTTTTTCATGTGTCTGTTGGCCATTTGTATGTCTTTTTTTTTTTTTTTTAAGATTTTATTTATTTATTTGAGACAGAGAGAAAGAGAGAGAGAGAGCACATGAGAGGGGGGAGGGTCAGAGGGAGAAGCAGGCTCCCTGCCGAGCAGGGAGCCGGATGCGGGACTCGATCCAGGGACTCCAGGATCATGACCTGAGCCAAAGGCAGTCACTTAACCAACTGAGCCACCCAGGCGCCCTGTATGTCTTCTTTTGAGAAATGTCTGTTCATGTCTTCTGCCCATTTCTTTACTGGATTTTTTGGGGTTTTTGGGTGTTGAGTTTGATAAGTTCTTTATGGATTTTGGATACTAGTCCTTTATCTGATATGTCATTTGCAAATATCTTGTCCCATTCAGTAGGTTGATTTTTAGTTTTGTTGATTGTTTCCTTTGCTGTGCAGAGCTTTTTATCCTGATGAAGTTCCAATATTGTTTTTGCTTTTGGTTCCCTTGCCTTTAGAGACGTGTCTATCAAGAAGTTGCTGTGGCTGAAGTTAAAGAGGTTGCTGCCTGTGTTCTACTCTAGGATTTTGATGGACCTCACATTGAGGTCTTTCAGCCATTTTGAATTTATTTTTGTGTATGGTATAAGAAAGTTGTCCAGTTTTATTTTTTTCTATGTATTGTCCCATTTACAACATCATTTGTTGAAGAGACTCTTTTTTTTTTTTTTTTAAAGATTTATTTATTTTGACAGAGAGAGACACAGTGAGAGAGGGAACACAAGCAGGGGGAGTGGGAGAGGGAGAAGCATGCTTCCCGCCAAGCAGGGAGCCCGATGCGGGGCTCGATCCCAGGACCCTGGGATCATGACCTGAGCCGAAAGCAGCCGCTTAACCGACTGAGCCACCCAGGCGCCCCGAAGAGACTGTCTTTTTTCCATTGGATCTTCTCTCCTGCTTTGTTGAAGATTAGTTCACCATAGAGTTGAAGGCCCATTTCTGTGTTCTCTATTCTGTTCCATTGATCTGTGCACATATTCTTTTTGTTTGTTTTTAAAGATTTTATTTATTTATTTGACAGAGAGAGACACAGCGAGAGAGGGAACACAAGCAGGGGGAGTGGGAGAGGGAGAAGCAGGCTTCCCGCGGAGCAGGGAGCCTGATGCGGGGCTTGATCCCAGGACCCTGGGATCATAACCTGAACTGAAGGCAGACGCTTAATGACTGAGCCACCCAGGCACCCCTGTGCACTTTTTCTTGTGCCAGTACCATGCTGTCTTGATGATTACAGCTTTGTAATACAGCTTGAAGTCCAGAATTGTGATGCCTCCTGCTTTGCTTTTCTTTTTTTAACATTATTTTGGATATTCAGGGTCTTTGGCTATTTGGGGTCTTATTTAGGTTCCATACAAATTTTAAGATCATTTGTTCCTGTGAAAAATGATGACGATATTTTGATAGGGATTGCATTGAATGTGTAATTGCTTTGAGTAGCATATGCATTTTTTTTAAAAGATTTTATTTATTCATTTGAGACACAGAGATACAGAGAGAGAGAGAGCAAGCATGAGCAGGGAGAGAGGCAGAGGCAAAGGGAGAAGCAGTCTCCTCGCTGAGCCAGGAGCCCGATGTGGGGCTCGATCCCAGGACCCTGGGATCATGACCTGAGCCGAAGGCAGACGCTTAACCCTCTGAGCCACCCAGGCGCCCAGCATATGCATTTTAACAATATTTATTCTTCTAATCCCTGTGTATGAAATGGTTTTCCATTTCCTTGTATCTTCTTCAATTTCTTTCATAGGTGTTCTATAGTTTTGAGAGTACAAATCTTTTACCTCTTTGGTTAGGTTAATTCCTAGGTATCTTATGGATTTTGGTGCAATTATAAGTGGGACAATTCTTTAATTTCTCTTTCTGCTGCTTCATTTCATCAACAGACTTCTGTGCATTGATTTTATATCCTGTGACTTAGCTGAATGAATCTATCAGTTCTAGCAGTTTTTTTTTTGGTGGAGTCCTTTGTGTTTTCTATGTAAAGTATCATGACATCTGTGAATAATGAAAGTTTTTCTTCTTTGCCAATTTGGATGCTTTTATTTCCTTTTGTTGTCTGATTGCTGAGGCTAGAATTTCCAGTACTATGTTGAACAACTGTGGTGAGGGTGAATATCCCTGCCCTGTTTCTGTCCTTAAAGGAAAAGCATTCAGTTTTTCCCTGTTGAGGATGATATTCACTATGGGTCTTTCATATATGACTCTTATGATGTTGAGGTATGTTCCCTCTATCTCAACATGGTGGAGTTTTTTAAAATTTCTATATCATTGATTTCTGTATCATTGATTTTTGCTCTAATTTTTATTATTTCTCTTCCATTGGATTTAGGCTTTGTTTACTGTTCTTTCTCCAGCTCCTTTAGGTGTAGGGTTAGGTTGTATATTTGAGACTTTTCATGCTTCTTGAGGAAGGCCTGTATTGAAATATACTTCCCTCTTAGTATTGCCTTTGCTGCATCTCAAAAACTTTGAACTGATATGTTTTCATTTTAATTTGTCTCCATGTATTTTTCATTGGTTAGAGCAAAAGCTGAATTTCATAGTCTCTTGCCTCATTTGATAAAGCCTTGCTGTCAAGCTCTAAACTGGAATACTGATGCACTACAGAAACCCAGTGACAGACTTTGCTGTAGAACAGCATTATTCTTTTAAAAAAATTTTTTAATTAATATATAATGTATTATTTGTTTCAGGGGTACAGGTCTGTGATTCACCAGTCTGACACAATTCACAGCGCTCACCATAGTACATACCCTCCCCACTGTCCATCATCAAACCACCCCATCCCTCCCACCCCCCTCCATTCCAGCAACCCTCAGTTTGTTTCCTGAGATTAAGAGTCTCCTATGGTTTGTCTCCCTCTCTGGTTTTGTCTTGTTTCATTTTACCCTCCCTTCCCCTATGATCCTCTGTCTTGTTTCTCAAATTCCTCATATAAGTGAGAGCATATGATACTTGTTTTTCTCTGATTGACTTAGTTTGCTTAGCATAATACCCTCTAGTTCCATTCACATTGTTGCAAATGGCAATATTTCATTTTTTGATGACTGCGTAATATTCCATTGTATAAATAAACCACATCTTCATTATCCATTCATCTGTTGATGGACATCTAGGCTCTTTCCATAGTTTGGCTATTGTAGACATTGCTGCTATAAACACTGGGGTGCATGTGCCCCTTCAGATCACTATATTTGTATTTTTGGAGTAAATACCCAGTAGTGCAATTGCTGGGTCATAGGGTAGCTCTATTGCTCACTTTTTGGGGAACCTCCATACTGTTTTCCAGAGTGCTACACCAGTTTGCATTCCTACCAACAGTTTTCCACATCCTTGCCAACATCTGTTGCTTCCCAACTTGTTAATTTTAGCCATTCTGATTGGTGTGAAGTGGTATCTCATTGTGGTTTTGATTTGCATTTCCCTGATGCTGAATAATGTTGAACACTTATTCATGTGTCTGTTGGCCATTTGGATGTCTTCTTTTGAGAAATGTCTGTTCATGTCTTCTGCCCATTTCTTGATTGGATTATTTGTTCTCCTGGTGTTCAATTTGATAAGTTCTTTATAGATTTTGGACACTAGCCCTTTATCTGATATGTCATTTGCAAATATCTTCTCCCATTCTGTTGGTTGTCTTTTGGTTTTGTTAACTGTCTCCTTTGCTGTGCAAAAGCTTTTTATCTTGATGAAGTCCCAATAGTTCATTTTTGCCCTTGCTTCCCTTGTTTTGGCAATGTTTCTAGGAAGAAGTTGCTGTGGCTGAGGTCAAAGAGGTTGCTGCCTGTGTTCTCCTTTAGGATTTTGATGGACTCCTGTCTCACATTTAGGACTTTCAACCATATGGAGTCTATTTTTGTGTGTGGTGTAGGAAATGGTCCAGTTTCATTCTTCTGCATGTGGCTGTCCAATTTTCCCGTTTGGACACTTGTTGAAGAGACTGTCTTTTTCCCATTGGAAATACTTTCCTGCTTTGTCGAAGATTAGTTGACCATAGAGTTGAGGGTCCATTTCTGGGCTCTCTATTCTGTTCCATTGATCTATGTGTCTGTTTTTGTGCCAGTACCATACTGTTTTGATGATGACAGCTTTGTAATAGAGATTGAAGTCCGGAATTGTGATGCCAACAGCTTTTATTTTCTTTTTCAACATTCCTCCTGCTATCAGGGTCTTTTCTGGTTCCATACAAAGTTTAGGAAAAAAGTGAGTGGTATTTTGATGGGGATTGCATTGAATGTGTAGATTGCTCTAGGTAGCATTGACATCTTCACAATATTTGTTCTTCCAATCCATGAGCATGGAACGTTTTTCCATTTCTCTATGTCTTCCTCAATTTCTTTCATGAGTATTTTATAGTTTTCTGAGTACAGATCCTTTGCCTCTTTGGTTAGATTTATTCCTAGGTATCTTATGGTTTTGGGTGCAATTGTAAATGGGATCGACTCCTTAATTTCTCTTTCTTCTGTCTTATTGTTGGTGTACAGGAATGCCACTGATTTCTGTGCATTGATTTTATATCCTGCCACTTTACTGAATTCCTGTATGAGTTCTAGCAGTTTGGGGATGGAGTCTTTTGGGTTTTCCACATAAAGTATCATATCATCTGCAAAGAGCGAGAGTTTGACTTCCTCTTTGCCGATTTGGATGCCTTTTATTTCCTTTTGTTGTCTGATTGCCCTGGCTAGGACTTCTAGTACTATGTTGAATAGCAGTGGTGATAGTGGATATCCTGCCGTGTTCCTGACCTTAGGGGGAAAGCTCTCAGTTTCTCCCCATTGAGAATGATATTCGCTGTAGGTTTTTCATAGATGGCTTTTATGATATTGAAGTATGTACCCTCTATCCCTATACTCTGAAGAGTTTTGGTCAAGAAAGATGCTGTACTTTGTCAAAAGCTTTTTCTGCATCTATTGAGAGGATCATATGGTTCTTGTTCTTTCTTTCATTAATGTATTGTATCACATTGATCTGTGGATGTTGAACCAACCATGCAGCCCAGGGATAAATTCCACATGGTCATGGTGAATAATCCTTTTGATGTACTGTTGGATCTTATTGGCTAGTATTTTGGTGAGAATTTTTGCATCCATGTTCATCAAGGATATTGGTCTGTAATTCTCCTTTTTGAGGGGGTCTTTGTCTGGTTTTGAGATCAAGGTAATGGTGGCCTCATAAAACGAGTTTGGAAGTTTTCCTTCCGTTTCTATTTTTTGGAACAGTTTCAGAAGATTAGGTATTGATTCTTCTTTAAATGTTTGGTAGAATTCCCCTGGGAAGCCATCTGGCCCTGGGCTTCTGTTTTTTGGGAGATTTTTGATGACTGCTTCAATTTCCTTAGTTGTTATAGGTCTGTTCATGTTTTCTATTTCTTCCTGGTTCAGTTTTTGTAGTTGACACATCTCTAGGAATGCACCCATTTCTTCCATTTATCTAATTTGCTGGCTATAGTTGCTCATAATATGTTCTTATAATTGTTTATATTTGTCTGTTGTTAGTTGTGATCTTTCCTCTTTCATTCATGATTTTATTTATTTGGGTCATTTTTCTTTTTGATAAGTCTGGCCAGGGGTTTATCAATCTTGTTAATTCTTTCAAAGAACCAGTTCCTAGTTTCGTTGATCTGTTCTGTTCTTTTAGTTTCTAGTTCATTGATTTCTGCTCTGCTCTTTATTATTTCTCTTCTTCTGCTGGGTTTAGGCTTTATTTGCTGTTCTCTCTCCACCTCCTTTAGGTGTAGGGTTAGGTTGTGTATTTGAGACTCTCTTGTTTCTTGAGAAAGGCTTTTATTGTTACATACTTTCCTCTTAGAACTGCATTTGCTGCATCCCAAAGATTTTGAATAGTTGTGTTTTTATTTTCATTTGTCTCCATGAATTTTTCTAAATTCTTCTTTAATTTCCTGGTTGACCCATTCATTCTTTAGTAGGATGCTTTTAGCCTCCATGTATTTGAGTTCTTTCTGGCTTTCCTCTTGTGATTGAGTTCTAGTTTTAAAGTACTGTGGTCTGAAAATATGAAGGGAATCATTCCAATCTTTTGGTACTGGTTGAGACCTGATTTGTGACCTAGGATGTGATCTATTCTGGAGAATGTTCCATGGGCACTAGAGAAGAATGTGTATTCTGTTGCTTTGGGATGGAATGTTCTGAATATATCTGTGAAGTCCATTTGGTCCAGTGTGTCATTTAAAGTCTTTATTTCCTTGTAGATCTTTTGCTTAGATGATCTGTCCATTTCAGTGAGGGGGATGTTAAAGTCCCCCACTATTATTGTATTGTTGTGAATGTGTTTCTTTGCTTTTGTTATTAATTGCCTTATATAATTGGCTGCTCCCATGTTAGGGGCATAGATATTTATAATTGTTAGATCTTCTTGTTGGATATACCCTTTAAGCATGATTAGTGTCCTTCCTTGTGTCTTATTATAGTCTAATTCTAAAATCTAATTTGTCTGATATAAGGATTGCCACCCCAGCTTTCTTTTGGTGTCCATTAGCATGGTAAATGGTTTTCCACCCCCTCACTTTCAATCTGGGGGTGTCTTTGGGTCTAAAATGAGTCTCTTGCAGACAGCATGTCGATGGGTCTTGTTTTTTAATCCAATCTGATAGCCTGTGTCTTTTGATTGGGGCATTTAGCCCATTTACATTCAGGGTAACTATTGAAAGATATGAATGTAGTGTCATTGTATTGCCTGTAAGGTGACTGTTACTGTATATTGTCTGTGTTCCTTTCTGGTCTATGTTGCTTCTAGGGTCTCTCTTTGCTTAGAGGACCCCTTTCAAGATTTCTTGTAGGGCTGGTTTCATGTTTGCAAATTCCTTTAGTTTTTGTTTGTCCTGGAAGCTTTTTATCTCTCCTTCTATTTTCAGTGACAGCCCAGCTGGATATAGTATTCTTGGCTGCATATTTTTCTCATTTAGTGCTCTGAATATATCATGCCAGTCCTTTCTGGCCTGCCAGGTCTCTGTGGATAGATCTGTTGCCAATCTAATGTTTCTAACATTGGAGGTTACAGACCTCTTGTCCTGAGCTGCTTTCAGGATTTTCTCTTTGTCTCTGAGACTCGTAAGTTTTACTATTAGATGGCGGGGTGTTGACCTATATTACTATTTTCATTGATTTTGAGGGGGGTCCTCTGTGCCTCCTGGATTTTGATGGCTGCTTCCTTCCCTGAATTAGGGAAGTTCTCTGCTATAATTTGCTCCAATATACCTTCTGCCCCTCACTCTCTTTCTTCTTCTTCTGGGATCCCAATTATTCTAATATTGTTTTACTTTGTGGTATCACTTATCTCTCGAATTCTGCCCACGTTATCCAGTAGTTATTTATCTCTCTTTTTCTCCACTTCTTTATTTTCCATCAATTTGTCTTCTAGATCACTAATTCTGTCTTCTGCCTCATTCATCCTAGGAGTTAGAGCCTCCATTTTTGATTGCACCTCATTTATAGCTTTTTTTATTTCAACTTGGTTAAATTTTAGTCTTTTATTTCTCCAGAAAGAGTTTCTCTAATATCTTCCATGCTTTTCTCAAGCCCAGCTAGTATCTCTAAAATCATCATTCTGAACTCTAGTTCCGACATCTTACTAATGTCCGTATTGATTAGGTCCATGGCAGTCAATACTGCCTCTTGTTCTTTTTTTTGAGGTGAGTTTTTCCATCTTGTCATTTTGTTCAGTGGAGAATAGATGAATGAGAGAACAAAATGCTAAGAGGGTAATAATGTCCCCAGAGAATATACACTAAACAAATCAGAAGAGATTTGAAACTGGGGGAAAAGAAAGGGAAAGAAAGAAAAAAAAAGAAAAAGAAAAAGATAAAAACAAACAAACAAAAAACAGAATATGATCAAATATGATCAGGTTGGTGCATAGATCAGTGCCACACACTAGATTTTGGTTGTATTTTGGTCTGTTAGAAGAAACTGCCTCCAAAAATTTTAAAGAAAGAAAAACTTACATATGTACAAAAATAAGGGTTGATATGATGAAGGGATGGAATATGACTGTAAAGATGAAAATTATAAAAAATTTTATAAAAGGAATTGATAAGAAGTTGTTTGAAAAAAGAAAGGAGAGGATTTAAAAAAAAAAGGGAGAGAATGTGATCAGGCAGCAGACTAGAAAAAAGCCATACACTAGAGATTTAGGGTATATTTTGATCTGTTAGAAGAAACTGTATCTCAAAATTTTAAAGAGAGAACAACTTGTACATATATGCCAAAAATAAGGGTAACTACTATGAAGGGATAGAATATGACTCTAAAAATGAAAAATAAAAATGTTTTTTAAAAAAGGGATTGATAAGATGTTGGTTGAAAAAGGGAAAAAGAAAAATTCAAAAAAAAAAAGACAGTTAAAAAAAATTAACTTTGAGAGACTAAAGAATCATTGGAAAAAAGCCATGGATTCTATGTGCAGTATTCCCCTAGTGCTGGAGTTCTGCCGTTCTCATTGATTGGTAAACTTGGTCTTGGCTGGGTGTTCTTGCTGATCTTCTGGGGGAAGGGCCTGTTGCCATGGTTCCTAAATGTCTTTGCTGGAGGCAGAATTGCCCCGCCCTTGCTGGGTCCAGGCTAAGTAATCAGCTTTGGTTTGCTCTTGGGAGCTTTGTACAGCTTTGGAGGCAGAGAGTGAAAATGGCGGCCTCCCAATCTCCGCCCTGGAGGAGCCGAGAACTCGGGGCCCTGCTCCTCAGTGTGTCCCCAGAGAAAAGCAGTCAGTCACTCCCATCTCCCCGGTCTCCAGCTGCACTCCGTGCTCAACCAGCCTGTGACCAAGCATTTCTATCTCTGGCACACGACCCCGTGTGGAGTCTGCAAACCCAGCTGATCCCTGCGGTGCGCTCCCGCGCCGCTCCTCCTGGGGGAAGAAGGGGAGTCTCCCCAGATCTGCCACTTGTTGGTTCCCTGCTGGAGGAGCAGTGGCCCGACTGTGCCCCGGATCACGGTTTATGGCAACCCCGAGCTGAGAGCCCATGCCTCGGCTCCGTCTCTGTAGCAGCTTCCCCGCTCCGATACCTGGGAGCTCTGCTGCACTCATGCACCCCTGGTCTTTCTGTGACCCTGAGGGTCCTGAGACCACACTGTCCCGCGAGGGTTCCATCCCCCATTTAGCCACTGGAGCTACGTCCCTCAGCGGAGCAAACTTCTAAAAGTTCCAATTTTGTGCTCCGCTGCTCTATCACTTGCCAGAAGTGGCCGACGGAGTCCCCCTCCCCCGCCGTTTCTCCTCCCAAATATCACCTTGGATTCACTTCTCCACACGTCCCACCTTCCAGAAAGTGGTCACTTTTCTGTTCAGAGAGTTGTTGCTATTCTTTTCTTCAAACTCTTATTGAGTTTGTAGGTGTTCAGAATGGTTTGATCCCCATCCAGCTGAATGCCTGAGACCAGATGAAATCCAGGTCTCCTACTCCTCCACCATCTTGCTCCGCCCCTATAATTTCACATTACGTATGTCATAAGCAATTATGGAACACTGGCAAATAAGTCTTGCATCAAAAGGGGACACAACTCATTAGAAAGAAATAGTAATTTCAATTTGTTCCATTATTGTTGGTATTAAATAATACCTTTTAAGCATCCTATTGGGGTTAGGGTAAGAATGCCAGATAAAATACAGGATGCCCATTGAAATTTGTATCTTAAATAAACAATATTTTTATAATGTAAATATTCCTCTGAAAATTTTTTTATATATCTAAAATTCAAATTTAAGTGTCCTGTATTTTTATTTGTTAAAATTGAAAACCTTATACTGATGCTATGCTGGTCACTCTAGAAATTAATGTGAAATGTTACAGTCTTTGCCCTTAAGAAGTGTATTTACAACATAGTCACATATGATAAGTGTTATATATATGTGGGAAATTAACATCTTTGTTATATATATGTGGGAAATTAACATCTTCGTCCTCACTTGGTTCATAATTCAGAATATTTACTGATGAAAAGGAACTTTAAAATATTATATATAGCAATTCCTTTAATGTCTAGTAAATACTGAAAAAAACCCAAATCTTACCTTCTGTGCTATTAATAATTTGTATATTATATATAGAAATATATATAGAAATTATTATATACAGAAATTCCTTTAACATCTAGTAAATACTGAAAAAAACCAAATCTTACCTTAATTATGTGTTACTAATATTTTGTTTTGTGAAAAATAATGAAATGGTATAATTCGAATGTCAAGACAGGTTTTGCTGAGTTTTCCCTGATTATTCAAGTTAACCAAAAAAATGCATTATAAGGAAAAGCAGGATTTCTAGTCATCCTAGGAAGTTTTAAGAGAAATAATTCATAATTATTCAAACTCAGAATTCACTGTAGATCTGTCTGGAATAAAAAAAAAACAATTTAAAGTTAAGTTACTGCAAAAGGACCACATATCCTTAAGTTCAAGAGCATATTAAGGATCATTTATTCTAATTTGTCATCTTCTAGATGGGGAAGTTTGGCCAATGGCAATTGACTAAAACACTGATATATCAATCAAAGCTAAGTTGGATGAGAATCCAACTATGTTGACTCCAGTACAGATTTTCTGAAACTATCCAGTGCTTTTTCCATTATATTATACACTTTTCAATTCAATTTAATTTAGTCAGGAACACCTTAGATTCTCAATCAGAAAGTAAAGAAATTCACCATAGGATTTAGGACTGTGTATAATTAGAACAAATGGGTTCTTTCAAATGACATTCTTAGCTGAATATAGGTAGCAACTATTAAATATGAAAAGGTAAGTAGGGAATAAAAACAAATTTGTTATGCACTATGATTTCTGAATGAAAGGGAAAAATGTATTAACAGAAGAAAAGTTGGAAAATAATGCCTACACTGATATAAAAATGAATTGATGAAGAAATGATATACTGATTTCAATTTTATTTAACAATTTAAGTACTATTTGTTTTTATATGTTTTTACAAATGTAAAACATGTCCCTTATAGAAAATTAAAAAAAAAAAAAATTAGACTACAAAGAAAATAAGCAGTAGCCATGCTATACTGCCCAGTGACATCTATTAGCAACATTTTAAAGTATATACTTCTGGGGAGGGGGGAGGGAGTTAAGATGGCAGAATAGTAGGGGTGGTCCCTGGGCTTGCTTTTTCCCTCCAACACAACTAGATTAACATCAAATCATTTTGAACAACTAGGAAATGGATCTGAGATTAAGAGAACAATCTGCACTGGGAAAGAATGTGGCAGATACGAGGGGCAGTAGCATGAATTGGGGGAGAGAAAAGCTATGGTGCCATGAAGGCAAGGGAGCCCTTAACATGGACAGGAGGAAGAGAGAAAGAGAGAGGGGAAGAGAGAGCAGCACAATGGGTTCATGCAAGAAAAACACTTCCTCAAAAACATTGACTAGGAAGTTGAGAGGAACTATCACAAGTTTTTACAAGAAGCAGAACTCAAATTCAAAGGTTTTGGAAGTCTGCACCAATTGCTGGAGTTGAGCCGGCCAGGCATGGTGGTGCTCCTGGGGGGAAAGAGGGTGGAGGCCTGGGAGTGGACAGCATGGTGTAGGGATCCCCTGGGTTGCACTGGGAGTGAACATTACCCTTCCTGGAGTACATTTGGAAGAGGGTATATTGCCTTTCCAAGGACAAAAGACCCTTTGGGTTCCAGTGAGTGGCTATTCATTGACAGGAGACAGAGGGCTGATAACCTGGTGGCTGCTTTTCTCTGTGCTTTGCCATAAACTTCAAGCACCTGCACGGGTGTGTGACTGCTCTTCTGGAACAATAAGGCACCAGACACAGAGAGGGGGGGAGGGTCTCCTCTGGAGGAGAGGAGCAGGTCTGCCCTATGCTGGGTCCTTTAAGATTTGGAGTTTTGAATCCCAGCTGCACCCCAAGGATTAAACACAGGAGAACTGTGGTACTGTGCTTGCCAAAGGCTTGGGCACAGACAGGGTGAGGGCAAAGATCTGATTAACACAAGAGAGGAGATTGCTTTTCTGTGAGGGCTTCCTGAATAGCGGTGGGCCCTTGCTCCCCTCTCTGGGGAGGAGAGAGTGGAGCAATGCCATTTCCCCTTCCCCTTCACCTCAGCCCACTGCTTTGGTGAGCAACAGTGCCCCCAGTGGAGGCTGGAGCCACTTACACCAAACCCCACCCCCCTGTACCCTGCAGACACATCTTTACTAGGGCAGATCTAACTGTGAGCCAGTGAGTGAGACTCTCCCCCAGAAGACCAGCACAGGTCCCCTGCATGCACCACGTCAGTATACTGACGTCCTCCAAAGTGTCAGCTTTGCTTCTGGTGGAAATAAGATCAGGCTCTCTCTCTCTCTCTCAATCTCTCTCTCTCCTTTTTCCCTTTGGAGTCAGGCTTATAATTTTTGGTTTGTTTTTTCCTTTCCTTTTCTCTTTTTTTGGATCAGACTTCTTTTTTCTTTCTTTCTTTGCAATCAGGTTTATAGTTTTTTGTTTGTTTTGTTCCCTTTCCTTTTTTCTTTTTTCTTTTGTATCAGTTTTTTTTTTTTTAGGCTTATTTTAATAAACAAATCAAAGAATACCTGGTTAAAGGTCAAAACACTCCCTACTGCAAGGACAGACCGCTGGGAAAGAGCAACCAAAACACAACAGAGTGTATACAGCATACACTAGAAACAATTCCTGAAGTACGAGGCCCTGGACAGTGTATAACCCCTTCCTAATATAGCATTACTCTCAGGAGCAGGAAATTTAACAAGCTTTCATAACATGCAAAAGACAGAAACAAGGACAAATGACAAAACGGAGACATTCTCCTCAAAAGAAAGATCAAGAAGAAATTATAGCCAAGGATTTGCTCAAGACAGATAAAAACAATATATCTGAACAAGAATTTAGAATAATAGTCATAAGAATACTATCTGGGCTTGAAAGAAGCATAGAAGACACCAGAAAAACCCTTATTGCAAAGATAAAAGACCTAAAAACTAGTCAGGTGGAAATTAAAAAAAAAAAAATGTTACAACTGAGATGCAAAATTGACTGGATGTAATCACAATGAGGATGGAAGACGCAGAGGAATAAATAGAATGAATAGGTGATATAGAAGATAAAATTATGGAAAATAGAGAAGCTGAAAAGAAGAGGGAAAGAAAACTATTAGATCACCAATGTAGGCTCTAGGGAACTCAGCAATTCCACAAAGCACGATAATACCCATATCACAGGAGACCCAGAAGAGGAAGAGTGAGAAAAATAGGGAGAAGTTTTATTTGAACAAATTATAGTTGAGAACTTTCCCAATCTGGGGAAGGAAATGGGCATTGAAGTCCAGGAAGCATAGAGAACTCATACCAAATCAACAAAGACAGGTCAAAACCAGGACATATCATAGTGAAACTTGCAAAATACAAAGATAAAGAGAGAATTCTGAAAGCAGCTAGGACAAAATGTCCTTAACCTACAAGGGTAGACACATAAGGTTAGTACAGACATGTCCAGAGAAATTTGTCAGGCCAGAAGGGAGTGACTTGATATATTTAATGTGCTAAATGAAAAAAATATGCAGCCAAGAATATTTTATCCAGCAAGGCTTTCATTCAGAATAGGAGAGATAAAGAGTTTCCAAGACAAGCAAAAACCAAAGGAGTTGGCAAACACTAAATCAGCTCTGCAAGAAAAATTAAAGGGGACCCTCTGAGCAGGAAAGAGACCAAAAGCAACAAAGACTAGAAAGGAACAGAGACAACCTACAGGAATAGGGATTTTATAGGTAATACAATGGCACTAAATTCATATCTTTCAGTAATTACTCTGAATGGACTAAATGCTCCAAACAAAAGACATAGCATATCAGAATGGATTGAAAAAAAAATACCCATCAATATGATGCTTAGAAGAGACTCATTTTAGACCCAAAGACACCTCCATATTGAATGTGAGGGGATGGAGAACAATTTATCATGCTAACAGACATTGAACGAAAGCTAGAGTAGCCATACTTATATCATACAAACCAGATTTTAAACCAAAGACTATAATAAGAGATGAAGAAGGACACTATATGATAATAAAGGGGTCTATCCAACAAGAAAGTCTAACAATTGTAAATATTTATGCCTCCATCTTGGGAGAACCCAGATATATAAAACAATTAAAGACAAACATAAAAAAACTTATTTATACTAATACAAAAATAGTACGGGACTTTATTTTTTTTTTAATTTTATTTTTTTTTATTCTTATGTTAATCCCCATACATTACAACATTAGTTTTAGATGAAGTGTTCCATGATTCATTGTTTGTGCACAACACCCAGTGCTCCATGCAGAATGTGCCCTCCTCAATACCCACCGCCAGGCTAACCCATCCTGCCACCCCCCTCCCCTCTAAAACCCTGTTTGTTTTTCAGAGTCCACCGTCTCTCATGGTTCGTCTACCCCTCCGATTTCCCCTGCTTCATTCTTCCCCTCCCGCTACCTTCTTCTTCTTCTTCTTCTTTTTTTTTCTTAATATATATTGCATTATTTGTTTCAGAGGTACAGATCTGAGATTCAACAGTCTTGCACAATTCACAGCGCTTACCAGAGCACATACCCTCCCCAGTGTCTATCACCCAGTCCCCCCATCCCTCCCACCCCACCCCCACTCCAACAACACTCAGTTTGTTTCCTGCGATTAAGAATTCCTCATATCAGTGAGATCATATGATACATGTCTTTCTTTTTTTGACTTATTTCACTCAACATAATACCCTCCAGTTCCATCCACGTCATTGCAAATGGCAAGATCTCATTCCTTTTGATGGCTGCATAATATTCCATTGTATATATATACCACCTCTTCTTTATCCATTCATCTCTCGATGGACATCTTGGCTCTTTCCACAGTTTGGCTATTGTGAACATTGCTGCTATAAACATCGGGGTGCACGTACCCCTTCGGATCCCTACTTTTGTATCTTTAGGGTAAAAACCCAGTAGTGCAATTGCTGGATCATATGGTAGCTCTATTTTCAACTTTTTGAGGAACCTCCATACAGTTTTCCAGAGTGGCTGCACCAGTTTGCATTCCCACCAACAGTGTAGGAGGGTTCCCCTTTCTCCGCATCCCCGCCAACATCTGTCATTTCCTGACTTGTTAATTTTAGCCATTCTGACTGGTGTGAGGTGGTATCTCATTGAGGTTTTGATTTGGATTTCCCTGATGCCGAGCGATATTGAGCACTTTTTCATGTGTCTGTTGGCCATTTGGATGTCTTCTTTGGAAAAATGTCTGTTCATGTCTTCTGCCCATTTGTTGATTGGATTCTTTGTTCTTTGGGTGTTGAGTTTGATGAGTTCTTTATAGATTTTGGATACTAGCCCTTTATCTGATATGTCACTTGCAAATATCTTCTCCCATTCTGTCGGTTGTCTTTTGGTTTTATTAACTGTTTCCTTTGCTTTGCAAAAGCTTTTCATCTTGATGAAGTCCCAATAGTTCATTTTTGCCCTTGCTTCCCTTGC
>NW_023270504.1:21963675-21978576 GCF_011800145.1 Mirounga leonina
ACATCGTACTAATGTCCGTATTGAGTAGGTCCCTGGCAGTCGGTACTGCCTCTTGTTCTTTTTGTTGAGGTGATTTTTTCCGTCTTGTCATTTTGTGCAGAGGAGAATAGATTAATGAGAGAACAACATGCTAGCAGAGTAACCACGTCCCCAGAAAATATACTCTAAACAAATCAGAAAAGACCTGAAGCAGTGGGATAAGAAGGGGAAAGAGAGAAAAAAGAAAAAGAAAAAATAGAAAAAGATGAAGATAAAAACAAAAACAAACAAAACAAAACAACAACAACAAAAGAAAAACCAGTATGTGATCAAATATGATCTATATGGTATATAGATCAGTGCCACACACTAGATTTGGGGTGTATTTTGGTCTTTTAGAAGAAAGTGTCTCCCAAAATTTTAAAGAAAGAAAAACTTATATATGTACAAAAATAAGGGTTGATATGATGAAGGGATGGAAAATGAGTGTAAAAATGGAAATTATAAAAAATTTTATAAAAGGAATTGATAAGAAGTTATTTGAAAAAAGAAAGAAGAGCTTTTAAAAAAAGAAAAAAGAAAAAGAAAAAGAAAAGGGAGAGGATGTGATCAGGTAGGGGAATAGAAAACACCATATACTAGAGATTTAGGGTATATTTTAATCTGTTAGAAGAAACTATCTCAAAATTTTAAAGAGAGAACAACTTATATATATAAGCCAAAAATACGGGTAACTACTATGAAGGGATAGAATATGACTCTAAAAATGAAAAATAAAAATTTTTTTTTAAAAAAAGGGATTGATAAGATGTTGTTTGAAAAAGGGAAAAAGAAAAATTCAAAAATAAATAAAAAGACAAAAAGACAGTTAAAAAAAAATTAACTTTAAACGACTAAGGAATCATGGTAAAAAAGCCGTGAATTCTATGTGCAGTAGTCCCCTAGCGCTGGAGTTCTGCCGGTCTCATTGATCGGTAAACTTGGTCTTGGCTGGCTGTTCTCGCTGATCTTCTGGGGAGGGGCCTGTTGCCATGGTTTCCAAGTGTCTCTGCCGGAGGCGGACTTGCCCCGCCCTTGCCCCCTCCCGGCAGAGTAATCTGCTCGGGTTTGTTCTCAGGGGCTTTTGTTCCCTGCGAGCTTTCCGTACAGCTTTGGAGGCGGTGAGTGAAAATGGCGGCCTCCCAATCTCCGCCCCGGAGGAGCCGAGAACTCGGGCCCCGCTCCTCAGTGAGCCCCCAGAGAAAAGCCGTCAGTCACTCCCGTCTCTCTGGTCTCCGGCCGCACTCTGTGCTCACCCAGCCTGCGACCGCGCGCCTCTATCTCTGGCACCCGACCCCGGGTGGAGTCTCCAAACCCAGCAGATCCCTGCGGTGCCCTCCCGCGCGGCTCCTCCCGGGGGAGGAAGGGGAGTCTCCCCGGATCTGCCGCTTGTTGGGTCCCTGCTGGAGGAGCAGGGGCCCGACTGTGCCGCGGATCACGGTGTATGGCAACCCCGAGCTGAGAGCCCGCGCTTGGGCTCCGCCTCTGCAGCCGGCTTCCCTGCTCCATTACCTGGGAGCTCTGCCGCCCTCAGGCACCCCCGGTCTTTCTATGACTCCGAGGGATCCTGAGACCACACTGTCCCAGAGGGTTCCACCCCCCGCTTAGCCACGGGAGTGACGTCCCTCAGCGGAGCAGACTTTTAAAAGTTCCGATTTTGTGCTCCGTGGTGCTATCACTTGCTAGAAGCGGCCGACGGAGGCCCCTCCCCCGCCGTCTATCCTCCCGAATATCGCCTCGGATTCACTTCTCCGCACGTCCTACCTTCCAGAAAGTGGTCGCTTTTCTGATGAGAGAGTTGTTGCTCTTCTTTTCTTCAATCTCCTGTTGAGTTTGTAGGTGTTCAGAATGGTTTGATCACTATCCAGCTGAATTCCTGAGAGGAGACGAAATCCATGTCTCCTAGTCCTCCGCCATCTTGCTCCGCCCCCCCCAAGTACGGGACTTTAACACCCCACTTACAGCAATGGACAGATCATTTAAGCAGAAGATCAAGGAAACAATGGCTTTGAATGACACACTGAACCAGATGGACTTAACAGATATATTCAGAGTATTTCATCCTGAAGAGCAGAATACACATTCTTCTCAAGTGCACATGGACTATTATCCAAAATAGAACACATACTGGGTCACAAATCAGCCCTCAACAAATACAAAAAGACAGAGATCATACCATGCCTATTTTCAGAGCACAATGTTATGAAACTTGAAGTAAACCACAAGAAAAAATTTGGAAAGACCACAAATACATGGAGGTTAAAGAGCATCCTACTAAAGAATGAATAATTTAATGAGGAAATTAAAGAAGAAATAAAAAAAAATACATGGAAGCCAATGAAAATGAAAACATGATAGTCCAAAATATTTGGGATGCAGCAAAGGCAGACATAAGAGAGAAGTACATAGCAATACAGACAGGCCTTCCTAGAGAAGCAAGAAAAATCTCAAATACACAACCTAACCTTATACCTAAAGGAGCTGGAAAAAGAACAGCAAAATAAAGCCTAAAGCCAGCATAAGAAGGAAAATAATAAAGATTAGAGCAGAAATCAATGATATAGAAATAAAAAAAATGAACAAATCAGTGAAACTAGGAGCTGGTTCTCTGAAAGAATTAACTAAATTGATAAACCATTAGCTAGATTTATCAGAAAGAAAAGAGAAAGGACCCAAATAAATAAAATCATGAATGAAAGAGGAGAGATCACAACCAACATCAAGGAAATACAAACAATTAGAAGACTATTATTAACAATTATATGCCAACTAACTGGGCAATCTGGAAGAAATGGATAAACTCTTAGAAACATAAACTACAAAAACTGAAACAGAAAGAAAAATTTGAGCAGACCCATAACCAGCAAAGAAATTGAATCAGTAATTAAAATTCTCCCAACAACAAGAGCCCAAGGCCAGATAGATGGTTTCCCAGGAGAAGTCTACTGAACATTTAAAGGAGACTTAATGCCAATTCTGAAACAGTTCAAAAAGAAACAGAAGGAAAACTTCCAAACTTATTCTATGAGGCCAGTATCACCTTGATTCCAAAACCAGACAGAGATCCCAATAAAAAGAATTACAGACCATTATCCCTCATGAACATGGATGCAAAAATTCTCAATAAAATACAGAGCAAATCAAATCCAACAGTACATTAAAAGAATTATTTACCATGGTCAAGTGGGATTTATTCCTGGGCTGCTGGGATGGTTCAATATCTGCAAATCAATCAATGTAATACACCACATTAATAAAAGAAGGAATAAGAACTATATGATCCTCTCAACAGATGCAGAAAAAGCATTTGACAAAACACAGCATTCTTTCCTGATAAAAACCCTCCACCATGTAGGATAGAGAGAATATACCTCAACATAATAAGTGCCATATATGAAAGACCCACAGCTAATATCATCCTCAGTGGGGAAAAACTGAGAACTTTTCCCCTAAGGTAAGGAACACAATAGGGATATTCACTCTCACCACTGTTGTTCAATATAGTACTGGAAGTCCTAGTCTCAGGAATCAGACAACAAAAAGAAATAAAATGCAACCAAACTGGAAGGAAGAAGTCAAACATTCACTCTTCACAGATGATGTGATACTCTGTAGAAAACCTGGAAGACTCCACCAAAAAATTGCTGGAACTGATACTGATGAAGAACTGCTATAGAACTGATGAATTCAGCAAAGTCACAGGATATAAAATCAACATACATCTGTTGCATTTCTATGCACCAAACATGGAGCAGCAGAAAGAGAAATCAAGGAATCAATCCCATTTATAATTGCGCCAAAAACCGTAAGATACCTAGGAACAAACATAACCAAAGAGCTGTAAGATCTGTAAAACTCTGAAAACTATAGAACACTTATGAAAGAAATTGAGGAAGACACAAAGAAATGGAAAAACATTCTATGTTCATGGATTGGAAGAACAAATATTGTTAAAATGTCTATACTACCCAAAGCAATCTAAGCATTCAAAGCAATTCCTATGAAAATAACCGCCAGCAGTTTTCACAGAGCTAGAACAAACAATTCCAAAATTTGTATGGAACCATAAAAGACCCTTAATAGCCAAAGTAATGTTGAAAAAGAAAAGCAAAGCAGGAGGCATCACAATTCTGGACTTCAATCTCTATTACAAAGCTGTAATCATCAAAACAGTATGGTCCCAGTACCAAAACTGGCACATAGATCAATGGAACGGAATAGAGAATCCTGAAATAGACCAACAACTATATGGTCAATTAATCTTTAACAAAACAGGAAAGAATATCTGATGGAAAAATGATAGCCTGTTCAACAAATGGAGTTGGGAAAATTGGACAGCCACATGCGGAAGAATAAAAGTGGGCAACTTTCTTACACCATACACAAAAATAAACTCAAAATGGATGAAAGACCTAAATGTGAGACCTGAAACCATAAAAATCCTAGAGGAGAACACAGGTAGCAACCTCTTTGACCTCAGGCATAGCAACTTCTTACTTGACACATCTCTGGAAGTAAGGGAAACAAAGGCAAAAATGAACTATTAGGACTTCATCAAATTAAAAAACTTCTGCACAGTGAAGGAAACAACAAACTAAAAGGCAACCTATGGAATAGGAGAAGATATTTGCAGATGGCATATTAGATAAAGGGCTAGTATCCAAAATATATAAAGAATTTACTAAAACTCAACACCCCAAAAAACAAATAATCCAGTTAAGAAATGGACAGAAGACATGCACAGACATTTATCCAAAGAGAACATATAAATGGCTAACAGACACATGAAAAATTGCTCAAAATCACTCATCATCAGAAAAATACAAATCAAAACCACAATGAGATACGCCCTCACACCAGTCAGAATGGCTAAAATTAACAACTCAGAAAACAACAGATATTGGCGAGGATGTGGAGAAAGGGAAACCCTCTTACGCTAATGGTAGGAATGCAAACTAGTGCTGCCACTCTTGAAAACAGTAGGTTCCTCAAGAAGTTAAAAATAGAACTACCCTATGACTTAGCAATTGCACTACTAGGTATTTATCCACAGGACACAAAAATACTGACTTGAAGGAGCACATGCATCCCAATGTTTATAGCAGCACTATCAACAATAGCCAAATTATGGAAAGAGCCCAATGTCCATCGACTGATTAATGGAGAAAGAAGAAGTGGCATATATATGTACAATGGAATATTACTCAGCAAAACACAAAAACAAAAAAAACCTTGCCATTTTCACCAACGTGGATGGAGCTAGAGAGTATTATGTTAAGTGAAATAAGTCAGAGAAAGAAAAAATACCATAAGATTTCACTCGTGAAATTTAAGAAGTAAAACAGATGAACATAGGGGAAGGGGGGGGAATAAAATAAGATAAAAACAGAGGGAGGCAAACCATATGAGACTCTTAATTACAGAGAACAAACTGAGGGTTGCTGGAGGGAAAGTGGGTGGGGGGATTGGCTAAATGGGTGATGGGCATTAAGGAGGGCTTTCGTTGTGATGAACACTGGGTGTTGTATGTAAGTGATGAATCACTAAATTCTACTCCTGAAACCAATACTGCACTAAATTAACTAACTTGAATTAAAAAAAAAAAGTTGGAAGAAAAAGAAATAAAACTGCTGCATAGTGTTCCAGAAAGGAAAAAAAAAAGCCAAACTAACTGAAATGGCAAGCAGAATGGTGGCTACCAAGGCCTGTGGTATGGAGGAAATGGAGAGATGTTGGTCAAAGGGTACAAACTTCCAGTGTTAAGAAATAAATTCTGTAAATCTTTTTTTTTTTTTTAAGATTTTATTTATGGGCGCCTGGGTGGCTAAGTTGGTTAAGCCACTGCCTTCGGCTCAGGTCATGATCCTGGAGTCCCGGGATGGAGCCCCGCATCGGGGTCCCTGCTCAGCAGGGAGTCTGCTTCTCCCTCTGACCCTCCCCCCCATGCTCTCTTATCTCATTCTCTCTGTCAAATAAATAAATAAAATCTTTTTTTAAAAGGGAGAGAGACAGCGAGAGAGGGAACACAGCAGGGGGGGTGGGAGAGGGAGAAGCAGGCCTCCTGCTGAGCAGGGAACCCGACATGGGGCTCAATCCCAGGACCCTGGGATTGTGACCTGACCTGAAGGCAGACGCTTAACGACTGAGCCACCCAAGTGCCCAAACTCTGTAAATCTAATGTAACAGCATGGTGATTACAGTTAATGATACTGTAGTATAATACAGATATTATATATTAAAAAGTTGCTAAGATAGTAGATCTTAAATGTTCTCACCAAACAGAAATTATAATTATGTAATGGGATGAAATATTAATTAACTTCATAGTGGGACTCATCTTGCAATATATAAATATATCAAATTAACATATTGTACACCTTAAATTTACACAATGTTATATGTCAATTATATCTTAATAAAGCTGAAAAAAAAGCAAAAAAAAAAAATAAAGCATATACTTCCATTCCCTTTCTATCTTTGTATGATTTTAAGTTTCACATCTTTTTTTTTTTCAGCTTTATTGAAACATCATCTTTGTGGGGGATGGAAACATTTAAGTTCTACCCTCTTAGCAAATTTCAATTATATAATATAGTGTTATCATATTAGTTCCTCAGACCTTATTCATCTTATAGCTGAAAGTTTGTATCCTTTTACCAACCTCTCCCTGTTTCCTCCACCCCCCAACCCTTGGCAACCAATCTTCTACTTTCTGTTTCCATGAGTTTGATATTCTTTTTCAGATTCTACATAAGTGATACCATGCAGTGTTAGTTTCTCTCTGTCTGGCTTATTTCACTTAGCATAAGGCTCTCAAGGTCCATCATGTTGTGGCAAATGGCAGGATTTCCTTCTTTCTCACATATGAGTAATATTTCTGTGTGCATGTATGTGTGTGTAACAAATCTTTATCCACTCATTTGTTGGCAGACACTTAGGTTGTTTCCAATGTCTTGGCTATTGTTAATAATGCTGTAATGAACATGGGAATACAGGCACCTTTTTGAGATCATGCTTTCATTTCCTTTGGATATATACCCAGAAGTGGGATTGCTAGACCATATGGTAGTTCTATTTCTAATTTTTTGAGGAACTTCCATATTGTTTTCTATAGTGGCTGCATCAATTTGAATTCCCATTAACAGTGCAAAAGTGTTCCTTTTCTCAACACCCTGGTCAAAGTTTGTTAATCTCTTGTCTCTTTGATGATAGCAGTTCTTAGGGGTGAGGAATTACTGTGGTTTTGATCTGCATTTTCCCAATTATTAGTGATGTTGAGAACCTTTTCATGTACCTTTTGGCCATTTGTATATATTTTTGGAAAAATATCTATTTAGTTTCTCTGTCCATATTTTAATTGTATTGGTTATTTATTTGTTTACTTACTTAGGTATTTATTTGTGTATTTATTAAATTAATTACTTAGTTATTAAGTTGCTTGAGTTCTTTATATATTTTGGATATGAGTCCCTTATCAGATCTGTGATTTTAAATATTTTCTCCCATTGCATGCTTTGTCTTTTCACTTTGTTGATATTTTGTCCTCTGATAGAGACACTGTTTTAAATTTGACTAAGAGTCTTTTTATTCATCTGTATATGTCATAAAGTAGATTTCAATATAATGATTATATTGTATGTACTGCATTTCAATATAATTAGTAGGGAATTAACCAATTCCTCTTTTATGGACATATTTTTTTCCTGATATTTCTGGTCTTTGGATATATTATGGGTATCCTCTAAGATAAAGTTTGTTCACGGCATGATTTTTTTTTTTTTAATGCTGAATGACTCTTTTTTTACTTCCCTATCTCAAACAGAACTTATTTAAAAACATGATAAATGTAACACATGTATATAATGTGAAGCTTAAAATGGAGCAAATATGAACAATTTTTTCTTCTCTCTTAGAGTCTCACTTGCCTATGATCACCAGTGCAAATAATTTTTTATGTTCATATGAATTAAACAAACATATTTACACATTATTTCTTATTTTTCCCCCTTCTTTTCCTTCTATTTCTCTTGTTATCCTCATCTCCCTTCCACTTTTCCTTTTTTATGCTATACAAATGCCCACTACTCTGCAACTTGATTTTTTGCTTCTAAACAACAAAACATGTAGAACTTTCCTTCTGGCTTATTCTTTAGTGTTCTATCTTTAAAATGCATGGATATATAACTACTCAAGTGGAGAGGTGATTAATCATATCAAAGGCTACAGTACAGTAAGTTTTTTTCATTTTAATAGAATGAATGGAACCATGAATGGAATACTATATATGTCCATATGATTTTTTTTTTCATATTTGCTAATTATAAGTGATAGTCAAACATTACAGATCAATGTTTTTTCCTTTTTCCCACTTACACTTCTCTGAATCCTTAGCCAATGCAGTGCAATCAGATTTTTAAATTCAGAGTCAGCAAGTAAACAAAATAAAAATGAATTACAATATAGGCAAAAAGTCAATGTACTATATTTTTTTTATTAAGTCTCAGCTCTTTCCATCCCTAGATTTACTGAGATCTTTGAGTGAACAGTAATGCTATAATATTCTGTTTAGCCAACCAACCTTGTATTTCATATATTAAAAGATAAAATGCAATATATTTTTAGGAGTTACTTGTAAGACTGATCTGAACTGGACATAGAGGTGTGGAAAACATGACAACTGCCTAGGTCTGTATTATCTTTTGTGGTTTCAACCAGACTGACCTAAATATACATTCATTTCTATGAGGATATAACCCCAATGATGAGAAAGAGTCTTATGTCTATTTTAGTTTATATACAATATCTATTTCTACTCACTACAAATATTGGGCCATGGGAGTCCAATAAATAGCGAATGGTAGATTGTTGGTGGTTACCCAAGTTTTTATCTTTAAATAGAACTTGTTCTTACTTGAAAAAAAAAAATTGGTGGTGGGGGGGTGGTACCAAAAAACCTTAAGCCAAACTGTGAATATCTAAATCTATAGATTTTATTATGCGGTCTATATCTTCAATAGCCATTTATTATAAGCTGTCATTTACACCTACCTTTAACAGATATCTGTTATTTTGAGTATTGTTTCTTTTCTTATTCCTCTAGTTGTCTGGACTTTTAGTTCCATGTACCTATGTCTTCCTTCAGTACATACTCAATTCTCATGAAAATTTTCACTATGAACTATCAATTATATTTTTTTTATGATGGTGGCTTTTCCTAATTTATTTCCAGATTGTTACAAACCAGATGCTATTAAAAGTCTTGTTTTACATAATTTAAATTAAATAAAAGCATTTTTTTTAATTTTTGCAAAACTGTTCAGAATATATCCAGTTATTTTCACATTTCCTCTGTGGTTTTTACCAAAGTAAGTTAGTCTCATACAACTGTAGGTAGCTGCCCCACTTAGGCTAGGTCTGGTCTTTTCATCAGCTCTAGGAGGATAGTAGAGAACAAATCTCTTCATTCACCTGCCAACATCTTTGTGGGCTTTTCTTTACCATTGGGATAAAGAAATCATCTAGAAAGCTTCATAATGTCCAATGTTGCAGACTCTGAGGAGCCTCCAGGTATTTTTTTTAATTCAAAATCTTATATCATTTTAATGAAAATAATAATTATCTTTGTCTATCATCACTGCTAGTTATGATTATAACAGGGGCATAAAGATCTTGGTCTTATATTTTCTTTAATATTTTTCAGATATCCTGAAAGGATGCTTTTAAATAAAATTAACAGAGATAATGATCTGTTTCCTGGCTCAACCTAAAGTGTAATCAATCATTTAAATAGTTTTAGCTGAGTGGGCTGTTGGATGGAAATGGGGTTTGAATGTCTTTGATTTCACTACTACTATAATTGTTTTTCTAACAATTTTTGAAAATAGTAGTGAATCTCTTAAATTAAATTCTAATCTCATTTGTTTTACAAGATTATAAATTAATTATGTATTTTCTATGCTAAAAGAAATCACAGAGCAGACCGAGACAATACCTATTGCGGACTTGGAGCCATCTCTTGACCTTCCTCCTCCTCCTCCTTCTCCTTCTCCTCCAGAGGATGAACAGAGCCCAATTTTTGAGCCCATCAGGATGAATGGTACAATATATATACCAGATTTTATGCATTTATGTTCTCTCTTTGTTATCTTAAGGTACTTCTTCACCTGATTTTACTTTTCTCTAGCTGTTACTATTTGGGAATTTTAAAACTTAGAGAAAATATAGAGATTAAAAAAAATTCAAAATGTATATGGAAGTAGAACAAAAGCATATTTTCTCACAAAGACATTTGAAAATTTCATATATCAAGGAAAATATTCAAAGATAAAAGAAGCCATTTGTCCAAATTTAGATATGTTTCTTGACATGAGACTGAGAGACTTAAACATGATCACAATTCAAAATTTAAAACATGATCATCATTTAAATTTCAGCAAATCTGTAAAAAGACAATAAAGGTAGAACCCTACTATATGATTGCCTCCTTTTGATCATAACAAAACATTTAGTAGAGAAGGATTTCTCAACTTCAGCACCACTGACATTTTGGGCTAGATAACTGTTGTGGGGGATGGTCCAGTGACTGTAGGACGTTTAGCAGCATCTCTGGCTTCTACTCACTAGACAACTGTAGCACTTACCCCTCAGTTATGACACCAAGAATGTCTCCAGACATTTACAAATGTCCCTTGGGGACAAAATTGCCTCTGGTTGATAACCACCATAGCATTATTCAGAAAGTTAAAGAAATGATTTGGACATTAGTTATTAATATAACCATTCTCTTTGATGGTAGCATTTCACCTGATTTCAGAAGTGTAATTCTTCAGAAGTATAAATACTTTTTTTTTACACTAGAGTCTAAACGTTTATTTCAGAGGGAAATAAACATATTAAGAAAAGACTATAAACAATGATGGTTGAAAGTTTGGTTTCTAGAATGTGGCAATGTAACATATTACTGTGGTGAAACTGAAGAAATTATAGATGATGTTTGGCCTAAAACCAAATATCATCCAGTAAAATATTCCATAAGATTTGCGGTAATTCTTTAGGAGAAGAATATACCGCCGGTCAGCAAGTTCAAATAAAGAATTCTATCTTGATAATAACAGAGATTTAAAATAATTAAGTACTTATATTGGTGAGGATAAGCTTATCTGAACTGAAATTTTATACCTGGTACTTAAGAATATTTAATACCTGTATGTAAAATTTTCATCTGTGGTGGAAGTCTCCAAGACCATGTTCAGGTTTGATGATTGACTGGGAGAACTCACATTGATACATGTAGTTATAGCTAAGATTTATGACAATGGAAGAATACCAAGCACAGACAGCAAAGGGAAAAGGTACATAGAGTGAAGAATGGTGGAGACTAGGCTCAGCTTCCCAGGGTCTTTTCCCAGTACAGTCACATGCGTCACACGAATTCCTCCAGTAAGTTGTGACAATGTGTGTCAAATGTTGCCGTCCTAAGAAACTCCTTAGAGAATTGGTGTTCAGGGTCTTTACTGGGGCTGATTCCATAGGCAACCTCTGGCTGGCATATAACAAATTCCAGACTTCCAGAAGGAAAGTGGGTGTTCATCAAAAACTACATGGTGTGCACAAACAGTTCAAGAATAGTGAACCATTCTTATCAATAACTGTGGTGGGAACCCTCTTGAAATCTAGGTTTCCAGATGCCAGCCAAGTACAACCTTACAAGCAGACCTTTCAAAGATGGTAGTCAGGTCTGCTATGCTAACTCATTTCTGCACATCCTTTTAAGTAGTTTTTTTTTCTTCACATTCAGCCTAAAAGTTCATAGCAATTCACACGCTGGATAATATCAGAAAATTCTGGATATTTTAAGAGCAATAACAAATGGAAAATAATGGTATTAATCTTTCAAACAACAGGAGCTCACAATATCTCTGATTATCACTCATTCTGTTTCTTAGATTCTTCTTTTTCTTTTTCTCTGTAAGGAATCATTCCTGTGATCCTGGGAATCTTCAGCCTGCTGCTCTTGATGTGTGGATTCTTTGCTTATCACTGTAAGTCTGATTAATTAGGGGAAAAGGTTTTTCAGATTATCATATTTCTTTAAATCATTTTCACATAATAGTTTTTCGTAAACATTTTATTGCCATTGAAAAAAGAACAGGCAAAAAATGACATGAAATTATCACAACTTTTTAGTATGTGAATGAATTTAACCTTGTGAGCTCTCAATAACTGCAATATTTTTCCAGGGAAGCAATATTATTGCAATTACTGTCGAGATCTTGATACCAGCGATTATTATTTGAAAATTACAACTTGTTAAGAAATAAGCTTAATGATTTTACAACTGTATTTATTTAGAAATCAGAAAGTAACTTACTTTATAATTTGTTCAGATTGTCATTGTCTCCAGCAGCCTAAATTAGATCAATAGAATGTTTTTATTATCACTAAAATTATTCCCAACTGGTGATTTAAAAGTAATTGTTCCTCTTTGATGATAACATTAGTTTGATACTCAAAACTCTGTAATTTTGATCAGAGAATGAAATTCAATACATTAAATCAACTTCTCATGATGTGAAAAAATATTTATTCAAGATGATGTTTGTTGTTTTTGTTTGTCTTAATTGAGTTGGGCGATTTTTCTACTGATAGAAACATGCATTCAAACTTATAAGGAAATTATGTTGATATTTTAGATTTAGGCATAGACTTTAGAAATAATAGTGGATAAATGAAAGAGTATTTGACCTTATTAACTTTTTACAGTTTTTGAAAACATTTATGGAGAACTTTAGTAAGTAGAAAACTAAAAAATTGTACTTTATAATTGAATACACTGATATTTCATAATTAAGCATGTGGCTTACATGTATTGGGAATTCTTGTTCTTAGACTTTCAAACTGTTGAGGCATCAGCAACCAAGATGATCTTTCAAGAATGGATTGAGTCGAGGGGCGGAGCAAGATGGCGGAGGAGTAGGAGACCTGGATTTTGTCTCCTCTCAGGGATTCAGCTGGATAGGGATCAAACTATTCTGAACACCTACAAACTCAACAGGAGATTGAAGAAAAGAAGAGCAACAACTCTCTCATCAGAAAAGCGACCACTTTCTGGAAGGTAGGACATGCGGAGAAGTGAATCCGAGGCGATATTCGGGAGGATAGATGGCGGGGGAGGGGCCTCCGTCCGCCGCTTCTGGCAAGTGATAGCACCATGGAGCACAAAATTGGAACTTTTAAAAGTCTGCTCCGCTGAGGGACGTCACTCTGGTGGCTAAGCGGGGGGTGGAACCCTCCGGGACAGTGTGGTCTCAGGACCCTCGGGGTCGCAGAAAGACCGGGGGTGCCTGAGGGCGGCAGAGCTCCCAGGTAATGGAGCAGGGAAGCCGGCTGCAGAGGCGGAGCCCAGGCGCGGGCTCTCAGCTCGGGGTCGCCATAAACCGTGATCCGCGGCACAGTCGGGCCCCTGCTCCTCCAGCAGGGACCCAACAAGCGGCAGATCTGGGGAGACTCCCCTTCCTCCCCCGGGAGGAGCCGCGCGGGAGTGCACCGCAGGGATCTGCTGGGTTTGGAGACTCCACCCGGGGTCGGGTGCCAGAGATAGAGGCGCGCGGTCGCAGGCCGGGGGAGCACGGAGTGCGGCCAGAGAGCAGGGAGACGGGAGTGACTGACGGCTTTTCTCTGGGGGCTCACTGAGGAGCGGGGCCCCGAGTTCTCGGCTCCTCCGGAGCGGAGATTGGGAGGCCGCCATTTTCACTCTCCGCCTCCAAAGCTGTACGGAAAGCTCGCAGGGAACAAAAGCCCCGGAGAGCAAACCCGAGCAGATTACTTAGCCGGGAGGGGGCAAGGGCGGGGCTATTCCGCCTCCGGCAGAGACACTTGGAAACCACGGCAACAGGCCCCTCCCCAGAAGATCAGCGAGAACAGCCAGCCAAGACCAAGTTTACCGATCAATGAGAACGGCAGAACTCCAGTGCCAGGGGACTACTGCACATAGAATTCATGGCTTTTTTACCATGATTCTTTAGTCTTTTAAAGTTAATTTTTTTAACTGTCTTTTTGTCTTATTATTTCTTTTTGAATTTTTCTTTTTCCCTTTTTCAACCAACATCTTATCAATCCCTTTAAAAAAAAAAAAAGTTTTTATTTTTCATTTTTAGAGTCATATTCTATCCCTTCATAGTAGTTACCCATATTTTTGGCTTATATATATAAGTTGTTCTCTCTTTAAAATTTTGAGATAGTTTCTTCTAACAGATTAAAGTATACCCTAAATCTCTAGTATATGGTGCTTTCTCTTCCCCTGCCTGATCACATCCTCTCCCTTTTTTTTTCTCTTTTTCTTTTTTCTTTTTTTAAATCCTCTTCTTTCTTTTTTCAAACAACTTCTTATCAATTCCTTTTATAACATTTTTTATAATTTCCATTTTTACAGTCATATTCCATCCCTTCATCATATCAACCCTTATTTTTGTACATATATAAGTTTTTCTTTCTTTAAAATTTTGGGAGGCACTTTCTTCAAAAAGACCAAAATACACCCCAAATCTAGTGTGTGGTACTGACCTATATACCATATAGATCATATGTGATCACATTCTGGTTTTCCTTTTGTTGTTGTTGTTTTGTTTTGTTTGTTTTTGTTTTTATCTTTTTTTTTTTTTCTTTTTTCTCTCTTTCCCTTTCTTATCCCACTGCTTCAGGTCTTTTCTGATTTGTTTAGAGCATATTTTCTGGGGACGTGGTTACTCTGCTAGCATTTTGTTCTCTCATTAATCTATTCTCCTCTGCAAAAAATGACAAGACGGAAAAAATCACCTCAACAAAAAGAACAAGAGGTAGTACCGACTGCCAGGGACCTACTCAATACGGACATTAGTACGATGT
>NW_023270504.1:21983576-22206202 GCF_011800145.1 Mirounga leonina
GCAAGGGAAGCAAGGGCAAAAATGAACTATTGGGACTTCATCAAGATAAAAAGCTTTTACAAAGCAAAGGAAACAGTCAACAAAACCAAAAGACAACCGACAGAATGGGAGAAGATATTTGCAAATGACATATCAGATAAAGGGCTAGTATTCAAAGTCTATAAAGAACTCATCAAACTCAACACCCAAAGAACAAAGAATGAAATCAAGAAATGGGCAGAAGACATGAACAGACATTTTTCCAAAGAAGACATACAAATGGCCAACAGACACATGAAAAAGTGCTCAATATTGCTCAGCATCAGGGAAATCCAAATCAAAACCTCAATGAGATACCACCTCACACCAGTCAGAATGGCTAAAATTAACAAGTCAGGAAATGACAGATTTTGGCGGGGATGCGGAGAAAGGGGAACCCTCCTACACTGTTGGTGGGAATGCAAGCTGGTGCAGCCACTCTGGAAAACTGTATGGAGGTTCCTCAAAAAGTTGAAAATAGAGCTACCATATGATCCAACAATTGCACTACTGGGTATTTACCCCAATGATACAAAAGTAGGGATCCGAAGGGGTACGTGCACCCCGATGTTTATAGCAGCAATGTCCACAATAGCCAAACTGTGGAAAGAGCCAAGATGTCCATCGACAGATGAATGGATAAAGAAGAGGTGGTATATATATACAATGGAATATTATGCAGCCATCAAAAGGAATGAGATCTTGCCATTTGCAATGACGTGGATGGAACTGGAGGGTATTATGTTGAGTGAAATAAGTCAAAAAGAGAAAGACATGTATCATATGATCTCACTGATATGAGGAATTCTTAATCGCAGGAATCAAACTGAGGGTTGTTGGAGTGGGGGGTGGGGTGGGAGGGATGGGGTGACTGGGTGATGGACACTGGGGAGGGTGTGTGCTCTGGTAAGCACTGTGAATTGTGCAGGACTGTTGAATCTCAGATCTGTACCTCTGAAACAAATAATGCAATATATGTTAAGAAAAAGAAAGGAGAAGGAGAAAGAAGGAGAAGGAGAAGGAGAAGGAGAAGAGAGAAGGAAGGGGAAGGGGAAGGGGAAGGGGAAGGGGAAGAAGAAGAATGTAGCGGGAGGGGAAGAATGAGGTGGGGGAAATCGGAGGGGTGGACGAACCATGAGAGATGATGGACTCTGAAAAACAAACAGGGTTCTAGAGGGGAGGGGGGTGGGAGGATGGGTTAGCCTGGTGGTGGGTATTGAGGAGGGCACGTTCTGCATGGAGCACTGGGTGTTGTGCACAAACAATGAATCATGGAACACTTCATCTAAAACTAATGATGTAATGTATGGGGATTAACATAAGAATAAAAAAAAAAAGTAAAAAAAAAAAAAAAAAGAATGGATTGAGTCTTTACAAAACAAAACTGAAAAATTTCTAAAGATCCAAAAAGTTCTTGACCAAAATAAAGGTAATATGGGAACTAGAACAAACTCTCTTTACAGAGTGCTAGGTTGTTCTTATTGCAGCCCTAAAATGGTTGGTTGCATAATGTAACAGGAGTTCTCTGACACAGCAGCATAGCAATTTTGATGGCTTCTTGCTTCTTCTTCCCATCCTCTGAAACTGACTGAGTCACACATTTATGAGACATAGCCTCCTATTTTAATTAGCTCATTCACTCATTTATTCATTCACATTTGTTCAATGCACACTAAATGCCAGCCACTAGGCTGGTGATCAGTATGAACCCTGCCCTTAGGAGGCTCAGGAGAAAACATATAAACCAAAAATAAATCAAAGTGTCCAGGTGTGAAGTAGAGGTATGTGCAAGATATTCAGGGAGCATGGGAATGGGAGAACTTAAACATCTGAAAAATCATAGGGTTTTCATAGTTTCTAAATGCCTTCTAAGGAGAGAAGTTTAAAATACTACAGTCATCATAAAGCTTCTTTTATGCTGACTAACTGTAATATAAAATAGTCTGTTTACGATAGATAAATATTTTACAAAAGCCTTGCATTACGTTAGTTTCCTGTGAAGTATCAAATCTGTATTGAATAATTGAATCAACCATTTGAGAGTCCTTTAGTGATAGGTTGTGTTAAAACACAGGTTTCTTTCTTTTTCTTTTTTTTATTGAGAGATGCTTAACATATAACATTGTGTAAGTTTGAGGTGTATGACATGTTGGTTTAATGCTTCTACATATTGCAATATGATTACGGTCGTGTATCGTGTCATAATTATTATTTCAATTTTGTATTGAGAACAATTAAGATCTAGTCTCTTAGCAACTCTGAATTTATAATTCAGCATTGCTGACTATGACCACTATGTTGTGCATTTTAAAAGGCTGGTTTCTTTTTTTTTTTTAGATTTTTTTTAAAGATTTTATTTATTTATTTGTCAGAGAGAGAGAGAGCGAGCATGAGCAGGGGGAGAAGTAGGCAGAGAGAGAAGCAGGCTCCCTGCCGAGCAAGGAGCCTGATGCGGGACTCGATCCCAGGACCCTGGGATGACCTGAGCCAAAGGCAGACACTTAACTGACTGAGCCACCCAGGCATCCCTTAAAAGGCTGGTTTCTAAGCAATTGATTATTTCAGCTAGAGATGAAACTAATTCAGAAGAGAAGGGCACTGAACCAAAATTATTTGTATATTTGCCACTTGAGAATTTCATTATTATGACTCTTAAAATAGTAAAAAAATATCTGATATAATGTTGATTCTCATCTATTAAGTCTTATTGTCCTATGTAGAAAACCTAGAGTTGCTCCGAAGCCAGAAGGATTATCTCATTGAGGCTTTACAAGAACTAAAGGAGAAACAAGGTAATTTGGAAGAAACTGAGACAATTCTGAGTTGATAATAATTCTTTTTTTTAAATAATAATTCTTAATAACAGGCTTATTTATCTTAAAAGGGAAAGGTGTGAAACAATAAGGCCTTGTGTGTGGGCTCTGAGCTATAAATATCTTCTTTCTTAGGAGTCAAATGTGGACCTCTCCGGAATCACTGGGTTCAGTACAAAGACCACCGCTACCATCAAACCATGGAAATGGTTTCTTGGTTTAACTGTTCTGATCTTTGTGTCTCTTTGAATGCTACATTTTTAAAGACAGAAAGGAGTAGATTGAAGGTGAGATTGTATTTTATTCTTTGCTTCTGGGATATGAATATTTAATAGGTACCAGTCAAAGGAAGTGTTCACCTGCGCCTCTAAAAGCAGAGAAAGGAATACTCTCTTGCTTCAGTTTTCACTCGTCTTTTCCTGGTGTGGTCCACTTCACGCACTTTCTTTTCCCAACACACCATGCATACTTTCCCTGTAGTAACATTCCATTTGCTGTTCCCTCTGCATGCAATGTTCTTCTCTCCTATAACCATGACTAACTACTTCACCTCCTTCAAGTGTGCATTCATTCAGTTATCACTTTCTTTTTTAAAAGATTTTATTTATTTATTTGACAGAGACACAGAGAGAGAGGGAACACAAGCATGGGGAGTGGGAGAGGGAGAAGCAGGCTTCCCATGGAGCAGGGAGCCCAATGCAGGGCTCGATCCCAGGACCCTGGGATCATGACCTGAACTGAAGGGAGGCGGTTAACCGACTGAGCCACCCAGGCACCCCAAGTTATCGCCTTTCCAATGAGACCTGCCCTGACAACCCCATTTAAAATTGCAACTTGTGCATTAGTGCCCACCTTCCATCCCCCGCAGATGCCCTCCTCTGTACTCCTAGTCTTTCTGACCCTGCTTTATTTTTTTTCCTTTCCTTTCTTTGCCTTGCTTTTTATTTCTTATATTAATTGCAGTATAGTTAACATAGAGTGTTACAGTAATTTCAGGTGTAAAACATAGTGATTCAACAATTCTATATATTACTCAGTGCTCATCATAAGTGCACCTTTTTTTTTTCAAATTAACTTATTCTACTTAATTCAGTGACCGAAATAATGAAATCATTATTTTTTGATAAGTGTATTCTTTAATCCCTATCACCTAATTGACCCATCCCTCCCCTCCTCTATGGTAACCAACAGTTTGTTCTCCATAGTTAAGAGTAGGTTTTTGGTTTGTCCTCTCTTTTTGTTTTTTTTATTAATTTGTTTTGTTTCTTAAATTCCACATACGTGTGAAATTATATGGTATTTGTCTTTCTCTGACTAGCTTATTTTACTTAGCATTATACCCTGTAGATCCATTCATGTTGCAAATGACAAGATTTTATTCTTTTTATGGCTGAGTAACATTCCGTATATATATGTACATATACACCACATCTTTATCCATTTACTTACTGATGGACACTTGGGCTGCTCTCACACTTTGGCTATTGTAAATAATGCTACAGTAAAAATAGGGATACACATATCTTTTCAAATTAGTGTTTTAGTATTCTTTGGGTAAATATCCAGGAGTACAGTTACTGGATCATTCGGTAGTTCTATTTTTAACTTTTTGAGGAACCTCCATACTGTTTTCCACAGTGGCTGCACCAGTTGCATTCCCACCAACAGTGCAAGAGTGTTCGTTTTCTGCACATACTCACCAAGTGTTGTTTCTTGTGTTGTTGATTTTAACCATTCTGACAGGTGTGAGATGATATCTCATTGTGATTCCTTGCTCTAATTTCCTTTATAGGATTTGTCACCTTCTTACATACCATTTGTATATGTGATGTTTACTTCTATCTGGACCCAATCCCCCCAAATTGGGAATTTTCTCATTTTTGTTCAATGATATATTTTTCAAAAGAATAGACACAGTGTTGAATAAGTGATAAAATGAGTTAAGAAAAATAATTTATTTTTAATGTGCAGTGTCCTCTTGAATATATAATTTTCTATTAGCTATCTTTTCTTTTTCTCGTATTTAATTCCTGGTTTGAGAAAAGCACAGACACTATAGAACTAAATACTTTTTTGATGTTTTCTTTATCAGTGGACATATATAGACTGCAGTATATTATTTTTATAATTCTTTACTTCCTGCCTGACACAAATTCAATATTTTTCAGCTCTAATGTGCTTTTAGTATTAATATTTTTGTATCTGTTGGTTCCATGCAGAATATCATGAAATTAATTACAGTAAATCGTACTTGGCTTGGCCTGTCTTACAAGAAGGAGGACAATGAATGGAAGTGGGAGGATGGCTCCTCTCCTTCTCTTGGGCTGTAAGTCTCTAATATATAACCAATTCTTTATTCCTTTCTCAATGTCTTTTGCTTAGAGAGCCTGAGGAATAGAGAAGATTACCTGGGACAGAATTTGGACATTTTTATTTCTTGCTTTTGTTACTTCATATTATACTATCAGCAATTTTATAAATCATAAAGTAATTTAGATATTTCATAATTAGTGTAAATATACCTCTATTATTAGATGATCTGATTAATTACAATTTTAGATAAGAAATGTAATGTGGAGAAGAATATTATATATAAACTTTGGGACATCTCTGTTGTTCTTAGGAGAAGAAGTATAAAATCATCACTCTTAGGCCACAGAATTTGGGTCCATTTCATGGTTTTAAGCACATTGGTCAATTGTGATCTAGAAACATTGCATTGGACAACTATAGCAAATATATATACATATATATGTATATATATGTTTCATCACTGTGACAAACTTGAAATTTCAAAGTTTTGATAATTTTAATAGCTGATTATTTTTATTTTGTTCTTTTAGGTAATATTCTTCTGACGTTTAGTGAGACTATTTTTCCTATAACCTATAATAATACTTTTGACCATTTTATCCTATTTACTTCTTTATTTTTTGCTATGGTTTCTTATACATTACATTTCTAACTTTTCTTTCAGACATTCTTACCAGTTTTTTCCTTTAATGATTTGCCCTTTAAGTTTATTTGTTTTTATTATGTGAACAAAGAGTTAACATTTAGGTATACTGAGATTGTCTTTATTCCTTTGAAATTTGTTTTGACATATGATGGAGAAAGTTGAAGTATGTACATCTGTATTCACATGCAGTTATAATTATATCTGTCCCTAATATGTATATTTTAATTAGGTAATCAATTGTTAGAGTACTGTTTAACGATTATTTTCTCATCACTGAATTTAATGTCATATTTATCACATTCTAAAATTTTAATATTTAAATAATTTAACTCATTTAGCATGTCATTTAAATATTTTATAGTTCGTGTAAATATTTTAATGTGTATACAACCTTGAACATTTTTCTGGACTTGCTTATACTATCGTGTCAAATTATGAGTCTGCTTATTTTCAAGGTTGATAATTTTATTTATTACTTTTTCTGGTTTTAAAAGTGAATTTTATTCTTCTTCCTTTGCCAAATGAAATATCATATTGGCTTTGAAATAACATTCTTTCATCTTAAATTATTCAGAAAGGCAAAATATATCTTTGGCATAATTTCATTATGTGTCCAAGTAAGTTTGCCTTATAAGAAATATCATTTTCCATTAACAATGATAAAAGATCCATCATTTCTATTAATAATTATAAAAGATAAAATGCTTTAATATTTCCATCTCAAAATTGGTTTAAATATGCAGGGTTTTTATGAAGACTTTGATATTATTATATCAGGTTTCTTTTTTTTTTAAGATTTTATTTATTTTGAGAGAGACAGTGAGAGAACGAGAGAGAGAGCATGAATGGGGGGACAGAGGGAGAGGGAGAAGCAGACTCCTAGCAGGGAGCCCGACATGGGGCTCGATCCCGGGACTCCGGGATCATGACCCCAGCCAAAGGCAGACGCTCAACCCACTGAGTCACCCAGGTGCCCCTATATCAGGTTTTTATGTGATCATGATCTCTTTATATAGGTTAATCACATTCCCACAATCACAGTAAATTTCATCAATCTTGTAGAGAAAGAGGAATGTCATAAACATTATGACAATAAAAACATTTCTTAATAATTTTAGTAATCAGACTCAGGATGACATTGGATGACATGGTTGATCATTTTATTTATTAGAATTTTGTGACTTGACTGTTTTCCTCTACTTCAAACCCTGTACAATGTTTGGTACACAGAATACTCAATAGGTATGTTGAATTAATGAATGGAAGAATGTACAAAATATTTTGGCAATTTATTTTTTCTACACAGTTCAGAATTCTTTTTTTTCTAATTTCTTTGGCATTTTGAGAAGACATGTATTATGCATTTAATAATTGAGTTGATAAGCTTTACCTTTTCCCAGGCAATACTAGACAACCAATTTTGCTGTAGAGTTGATGAAAGGTAGTTTTACCGACAATGACCTAAAATGCTCTAGCTCTTTCATCAAGGACTGAATTCAACCAGAGTATTTGATAGCATCTGCTGTATGGCATTTATGTCATGGTGATTTTGTAAATTGCAGAATACGTCAGAGCAGAGGGAAGGGTCCTGACATATTACACACAGACACAGACACGCACAGACATGACACACACACACGTGTATGTACATAAATACATTCTAAATTTCATTACTAATATTGGGTACCTAATATAATGTTTTTATAAGCAAACTATCCCTACTTCAACTGCAGTTGTAAATGCATAGTTGAATGGTTTCTATTATGCCAATCTGTACTTAAAACATAATCTTATATCCCAGGTCATATGTCCTTTCATGCTATTGCCATAATTTTCCAGCCAGATCATTCTCTTTCTTTCTATACTGGTATATATTTTCCCACTTGTAAATAATTGTCACATTTCGTGAAACTTATTTTTTGTGTAAATATTCATCTCTTCTATAAATGCATGAGTTCTTTATTCAAAAGAAGGAGAGTGTTTTTGCTGCCTTGAGTTCTTGACAACACTAGGCATAATGAATTTCACATAATAGTTCTTCAATAATACTATTTAGTTTGAATAGAGTGAGTATGGCCAATGACTTGTGTTTTCTAATTTCTCAGGAGTTTGCCAGAGCCAAGTCTGGATTTTCAGGGGAAATGTGTGTATGTAAATTCACACACCGTTGGTACTGATAACTGCACTAGGTCCTCTTCATGCTTGTGTGAGAAGACTGTCCACTAAAAACCAGAAGAAGAAAGTTAAGAGAAAAGCTATGAAGCTCACATCTCAATAATATTCCAGATTCAAGATCTGTCTGTCTTTATTCTATTGTTTTTTCATATTATTTGTAACTTTTTTTTTCATGGCAGAAAATGATACATGACTTTATGATAGAAGGCGGCAAGGTCTAAAGTTGCAGCAGAAATACAGAGTAACACAGAAAGGTTAGAAATACAGAATCTGTTTGATTTTGTGAGAATTACATAAATGAGCTAATAAACATATCATTTATTATGACTACTTAATCTTTTTGGACCTCTTTTATATTTTAAAGTCTATTTATTCATTTATAGTTATGACCCTATGGAAATAAACCTTTAGAACAAATACGGTGGGAAATAAAAGTAATAAACGATTTAACACATAACATACAAAGGATGTAAAAAATACAGAGGAGTATCAACAGTAACAAAATCATAAAATTAAAAATAAATTTCTGAAGTCATCTATTTCCAAAGTTGCTTGCAGAAGTCTTCCTAGCAGATTTTAAATATATCAATTTCACTTATATCTTCAACTCCTTACTTTTCCTTTTAGTGGAAAAGGCTACCTTCAAATAGACACTGGATCAACTCCCCACTACCTCCCCACACTAATTCAAGTTTTATGCTATTAATTTTCCCATCACATATGCAACCACTTCCACTCAAAATACATTACTTCCAAGATATAAACATACTCATGCATCTGTACCCATCTGGTTCTACTCATGTCCCCTTCAATTCACCCCTTATATAGGCTTCTTTTCAAAGTAAATGCACTTGAGGGAAGAATCTACATGAATTATGTACTTTCTCACTTTCCAATAATTAGAACACTGTTTGAATTTTCTTTTTCTCCTCTTTATTGAGAACTGCTTTTGTTTAAAACACTAATGGTCTATTTGTTAGTCATTCATTTCTTCATTCACTTTGAATTTTTTATATGTCTGTTTCTGTTTTGGACAGTATGCTAAATTCATAAATCCAATTTATTTCAATGCTTATATTATTTGCTCTATCTACAGAATTTTACTGGACTACTTATTTCATTCTTCTTGACACTTTGTCGTCATCATCATCATCATCATCATCATCTTTGGATATAATATTATTTTACTTTGAACAGTTCTTTGTTTTCTTCCTTCCACTCTGGTCCTATAGTTTCAGTCTCCTTTATGGATCTTTTTTTTTTAATTGCTCCCTAATGTTTTTCAACTTGAAGTTTTCATTAAGGAACATTCATTTCATTTAGGATGATGTTCGATTTATTGACACAGGTGTGGTAAAAAAACCTCTGCTGTAAGAAATTGCAGGCCTGGGCTCAAATATCTTCTATTACACTCCTTATATATTTGCCATCTGACAAGCTATTCATCTATGAGTCTCAGTTTCCTAATTCATAAGATTGTGATGATAATAGCTGTAGCTACTAGCTGTTTGAGGATTAAATAACATCATATGTTTGAAGCATTTAGAAGAATGAATAGATCAGAGCAAGTGTTCTATTCGAGTTAGCTATTGTTTTGGATGAGAAGAAAAATCTTACGCTCCTTGTAACCTGTGGAACATTATATGACTTGAAAGTATTCTTATTAGAAATAATAATGATACAATGCAGAAATTTGGGTGATTGAAATGCACATTATTCATGCATCTAACCTCTTTACCTCCTTCATCTACTTTCCTTTTTATGTCTTTCACTCCTTCCTATTCCCTTCTTTTTTCATTCAATTGTCTGTACAGTTTTCGTTACTACCTTCCTGTCCTTTTACCTGTTCTGCAATTCAGGTTGACTTTATTAATTACAAGTAACAGAAACAGGATGCAATCTAGCTTGGACAAAGTGGGAAACCTTTGGAAATATGCTTGGTTATTATGTCTAATTGAAGGAAAGTTTGAATGAACAAACCATAGGAAAGGGAGCAATAGAGCTTAGCCACAGGAAAAATGAGCCAGGAACCTCAAGTCTACCAGTCACCTGTGATGCTTTTCTCTGCCTTTCTCTTTCCATGTGGGTTTTATTTATTTTTTTTATGAAGGTAGATTCCTTCCACGTAATTGGAAACATAAACAATAACTATTCTCAGGCATCCATCTTATACCTTTTATTATGAGAGAGTTTCCTATTTAATTTTACTAGAAAAAAAATAAATAATGTCATGTTAAGGGAGAGCTGAGCCATCAAAATATGGCCACCTTATCTATAGGCTTATGTATGGAAGGGGGAGAAGTTCTCAGAAGGAAGGGTATAGTCTGACTGACAATAGCATGGATGTCCCTACAACCATGCACTGATTTTTCCTGCGCAAATAAAAGGTACCACAAACAAAATATATTCCTCAAGAAAGCCTAGAGATTTTAAGAAAAATAAAGTAAAATAATAGGAAGCATACATTTAGAATTTACTCTGTGTCGAGTGCTATTATAAGAGATTTATATGTATTAATTAAATTGATTCTCAAACAAATAAGGTAGATTGCAATATTTTATAGAAGAAAGAAGCGGCTAATTTAAGCTTTCTAAGGTTATAGAACTTGTTAGTGGCAGAGCTGGAATTTGAACTCTGATATCTTAATGTAAAAGTCCATGCCCTGAAACACACTAACATATATATCTTCTCATATACCTACTCAAAGAGGCATCTAACATAAACATAATATACCACTTAACGGCAGGTAAGATTATACTAGAAGCCTTGGAAAATAGTGAATAAAAAAATTAATGACTCCATATTCAATACAAAATAGTGGGGAATTCAGAAGACTATACAGGCTTTTGCAGTTTGTAGTAGAATTGCCGTGACAGTTAAAGAACACGTTCTTTGGGGGAGTACATGTAAGGGACACAATTCAGATTTAAGGGTCAATCAGGAGAGGAATCCTAGTGGATTTCTAGAACTATATCTTGATATGTAGCAGAAGCCTCAAATTGCTTTTTGAATATGTTGCAAGTCAGTTTCCAAGGGAAATAGTATCTGAGCCAGAGGTTATTGTATCAAAAATGCTCTTGTGACCAGTACTTTATAAGAAAGAAGGACAGTATTGGACAGAACGTACTGCAATGAACTCACAACCAACTTAGAGCTTCAGCCAACTTCATGGGAATCCCTAAAGCTGGGAAGGTCCACCAGAATAATCCCAAATTGGAGTGAGGGCCAGGCCTTCCTCTCTCTTATATCACCCACACATGGGATATAGGTGTCCAGTAGGACAGGTAGTGATCCTGAGTGAGTCAGATGTCTAGCTGAGGGCAATGCTTCTGGGCTGAGATATCAGAGCTGTCATGCATCAGCATCCCTGGCATCTGTGGAAATTAGTATTGTAGTCGTGAAGGGGGATCAAAGCACAGCACAGCATTCATGATGGAATAAAGAACTCAAACCTGAAGGATTAAGTTAGAATTAGTCAGGAGTCAATGTTATGCATAAGACCTTTTCTATAGAGAACATAGCACAGAGAAAGGCATATTCAGTGACCACACAACCTCTGACTAAAAGATGGAATAAAGAGGAGTTCTTTTTTGAACATTTGAATCAGGTGTTTAGAATCATGAATTAAGTCCGGTGATATCATTGGACATCTGGTTGGCTCATGGCTCGACTCAGTGGGGAACACAGGAAAAAGGTTTCTTTTTTTTTTTTTAATTTTATTATGTTATGTTAATCACCATACATTACATCATTAGTTTTTGATGTAGTGTTCCATGATTAATTGTTTGGTATAACACCCAGTGCTCCATTCAGTATGTACCCTCTTTAATACCCATCACCAGGCTAACCAATCCCCCCTCCCCCCTCTCCTCTAGAACCCTCAGTTTGTTTCTCAGAGTCCATAGTCTCTCGGAGTCTGTAGTCTCATAGTCCAATCATCTCCCCCTCCGATTTCCCCCCTTCATTTTTCCCTTCTTGCTCTCTTCTTCTATTTTTTTTTAACAGATAATGTACTATTTGTTTCAGAGGTACAGGTCTGTGATTCAGCAGTCTTACACAATTCACAGCATTCACCATAGCACATACCCTCCCCAGTGTCTATCATCCAGTCACCCCATCCCTCCCACCCCCCACCACTTCAGCAACTGTTAGTTTGTTTCCTGAAACTAAGAATTCCTCATATCAGTGAGATCATATGATATGTCTTTCTCTGATTGACTTATTTTGCTCAGCATAATACCCTCCAGTTCCATCCACGTTGTTGCAAATGGCAAGATTTCATTCCTTTGATGGCTGCATAATATTCCATTGTGTGTGTGTGTATATATATATATATATATATATATATATATATATATATATCACACCTTTTTTATCTATTCATCTGTCAGTGGACATCTTGGCTCTTTCCATAGTTTGCTATTGTGGATATTGCTGCTATAAACATCAGGGTGCCTCACCCCTTTGGATCCCTACATTTGTATCTTTGGGGTAAATACCCAGTAGTGCAATTGCTGGACCATATGGTAGCTCTATTTTCAACTTTTTGAGGAACCTCCACACTGTTTTCCAGAGTGACTGCACCAGCTTGCATTCCCACCAACAGCGTAGAAGAGTTACCCTTTCTCCACATCCCCGCCAACATCTGTCGTTTCCTGACTTGTTAATTTTAGCCATTCTGACTGGTGTGAGGTGGTATCTCATTGAGGTTTTGACTTGGATTTCCCTGATGCCGAGCGATGTTGAGCACTTTTTCATGTGTCTTTTGGATATTTGGATGTCTTCTTTGGAAAAATGTCTGTTCATGTCTTCTGCCCATTTCTTGATTGGATCACTTATTCTTTGGGTGTTGAGTTTGATAAGTTCTTTATAGATTTTGGATACTAGCCCTTTATCTGATATGTCATTTGTAAATATCTTCTCCCATCCTGTTGGTTGTCTTTTGGTTTTCTTGACTATTTCTTTTGCTGTGCAAAAGCTTCCTATCTTGATGAAGTCCCAATAGTTCATTTTTGCTCTTACTTCCCTTGCCTTTGGTGATGTTTCTAGGAAGAAGTTGCTGCAGCTGAGGTCAAAGAGGTTGCTGCCTGTGTTCTCCTTTAGGATTTTGATGGACTCCTGTCTCACATTTAGGTTTTTCAAACATTTTGAGTCTATTTTCGTGTGTGCTGTAAGGAAATGGTCCAGTTTCATTCTGCATGTGGCTGCCCAATTTTCCCAACACCATTTGTTGAAGAGACTGTCTTTTTTCCATTGGACATTCTTTCCTGCTTTGTCAAAGATTAGTTGACCATAGAGTTGAGAGTCCATTTCTGGGCTCTCTATTCTGTTCCATTGATCTGTGTGTCTGTTTTTGTGCCAGTACCATACTGTCTTGATGATGAGAGCTTTGTAATAGAGCTTGAAGTCCAGAATTATGATGCCACCAGCTTTGCTTTTCTTTTTCAACATTCCTCTGGCTATTCGGGGTCTTTTCTGGTTCCATACAAATTTTAGGATTATTTGTTCCATTTCTTTGAAAAAAGTGGATGGTATTTTGGTAAGGATTGCATTAAATGTGTAGATTGCTCTAGATAACATTGACATCTTCACAATATTTGTTCTTCCAATCCATGAGCATGGAACATTTTTCCACTTCTTTGTGTCTTCCTCAACTTCTTTCATGAGTATTTTACAGTTTTCTGAGTACAGACTCTTTGCCTCTTTGGTAAGACTTATTCCTAGGTATCTTCTGGTTTTGGGTGCAATTGTAACTGGGATCAACTCCTTAATTTCTCTTTCTTCTGTCTTGTTGTTGGTGTATAAGAATGCCACTGATTTCCGTGCATTGACTTTATATCCTTCAATGCTTTTATTTCTTTTTGTTGTCTGACTGCTGTGGCTAGGACTTCTAATACTATGTTGAATAGCAGTGGTGATAGTGGACATCCCTGCCACATTCCTGACCTTAGGGGGAAAGCTCTCAGTTTTTCCCCATTGAGAATGATATTCACTGTGGGTTTTTCATAGATGGCTTTTATGATATTGAGGGATATACCCTCTATCCCTATACTCTGAAGAGTTTTGATCAAGAAAGGATGCCGTACTTTGTCAAATGCTTTTTCTGCATTTACTGAGAGGATCATATGGTTCTTGTTCTTTCTTTCATTAATGTACTGAATCACATTGATTGATTTGTGGATGTTGAACCAACCTTGCAGCCCAGGGATAAATCCCCCTTGGTCGTGGTGAATAATCCTTTTGATGTACTGTTGGATCCTACTGGCTAGAATTTTGGTGAGAATTTTTGTATCCATGTTCATCAGGGATATTGGTCTGTAATTCTCCTTTTTGATGGGGTCTTTGTCTGGTTTGGGGATCAAGATAATGGTGGCCTCATAAAACGAGTTTGGAAGTTGTCCTTCCATTTCTATTTTTTGGAACAGTTTCAGAAGATTAGGTATTAATTCTTCTTGAAGTGTTTGGTAGAATTCCCCTGGGAAGCCATCTGGCCCTGGGCTTTTGTTTGTTGGGAGATTTTTGATGACTGCTTCAATTTCCTTTGTGCTTATAGGTCTGTTCAGGTTTTCTATTTCTTCCTGGTTCAGTTTTGGTAATTGATACATCTCTAAGAATGCATCCACTTCTTCCAGGTTATCTAATTTGCTGTCATACAGTTGCTCATAATATGTTCTTATAATTGTTTATATTTCTTTGGTGTTGGTTATGATATCTCCTCTTTCATTCATGATTTTGTTGATTTGGGTCCTTTCTCTTTTCTTTTTGATAAGTCTGGCCAGGGGTTTATCAATCTTGTTAATTCTTTCAAAGCACCAGCTCCTAGTTTCATTGATCTGTTCTACTGTTCTTTTGGTTTCTAGTTCATTGATTTCTGCTCTGCTCTTTATTATTTCTCTTCTCCTGCTGGGTTTAGGCTTTATTTGCTGTTCTTTCTCTAGCTCCTTTAGGTGTAGAGTTCGGTTGTGTATTTGAGACCTTTCTTGTTTCTTGAGAAAGGTTTGTATTGCTATATGCTTTCCTCTTAGGACTTCATTTGCAGTCCTTTGATATCCCAAAGATTTTGAACAGTTGTGTTTTCATTTTCATTTGTTTCCATGAATTTTTTAAATTCTTCTTTAGTTTCCTGGTTGACCTATTCATTCTTCAGTAGGATGCTCTTTAGCCTCCATGTATTTGAGTTCTTTCCAACTTTCCTCTTGTGAATGAGTTCTAGTTTCAAAGCATTGTGGTCTGAAAATATGCAGGGAATCATCCCAATCTTTTGGTACCAGCTGACACCTGATTTGTGACCCAGGATTTGATCTATTCTGGAGAATGTTCCATGGGCACTAAAGAAGAATGTGTATTCTGTTGCTTTGGGATGGAATGTTCTGAATATGTCTGTGAAGTCCATTTGGTCCAGTGTGTCATTTAAAGTCTTTATTTCCTTGTTGATCTTTTGTTTAGATGATCTGTCCATTTCAGTGAGGGGGTGTTAAAGTCCCCCACTATCATTGTATTGTTGTCAATGTGTTTCTTTGCTTTGGTTATTAACTGCCTTATATAATTGGCTGCTCCCATATTAGGCATATAGATATTTACAATTGTTAGATCTTCTTGTTGGATAGACCCTTTAAGTAGGATATAGTGTCCTTCCTCATCTCTATTACAGTCTTTGGTTTAAAATCTAATTTGTCTGATATAAGGATTGCCACCCCAGCTTTCTTTTGGTGTCCATTAGCATGGTAAATGGTTTTCCACCCCCTTACTTTCAACCTGGGGGTGTCTTTGGTTCTAAAATGAGCTTCTTGCAGACAGCATATCGATGGGTCTTGTTTTTTAATCCAGTCTGTTAGCCTGTGTCTTTTGATTGGGGCATTTAGCCCATTTACATTCAGGGTAACTATTGAAAGATATGAATTTAGTGCCATTGTATTGCCTGTAAGGTGACTGTTACTGTATACTGTCTGTGTTCCTTTCTGGTCTATGTTGCTTTTAGGCTCTGTCTTTGTTTAGAGGACCCCTTTCAATATTTCTTGTAGGACTGGTTTTGTGTTTGCAAATTCCTTTAAATTCTTTTTGTCCTGGAAGCTTTTGATCTCTCCTTATATTTTCAATGACAGCTTAGCTGGATATAGTATTCTTGGCTGCATATTTTTCTCATTTAGTGCTCTGAATATATCATGCCAGTCATTTCTGGCCTGCCAGGTCTCTCTGGATAGGTCTGTTGCCAATCTAATGTTTCTACCATTGTAGGTTACAGATCTCTTCTCCCGAGCTGCTTTCAGGATTTTCTCTTTATCGCTTAAACTCGTAAGTTTTACTATTAGATGTCGGGTTGTTGACCTATTTTTATTGATTTTCAGAGGGGTTCTCTGTGCTTCCTGGATTTTGATGGCTGTTTCCTTCCCTAATTAGGGTAGTTCTCTGCTATAATTTGCTCCAGTATACATTCTGCCCCTCTCTCCCTTTCTTCTTCTGAGATCCCAATTATTCTAATGTTGTTTTGTCTTATGGTATCGCTTATCTCTCGAATTCTGCCCTCGTGATCCAGTAGTTGTTTATCCCTTTTCTCAACTTCTTTATTTTCCATCATTTGGTCTTCTATATCACTGCTTCTCTCTTCTGCCTCATTTATCCTAGCAGTTAGTGCCCCCATTTTTGATTTCACCTTATTAATAGCCTTTTTGATTTTGACTTGGTTAGAATTAGTTCTTTTATTTCTCCAGAAAGGGAATCTCTAGTACCTTCCATGCTTTTCTCAAGCCCAGCTAGTATCTTTAAAGTCATGATTCTGAACTCTAGGTCCAACATCATACTAATGTCCATATTGAGTAGGTCCTGGCAGTCGGTACTACCTCTTGTTCTTTTTGTTGAGGTGATTTTTTCCATCTTGTCATTTTGTCCAGAGGAGAATAGATGAATGAGAGAACAAAATGCTAACAGGATAGAAACGTCCCCAGAAAATATACTCTAAACAAATCAGAAAAGACCTGAAACCAGGGGAAAAGAAAGGGAAAGAAAGAAAAAGAAAAAGAAAGGAAAAAGAAAAAGAAAAAGTTAAAAACAAACAAAAACAGAACAAAACAAATAAAAAACAGAATATGATCAAATATTATCAGGTTGGTGCATAGATCATTGCCACACACTAGTTTTTGGGTGTATTTTGGTCTGTTAGAAGAAACTGCCTCCCAAAATTTTAAAGAAAGAAAAATTTATATATGTACAAAAAGAAGGGTTGATATGATGAAGGGATGGAATATGACTGTAAAGATGAAAATCATAAAAGATTTTATAAAGAATTGATAAGATAAGAAGTTGGTTGAAAAAGAAAGAAGAGGATTTAAAAAAAAAAAAAGGGAGAGAATGTGATCAGGCAGGAGACTAGAACAAACCCATACACTAGAGATTTAGGGTATATTTTGATCTGTTAGAAGAAACTCTATCTCATAATTTTAAAGAGAGAACAACTTATATATATATGCCAAAAATAAGGTTAACTACTATGAAGGGATAGAATATGACTCTAAAAATGGAAAATAAAAATGTTTTTTAAAAAAGGGATTGATAAGATGTTGGTTGAAAAAGGGTAAAAGAAAAATTAAAAAAAAAAGTTAAAAAAAATTAACTTTGAAAGACTAAAGAATCATGGTAAAAAAGCCATGGATTCTATGTGCATTATTCCCCTAGCGCTGGAGTTCTGCCATTCTCATTGATCGGTAAACTTGGTCTTGGCTGGCTGTTCTCGCTGATCTTCTGGGGGAGGGGCCTGTGGCCGTGGTTCCCAAAAGTCTTTGCGGGAGGTGGAATTGCCCCGCCCTTGCTGGTCCGGGCTAAGTAATCTGCTCGGGTTTGCTCTTGGGAGCATTTGTTCCCTGCAAGTTTTCAGTATAGCTTTGGAGGCTGAGAGTGAAAATGGAGGCCTCCCAATCTCTGCCCTGGAGGAGCCGAGAACTCAGGGCCCCGCTCCTCAGTGAGCCCCCAGAGAAAAGCCGTCAGTCACTCCCGTCTCCCCAGTCTCCGGCCGCACTCCGTGCTCACCCAGCCTGTGACCAAGCATTTCTGTCTCTAGCACCCGACCCTGTGTGGAGTCTCCAAACCCAGCAGATCCCTGCGGTGCGCTCCTGTGCTGCTCCTCCCAGGGGAGGAAGAGGAGTCTCCCTGGATGTGCCGCTTGTTGGGTCCCTGCTGGAGGAGCAGTGGCCCGACTGTGCCGCTGATCATGGTTTATGGCAACCCTGAGCTGAGAGCCTGTGCTTTGGCTCCGTCTCTGCAGCCAGCTTCCCTACTCCAATACCTGGGAGCTCTGCCGCACTCAGGCACCCCCGGTCTTTCTGTGACCCCGACCACACTGTCCCGTGAGGGTTCCACCCCCCGCTTACTCACTGGAGCGACGTCCCTCAGTGGAGCCGACTTTAAAAGTTCTGATTTTGTGCTCCATGGCTCTATCACTTGCCAGAAGCGGCCAACAGAGGCCCCTCCCCCGCCGTCTATTCTCCTGAATATCGCCTCAGATTCACTTCTCCCCACGTCCTACCTTCCAGAAAGTGGTCGCTTTTCTGTTCAGAGAGTTGTTGCTATTCTTTTCTTTGATCTCCTGATGAGTTCATAGGTGTTCAGAATGGTTTGATCCCTATCCAGCTGAAATCCTGAGACCAGATGAAATCCAGGTCTCCTACTCCTCTGCCATCTTGCTCTGCCCCTATTTACTTTACTATTAATGCACTGCATAAAATGATTGAAATATTTCTTATCACTCAGTAAGTCTTCTGATTATTGCTTATGTATAGCCATAGCATAATGTGAAGAATCATGAAAACATGCATTGGAAAGGGTTATTTTACATCCTCATGTAATCTCTTGCTGATTCAGTGAACCCATCTTAATTATGTTGTTAGAGAACGCTTACTGGACTTCTTTTATCATGTTACCCAAAAATTAAGGAAACAATAAGGGTTTTATGTAGACAAATCCACACACTTGACTTTCATGACTTAAATATCAATTTAATATAAACTAATTAGGAGTTTGGTTCAGAGTCCATCTGGATGGAAGTAAAATAAATAAAAAAATTATAATAATAATAAGTGAAAATTTGATAATGTTAAGACCTTTTACTGTCATATTTTAAAATGAAAGATAGATTTATAAAAATATGAATATTATTGTTTTTATTCAAGTGGCATTTCAAATAATTTAAGAAAGGACAGTTTATTTCATAACAATTGTATAATTTGGGAAATTATAGATTTACATATTCCCTACATACTATATGCCAAAATATACTCAAAAGATGAAAGTAGAATGAGAAATATAAACTGAAAGAAATAGTGAAAGTGTGGTAACTGTATCAGAATGTGATGGATTTTTTTAAAGCAAAAATTACAGAAAACTTTTTAGGAGATTTGTGATGGCCTATAATTAAACTGGCAAAAATTAATTTTTTAAAAAAAGGAAGACAAGAATAAACTGAAAAATATATTTATAAGGTGCATCATAGACATGAGTTAATATTCTTAACATCTAAATATGTCTTGTATATCTGTAAAAAAATAATGAAGATCTCAATCATGTATAGTTCCTTCTTATCCGTGGGGGGATAAGTACCAAATCTTACATATACTATTTTTCTTATATATAATACCTATAATTAAGTTCAAGTTATAAATTAGGCACAGTAAGAGATTAATAACAATAACTAATAATAAAATAGAAAAATCTAAAATAATAAAAGTTATGTGAATGTCTCTCAAAATGTCTTGTACTCATCCTTCTTCTTGTGCTGATTTGAGATGGGAAAATGCCTACATGATGAGATGAAGTGAGGTGATTAATGTAGGCATTGTGACTTAGTGTTAATCTACTATTGACCTTCTGACAATGTCAGAAGGAGGGTCATCTGCTTCTAGACTGCAGCTGACCCTGGGTAACTGAAACCACAGAAAGCAAAACCACAGATTGGGGGGGACAACTGTTATATTTCTGAGGCACTGGGGAAATATTGTGCAGTAACAGACAATGGCATAGGATGATATTCTAACAATGATAAGAATCTTGATAAGAATCTCACAATTGTGTAGTTTTTAATCTTTCTTTAAACATTTAGGGGCGCCTGGTGGCTCAGTCGTTAAACGTCTGCCTTCGGCTCGGGTAGTGATCCCAGGGTCCTGGGTTCAAGCCCTGCATCGGGCTCCCTGCTCAACGGGAAGCCTGCTTCTCCCTCTCCCACTTCCCCTGCTTGTGTTCCCTCTCTCGCTGTGTTTCTCTCTGTCAAATAAATAAATTAAATATTAAAAAAAACATTTAAAGGACTATATAACAGTAGATATAGAGAAATAATGGAGGACTAAATATTGGATAGGATACCTATTGCTAGAATGACACTTTCTGGTCAACGCTGAAGAAATAAAAAAAAAGAGAAGAAGATTAATGTGTAAATTTAACTAAAACTCTCTTCTTGGTAATACTGAAGGTGTTTTTGCTATTCTGTAACTAAAATAAATGCTAGACAGGGACTAAATTTTTAGATTTTTTTCTTTCCACTTGGCAACAGTGGAGGAATAGTATCTGTTTTAATCAGGGTATTTGAATTCAGATGAGATGTGATTCCAGCAAATGTATAAGTAAAAGGGATTCTTTACTATCTCCTAGAATCTATGCCCACTGTAGTGATCTAGAAAATTAACTGAAGTTGTACATAAAAGCACTGAGTTTGCATGTTTGTTTGGGTAAAGAGAGAAATCATCAATGGTTATTGCTAATAAAAATGCATTTTGTAATCCAAGTTAGCTTAGTCAAAAAAGAAGGAGGTATATACACGTCAAGTGGAGAGAGTGTTAAGATATGTTAGACAAAATGACATAAAAAAAAAGCAAAAAACCCAAACACCTTTTCTCTCTCCAAAATCCACTCATTGAAAGTGCTGCATTGCATTCTCTTGACAGAAGAGGCCACTCTTGACCTAGGAATTCAACAAAGCACCCACCCTACCATTCCACTCCATACAAAGTATGTTTCACATATTTTAAGATATTACAGGAAGAAGATAGAAAATGAAAATCAAAACACTTCAGCTGATGAAAATTCTCCCATAAAAACCAAACATGAAACATAAGAGAACTGTAATACAATACTCTAAACTGATTTAAATAAAAAAAAAAAAATTGGACACTTGAACCAAAACCTCACAAGTTAAGGAGCAAACTAAAGTAGAAAAAAGCACAATTCTTCCTTCTTCCCATCTTTACTCACTTATTATTATAGGGAATTTTACCACCTAAAATATTAGGTCTCATATCAGTTAACTAAGCTTCCAATTAAGTAAATAAAGAATAAAAAATTAAACACAAAACAACATAAAATGAAAATAAGATGGGAGCAGAAATAGAAAATAAATCAGAAACATAGTAAACTGGAGGGGGAAGAAAAGATGGCGGAGGAGTAGGGGACCCTATTCCAACTGGTCCCTGGAATTGAGCTGGATATCTACCAGACCACTCTGAGCACCCACAAAACCAGCCTGAGATGTAAGAAAATCTGGATCTCTACAAACAGAATATCACAGGCAGTTGGTTTCAAGGTACGAAGTGGGGAACCGTGATTCTGTGGGCAGATATCAGAGGAGAAACAGCAGTGGGAGAGTGTCTGGCCATGGGGATCTTACACCACCAGTGAGCGACAGCGCGCGCTGGGGACAGACACAGACTCGCAGACCGGTAGCGGCCGGGAAAGGACTTTAGGGCAGCCCCCAGGACGGAAACCCAGGGCAGCGGGGTCATGCTTGTGAACTGGGAGCGGCTGGTGGTTTTAGAAGAACAAAGGGCAGAGACGTGCCCGGACCTGGAGGCAGGATTGGGGGTACGGAGGAGGGCGCACAACCCAGGACGCTGTGGTCTATAGCAGCACGGACAGAAACAGAGACAGTGTGGCCTGAAGAGCTCACTGAAGAACAGACTGCAGTCTCTCTGCTCTGAGGCAGAGGGTTGGAAAAGGTCTTTTCTGCTCTGACTCTTGGAAGAGATGCGGAAAGCCGCCAGGGAAAGACGCCAGAGAACAAAAGCCCCCAAAACTGGTTTCCACTGAGCCCATCCCCCACCACAGGGGGGCAGGGCAACTCTGCCCAAACAGGACTGCCTGAGTAAGAACGGACAGGCCTCTCCCCCAGAAGACAGGCTGGGAAAACAAGAGGCCAGCAACCCTAAGTTCCCTAGAAAACAGGTGCATCTTGCTTGGGTTCTGGTCAATAATTTGGACTCTATACATTCCCTCAAACACCCATCAACAGAATGACTAGGAGGAGAAGGCCCCAAAATAGGAAAGACTCAGAGATTATGACTTATACCACAGATTTACAAATGGATGCAGATATAACCAAGATGTCGGAGATGGAATTCAGGCTAGCAATTGTGAAGACAATGGCTAGAATGGAGAAATCAATTAATGGCAACACAGAGTCTCTAAGGGCAGAAATGAAAGCTGAACTGGCAGAACTTAAAAATGCTATCAATGAGATCCAAACTAATCTAGATAATCTAACAGCTAGGGTAAGTGAGGCAGAAGAATGAATCAGTGACCTGGTAGACAATTTAATAAATAAAAAGGGAAAAGAGGAGGCCAGGGAAAAACAACTCAGAATCCATGAAAATAGAATCAGAGAAATAAGTGACACCATGAAGCAGTACAATGTCAGAATTCTTGGAATCCCAGAGGGAGTGGAGAGAAAGAGAGAACTAGAAGATATATTTGAGTAAATCGTAGCTGAGAACTTCCCTAATCTGGGGAATGAAACAAACATTCGAGTCCTAGAGGCAGAGAGGACCCCTCCCAAGATCAAGGAAAACAGGCCAACACCCCGGCTTGTAATAGTAAAACTCACAAATCTTAGAACCAAGGAAACCATCTTAAGGGAAATTAGGGGGAAGAGATTCCTTATGTACAGAAGGAAGAACATCAGAATAATGTCAGACCTATCCACAGAGACCTGGCAAGCCAGAAAGGCCTGGCAAGACATATTCAGGGTACTAACAAGAAGAATAGGCAGCCAAGAATACTTTATCCAGCAAGGCTGTCATTTAGAATGGATGGAGAGGTGCAGAGCTTCCAAGACTGGCAGAAACTGAAAGAATATGTGACCACTAAGCCGGCCCTGCAAGAAATATTAAGGGGGGGTCTGTAAAAGGGAAAGACCCCAAGAGTGATATACAACAGAAATTTACAGGGACAATTTATAAAAACAATGTCTTCACAGGCAACATGATGACAATTAATTCATATCTTTCAATAATCACTCTCAATGTGAATGGCCTAAATGCTCCCATAAAATGGCACAGGGTTGCAGATTGGATAAAAAGACAGGACCCATCCATATGCTGTCTACAAGAGACTCATTTGAACCTAAAGATACATCCAGACTGAAAGTGAAGGGATGGAGATCCATCTTCCATGCCAGTGGACCTCAAAAGAATGCTGGGGTAGCAATTCTTATATCAGACAAATTAGATTTTAAACTGAAGTCTGTAATAAGAGACACAGAAGGACACTCTATCATTCTTAAAGGGTCTATCCCACACGAAGATCTAACAATTGTAAATATCTATGCCCCCAACATGGGAGCAGCCATGTACATAAGCTGTTAACCAAAATAAAGAGTCATATTGATAACAATACGTTAATTGTAGGGGACCTCAGTACTCCACTCTCAGCAATGGACAGATCATCTAAGCAGAAAATCAACAAGGAAACAAAAGCCTTGAATGATGCACTGGACAGATGGACCTCATAGATGTATACAGAACATTCCATCCTAAAACAACCTAAAACAACAGAATACTCATTCTTCTCGAGCACACACGGAACTTTCTCCAGAATATACCACATACTGGGTTACAAATCAGGTCTCAACCGATACCAAAAGATTGAGATTATTCCCTGCATATTCTCAGACCACAATGCTTTAAAACTGGAACTCAATCACAAGAAAATATTTGGCAGAAATTCAAGCACTTGGAAGCTAAAGACCACTCTGCTCAAGAATGTTTGGGTCAACCAGGAAATCAAAGAACTTAAACAATTCATGGAAATCAATGAGAACGAAAACACATCGGTCCAAAACCTATGGGATACTGCAAAGGCGGTTCTAAGGGGGAAATACATAGCCATCCAAGCCTCACTCAAAAAAAAAAAAAAAAAAAATCCCGAATTCACCAACTAACTCTACACCTTAAAGAACTAGAGAAAAAGCAACAAACGATGCCTAAGCCATGCATTAGAAGATAAATAATTAAGATTAGAGCAGAGATCAATGAATTAGAAACCAGAAACACAGTAGATCAGATCAACGAAACTAGAAGTTGGTTCTTTGAAAGAATTAATAAGATCGATAAACCACTGGCCAGACTTACCCAAAAGAAAAGAGAAAGGACCCAAATTAATAAAATTACGCATGAAAGGGGAGAGATCATGATTAACACCAAGGAAATAGAAACAATTATTAGAAATTATTATCAACAGCTATATGCCAATAAACTGAGCAATCCGGATGAAATGGAGGCCTTCCTGGAAACCTATAAGCTGCCAACTCTGAAACAGGAAGAAAATGACAACCTGAATAGGCCAATAACCAGTAACAAGATTGAAGCAGTGATCAAAAACCTCCCAAAAAACAAGAGTCCAGGGCCTGATGGATTCCCTGGGGAATTCTACCAAACATTCAAAGAAGAAATAATACCTATTCTACTGAAGCTGTTTCAAAAAATAGAAACAGAAGGAAAACTTCCAAACTCATTCTTTGAGGCCAGCATTACCTTAATCCCCAAACCAGGCAAAGACCCCATCAAAAAGAGAATTTCAGACCGATATCCCTGATGAATATGGATTCCAAAATCCTCAACAAAATCCTAGCTAATAAGATCCAACAATACATTAAAAGGATCATCCACCACGACCAAGTGGGATTTATCCCCAGGATGCAAGGGTGGTCCAACATTCGCAAATCAATCAATGTGATAGAACACATTAATAAGAGGAGGGAGAAGAACCCTATGGTCCTCTCAATTGATGCAGAAAAAGCATTTGACAAAATACAGCATCCTTTCCTGATTAAAACTCTTCAGAGTATAGGGATAGAGGGAACATTCCTCAAGTTCATAAAATCCATCTATGAAAAACCCACAACGAATATCATCCTCAATGGGGAAAAGCTGGGGCCTTTCCCTTAAAATCAGGAAGACGACAAGGATGCCCACTCTCGCCACTATTGTTCAACATAGTACTAGAAGTCCTAGCAACAGCAATCAGACAACAAAAAGAAATAAAAGGTATTCAAATTGGCAAAGAAGAAGGCAAACTCTCTCTTTTTGCAGATGACATGATACTTTATGTGGAAAACCCAAAAGACTCCACCCCCAAATTACTAGAACTCATGCAGCAATTCAGTAATGTGGCAGGATACAAAATCAATGCACAGAAATCAGTTGCTTTCTTATACACTAACAATGCAACTGTAGAAAGAGAAATTAGAGAAATGATTCCATTTACAATAGCACCAAAAACCATAAGATACTTTGGAATAAACCTAACCAAAGAGGTAAAGGATCTATACTCTAGCAACTACAGAACACTCATGAAAGAAGTTGAAGAAGACACAAAAAGATGGAAAAATATTCCATGCTCATGGATCGGAAGAATAAACATTGTTAAAATGTCTATGCTACGCAGAGCAATCTATACCTTCAATGCCATCCCGATCAAAATTCCAATGACAGTTTTCAGAGTGGTGGAACAAACAATCCTAAAATTTGTATGGAATCAGAAAAGACCCTGAATCACCAAGAAAATGTTGAAAAAGAAAAACAAAGCTGGGGACATCACGTTGCCCGATTTCAAGCTATATTACAAAGCTGTGATCACCAAGACGCATGGTACTGGCACAAAAACAGACATATAGACCAATGGAACAGAATAGAGAACCCTCAACTCTATGGTCAAATAATCTTTGACAAAGCAGGAAAAAATATGCAATGGAAAAAAGACAGTCTCTTCAATAAATGGTGCTGGGAAAATTGGACAGCCACATGCAGAAGAATGAAACGCGACCATTCTCTAACACCATACACAAAGATAAACTCAAAATGGATGAAAGACCTCAATGTGAGACAGGAATCCATCAAAATCCTAGAGAAGAACATAGGCAGTAACCTCTTCGACATCAGCCACAGCAACTTCTTTCAAGATACATCTCCAAAAGCTAGTGAAACAAAAGCAAAAATGAACTTTTGGGACTTCATCAAGATAAAAAGCTTCTGCACAGCAAAGGAAACAGTCAACAAAACAAAGAGGCAACCCACAGATGGGAGAAGATATTTGCAAATGACACTACAGATAAAGGGCTGGTATCCAAGATCTATAAAGAACTTCTCGGGGCGCCTGGGTGGCTCAGATGGTTGAGCGTCTGCCTTCGGCTTGGGTCATGATCCCGGGATCCCGGGATCGAGCCCCGCATCGGGCTCCCTGCTCGGCGGGGAGCCTGCTTCTCCCTCTGCCTCTGCCTCTCTCTCTTTCTCTCTGACTCTCATGAATAAATAAATAAAACATTTTTAAAAATAAAAAAAATATAAAGAACTTCTCAAACTCAACACCCAAAAAACAAATGATCAAGTCAAAAACTGTGCAGAAGATATGAAAAGACACTTCTCTGAAGAAGACATACAAATGGCTAACAGACACATGAAAAAATGTTCATCATCATCAGCCATCAGGGAAATCCAAATCAAAACCACATTGAGATACCACCTTATACCAGTTAGAATGGCAACGCAGAATGGGAGAAGATATTTGCAAATATCTACAGATAAAGGGCTGGTATCCAAGATCTAAAAAGAACTTCTCAAACTCAACACCCAAAAAACAAATAATCAAGTCTAAACATGGGCAGAAGATATGAACAGACACTTCTCCAAAGAAGACATACAAATGGCTAATAGACACATGAAAAAATGTTCATCATCATCAGCCATCAGGGAAATCCAAATCAAAACCACACTGAGATACCATACACCAGTTAGAATGGCCAAAATGGACAGGGAAAGAAACAACAAATGTTGGAGAGGTTGTGGAGAAAGGGGAACCCTCTTACACTGTTGGGGGGAATGCAAGTTGGTACAACCACTTTGGAAAACAGTGTGGAGGTGCCTCAAAAAATTAAAAATAGAGTTACCCTTTGACCCAGCAATTGCACTCCTGGGTATTTACCCCAAAGACACAGATGTAGTGAAAAGTAGGGCCATATGCACCCCAATGTTCATAGCAGCAATGTCCACAATAGCCAAACTGTGGAAAGCGCCGAGATGCCCTTCAACAGATGAATGGATAAAGAAGATGTGGTCCATATATACAATGGAATATTACTCAGCCATCAGAAAGGATGAATACCCAACTTTTACGTCAACATGGATGGGACTGGAAGAGATTATGCTAAGTGAAATAAGTCAAGCAGAGAAAGTCAATTATCATATGGTTTCACTTATTTGTGGAACATAAGGAATAACATGGAGGACATTAGGAGAAGGAAGGGAAAAATGAAGGGGGGGGGGATCAGAGGGAGAGATGAACCATGAGAGACTATGGACTCTGAGAAACAAACAGGGTTTTAGAGGGGAAGGGGGGAGGGGGGATTGGTTAGCCCGGTGATGGGTATTAAGGAGGGCACGAACTGAATGGAGCACTGGGTGTTATATGAAAACAATGGATCGTGGATCACCACATCAAAAACCAATGATGTATATTGTATGGTGACTAACATAAAATAATAAAATTTAAAAAATTTAAAAAAAAGAAACATAGTAAACCAAAAGCAAGTTTTTTAAAAAGACTAATAACATTGATAAATCTCTAGGTAGTTTGACCAAGGGGGAAGAAAAAGAGAAAATCAGAAATGAAAGAGAAAACATGGCTACAGACACTACAGAGATTAAAAGGAAATAACATGTCAAAAGATAATCAACCATAAATCTGGTGTTTTTTTCCCTGCACTCTATACTGTTTTATTAATCTCTTACAGCTATGCTTTATGCTAGTACCACATTGTTTTAATGCAATCTGTGATGACATCTCTTCTTTCATTTTTGTTGTTAGTAATTTGTGTCTTCTCCTTGTTGTTTGTTTTGGTCAGCCTGACTTATAAAGAATCAGCTGTTGGTTTCATTGATTTTTCCCTTTTGCTTTCTGTTTTCAATTTCATTGATTTCTGCTCTAATTTTTATTACTTTCTTTCTTCTATTTGCTTTAAGCTTAAATTGCTCTTCTTTCTTTAGTTTCACTAGATAGAAGCATGGTTTTGTGATGTTTTCATTTTTCTATTATATTCATGTAATGCTAGAAGTTTTCCCCGAGCTTTTGCTGTATCTCACAAATTTTGATAAATTGTATTTTCATTTAATTGAAAATATATTTTAATTTCTCTTCAGACTTCTTTGATGCATTTGTTTTTATAAGGGTGCTGTTTAAGCTCCAATTGTTTGAACATTTCCCAGCTATCTTTTATTATTAATTTCTATATTAGTGCAATTGTGGTCTATGAAGATACTTTATATAATTTCTATTCTTTTAAACTTGTTAAGGTATGTTTTATATAGTTGATCTTGGGGAATGTTCCATGAAGCTTGAAAAGAATGTATATTCTACTGTTGTTGAATAAATCATTCTATAAATGTCAAGCCACCACGTTGATTGATAGTGCTGTCAGGTCAATTATATTTTTACTGATTTTCTACTTGCTGGATCTGTCAGTTACTGATAGAGATGTGTTGAAGTCTCCACCTGTAATAGTTAAATTTTCTATTTCTCCATAGAGTTCTATCAGTTTTGTCTCATGTATTTTATACTCTATCATTAGGTGCATTTACACTAAGGATTTTTATGTCTTCTTTGAAAGCTAGACACCTTTATCATTTTAGATTGTTCTTCTTTATCTGTGATAATGTTCCTTGTTCTGATAGTATATATAATTGTAGGGCTATGTCTATATAGTGAAAGCAAATTTGGTAATTGTAAATGTATTAATAATATGCCAAAAATTTTATCAAATGTTTGCTAATTAAAAACATAAGCACAAGAACAAAAAATAAAAAAAAAGAAAACAGAAACAAATGGACCATTTTTTCAGACTTTTTACTTTTAAGTCTCACTTGCCATTTTAGTACTTCTTAACTGAATTCACTAATTTGACTGTAATTTAAAATAAGCAGTTTTTAGTTTGAATTGCAGATGGGGTCTGGTGTTGAGGGGAATTGCCTATAAAAACAGAAAAGGTGGAAATTCAACCACCTAATTTTTTCTGATAGGTTTATTTAAAAAATATTGGATTCTAGCTGTTTATATTTTATGTCTTTCACCAACATTTCTCTCTCTTTTTTAAGTTTTTATTTAAATTCCAGTTAGTTAACTTACAGTGTAATATTAGTTTCAGGCGTACAATATAGTGACTCAACACTTCTGTACATGATCTGGTGCTATTTTTCTTTATTCACTTTAAAAATTATGACTGTCAGAAAAGTAAAAAAAGAAAAAAAGAAAAAAAAAGACAGATACTGACTTGGGTTATAGTCGACACATTATTTTGTGCTTTTCTCCCTGTGATACAGAATGAACAGAAGCTCTAGGAAATAGCATAAATTCCAGCCCACTTATTTATTCATTGAACTCACATTTATCTAGTTAACATATGCAACTTGTTACTGTGTTAGTTCTACATTGCAAAGATCGGTGAGCATAGTCCATCGCGACACTTGCGGTCTATGGGAGAATAAGACACAGACATCATGGTGTAGAGCAGTAAGACAGTGGTTAAGGTGAGCCTAGGCTGTGTTAGCAGTTTATAAAATGGGCCTCACACAAAGGAAGGTTGTGGAAAGTATTCTGACACTAATTTTCTGTGATACTTAAGATTTAACCAAATGCAAGGGAGTAAAGAATATTTCAGCATGTTCAAGGGTAACACTGTTTTCTGTCTCCGTGTTTTTCATAGGCACTATCAAGTAATAACAACAAAAGATAAAAGATAAAATATTTGTGGACTCCCAGGGGATGTGAGGCACTGAAAAGAGGTGGTGGAACTCCTCTACTCAGGAAGCACTTAGAAGTGCAGTATAACCAATAAAACTGAATGTGTACAGAAACTGACTGTATGGATAATGGAAGAGTAAGTCGAACAATCACGATGAGCGTGAGTTGGTGAGTGTGTGCCGCGGCATCTCTGGTTACACTGTCGATACAGAGCAAACATTAGCCCTGCCAAAGCTGTGGTGGGACCTCTGTGGCTTTCAGGGGCTGCATAGCTCAGCCTATGAGGTCAACATCGTCGGAGGTGCTGTTTACTGACTGTGTGGCTGAAATAATGACCTGAATTATGTGTGAGTTCCTGAAAGGAAAGGTTTCAAATGAAGCTATTTCTGTAAATATGTTCCTTGACAACAGAAATACTACAAAGAATAAAAGGAGAAAGTGTTCAGGGCAATAAAGTAAATAAGATATAGGCAGAGAAAATGAGATTGATGTAAAGATATTCACAAAGATATTAGAAAGAGGAAGACTAATCTTCCACACTTATGAGCATACAGAATTTGACCATGTATACATATGCAGAGGGGATCTGGAAGTTTAGGATTGTGCGGATATGGCTTGTGTCAAAATTCAATCACCTCTTATTAGAAATAATATTAACATCCATGAATTAATGAATTATCATTGATTGCATTTACAAGGACAACAAAACAATATGAAAATGGGAGTTATAAAATGGATTTGCCAACAAGAAATTTAAATATACTATCTGAGTCAGTGACTAAAGGCGACTTTATAAATCTATTGAAAACACTGTAGGGCGCCTGTGTGGCTCAGTTGGTTAGGCGACTGCCTTCAGCTCAGGTTATGATCTCAGGGTTCTGGGATCGAGCCCCACATCGGGCTCCCGACTCAGCGAGGAGCCTGCTTCTCCCTCTGACCTTCCCCCCTCTCATGCTCTCTCTCTATCTCATTCTCTCTCTCAAATAAATAAATAAAATCTTTAAAAAAAAAAAAAACACCCTCAAACTAAAAGTTCCTAATTTCAAACAATGTCTTACCTGTGTTAACCCATATAGATTCACTGGGTCCTTTGTATCTTTCATGTCTTTTTAAAAAATGCTTTAGTGTTTTGCTTTTGTATTTTTAAAAAGTGCAAATAATAATACAATGTTAGTGTTAAATAGTCACACAACTAGAGTACAACAAAGCCACCCTCAGAGATTGCCTCCATGCCCCCGTCCCTTCTTTCCCCTGGCCAATACAACTGGTCCTCGAAGCAGGCCTCTGGGAACCAAAGGAAGAGCCTAAGAGAGGAGATGATGGAGTGGAAAGACAGTAATTCAGTCAAAATGCTTTCATTTGACAAATTTAACAACCTGGGATGATGGAACCCAAGGCTAGGGTCTGTCCTGGTGCCCTGGAGGGGCCTGAGCAGGGGAAGGGTATTGAGCTCCACTGGCTTCATGCCTAGTCCAACCCCTCCACCAGCCACCCCGGGCCCCCAGCCACTGGCCTTGGTCCCCATGATGAGCTTTCCCTTCCCTGGTAGACAGTGAATGCCTGTTGTGTCCAGCAGTTGGCACTTGGTCCACTCCCCACAGTGGTAAATAAATAGGCACCAGTTTGTGATCCATCTCCACTCAGCCAGTAGCTAAAACACTGGTTGTCTCATGGACATCCCCAAATATTCTAAAGTAATTCTACTCCACCTCAAGGAGATTTTGCTCGGCCCTGCCATTTGGTAAATAGCCCAACAATGTCCTCAGCTACTATAGCTGACACCCTGGAGTGTCCCTTCCTCTCGCCCTGAGAGCCAATCCATCACCACCATCACTCACCTGCGCCTCCAAAATATCCCTGGACATCCTAGGCCAAACCATCATAACTTTCACTTCCAAGGGATCCTCCTGCTCTCAGAGAAAACCCAAGCTGTGTATCAGGGGCTGACAGGTTGTCTGCACAACTTGCAAGTCTGACTGCCTCACTTCTACCCTTGCTGGACCCCAGGGGTTCCCGGGGGACAGGAGATTTTGGGGAGAGCTAAGGGGAAGGCCTCCCAGGGGACAAGCGACTCCTAGGGAATGTGGAGGCTGCTGGGCAATGAGGTGGGGGTCCAGAAAGACAGGGGCCTCCCAGAGTGATGAAGGAGGTTTGGGGGGGTGGCTCCCAGGAAATTGCAGGGTGCTTCTAGAGGGAGGAGTGGCTCTAGGTGTGTAGGATGGCTCCCAGGGGGTGGGGGGGTCAGGGAAAAGGGGGATTTGTAGGGATGTTGGGGGGCTCCAAGAAGATGGGGCTGTGCCTCAGAAAGCTATGAGGGTACCAAGGAGAAGCCTGTGGAGGGTGCCACAGGTTCTAACCCAACCGGGCCCCCAACCAGGGTGCCCTACTTGGCTCTGCCTCCATCCCCTCTTCCTTTCTGTCCTAAGTGCAGAACTGCCACAATCTCCCACATGGCTTCCTGAGGGGCCCTCACTGACCTTCCACCTGCAGTGGAATGATCTACCTGTGCACTGAACACCCAGGCAAGGGGCAGCTGAGAGCAGATTTGAGTTTGGTTGGAACCATAAGTTGGTGTAATGTCATGACTGTCTCTAGTAAATCTCTGTGTCCTGAACAGAACATTTATTGCCCTTTCTGGTCTTCTTCCCAAGAGGGTGGGCTAAGGGTCCACTTCAGCCTGGGTACCTGGTGGCTACTCTGAGTTGCTAACCCTCAATCAATAACTCCCAAAGGCACAGATAATGTGATTTATATCTATTTCTCAGAAATGCCTATCTCTGGGCCTCCCAAGGGGTTAGAGTATAATCCCAAGTACAGGTTGCATTTTGTAATCTTGAAAAGTGGGAGGTGGTCCCATATCCTGAAAAGGTGAACAGAGGCTTTCTCCAGAGTCCCAGGGATGTGGGACAAGAATGGACTTCAGGATCTGTGTTGAGGAAAGTGGGCGCTGGAGGTGTGGGGAAGAGTACCCTGACCATCCACCTCACCCAGAACCACTTCGTGGATGAATATGATCCCACCATCGAGATGAGCTGTGGTGCTCCTATCCCCAGCTCTGGATTCTGATGTGGGCTTGTCTTCTGTGTGCCCCATAGGAGGGTGTCCCCTCCTTGTGGGACCTGGAGGTGGGGCAGGATAGGTGCCTGGGATGGGCTGGTGGTTTGATTGCTTCATCTTAGGAGGGGTGGGTGGGGTGGTCCTTAAGCACTGTCTTCCTGCAGGGCTCCTATCAGAAGCAAGTGGTTATCAATGGTGAGACATGCCTGCTGGACATTTTGGACATGGTGGGCCGGGAGTAGAGTGCCATATGGTACCAGTACATGCACACTGGAGAAGGTTTCCTGTGTTTGTTTACCATCAAAAACAGCGAGGCCTTCAAGGACATCCACCAATACAGGTGAGCTGCTTGCCGGCCGTCAGGGGTCCCCCCTGTCCCTCTGTTTATCCTGTGTCTGTTTGTCAGGGTCCTGGATGCATCCATGCTTATAGCGCACTGACTCACTCCCACCTTCTTCCTTGCAGGGAGCAGATCAAGTGAGTGAGGGATTCTGATGATGTGCACGTGGTGCTGGTAGGGAACAAGTGTGACCTGGCTGCGCACAACTTAGAGTACTGGCAGACACATGACCTTGCCTCATGGCATCCCCTACATTGAGACCTCGACTCAGACACACCAGGTGAACGGGCTCCCCACCCCACAACTAGCCAGGGATCTGCTTGGCCCTTCACTGCCAGGGAAGAGTGCTTATTGCCCCCTCTCCCGTGACACAGGGTAGCCACTCTGGCTCTGGCTCCAGCTCTGGGAAACTAGAGGAGTGCTAGAGGCCCCCACCTTGGAGCCTTCTGCTGACTCCGGGTGGCGGCACATTTCCTGAGTTTGGGGTCCCTGAGAGGCAGTTGCTGAGGACAGCAGAGTGATGGTCCTAGCCTGCCAGGTCCAAACCTGCCAGCATCCTCAGGCCTGACCTGAGGCTGCAGCTTTTGGGTTCCCGAACAGGCCCCTGTATGTCTGCCTGGCCTTGACATCTGCCCCATTGGTGCCAGGTGACTGACGGCCTCTGGGGGAACCTGCTTCCTTGTGTGGGTGAGGGTAGATCTCACCTGCCTGCCCTTGCTACCCCTTTGTTGGGATGGCCTGTTGCTCCCAGCGCTGCCCTAAGTCAAAGAAGTGGGGCATGCCCAGGACCAGGTGGCCACTCTGAGAGTGCACGTCCAGCCTTGGGCCAGAATCCAGTATTGGCCAGGACCACGGGGGGCTCGGTCTCATCAGTCTTCATTCTAGTTATGGAGGGGCTCATGTCATCTCTGCCAGCCCCCCCAGAGCTCGGGGCCAGGTCAGGTCTCTCTGGCTTAGGGATTTGTGCCTTATGTGGGGGGTGCTGCCCGCTAGGAAGGCCAGTATGACAAGGCAGGGCATGCTGCTGGCTGGCCAGAACCTCAGAGCCCCCACACCCACCATGAGCCTCTCCGCCAGAGGCACATGAGCATCTAGCTTCCCTGTGGACACAGAGGCCAGAGGGTCATGGGCATGTGCTGGGTGCTGGGGCAGCTGGCTCAGCACTGCCCTGGCTCTGTCTTGACTGTGCCAGTCACTACCTTCAGAGGGGTATGAGCTGCAGTGGCCACAGGGCAGGAGGGGTGTCATGGGCTCTACAGCTTCATCTTCAGTGGAATGAGTGGAGCCCCTCACGGGCATCCCAGGAGATTCCAGGGCCAGGTCTGTGTGTGGGCCCTGAGGTGGTCCAGGCAGATGATGAAGGGAAAGGGACCAAGTTTTCTGGCTTCAAGCCCACATTCAGGGGTCACCTGCCTGCACCCTCCTAGTTCACTGGCAGGTTGGAGAGGGAATTCCATCACTGTGGGGGCAGCCAGGCCAATGAGGGTTCCTGGGCTGGTGGCAGACAGGTCAGAACCTGAGCTGCTGGGGCTCCTGGACACAGGTGTTCAGCCGTAGGCTCTGTGGAGATTTCCTCCTGCAACTGCTCCTTGGCCTTAAGGATGGCCTGGCCGGGAGGGGGTCCAGGCTGCTCTCGTTGGGTGGCTGGTCCTGGGGAGGCCAGCCTTTCCACTCTGGGGAGTGTCTCAATGCTAGGAGAAGGGAGGAGAGGCCTGGGAGCTCAGGGCACTTGCTGCAGGCCCAGGAGCATCATGGGGAACTCTTCAGGTTCCACTGGAAAGAGGCAGACTGGGTTAGCATCTCCAGCATGCTGTTTGTCCCCAGCTGGCTGGGGTGCCAGGAAGTCTCCTCATCGCTCCCTGTATGGCCACAATGGCCTGACACTGACAACAAGGCTCCCCAGGCTGCTGATCCCCAGCCCCAGCTGCCCAGATGTCCAGCCCTGGCCTGGTTTTCCCAAGGTTGGAACAGAAGAGGAGATGGACAGAGATGAGGAGGAAGGTCCCGGGGGCTCTGTCTACTGTCTGCTGCCCCAGGAGGGTGAATTGGGAGGGGACTGGGCCTTGAGCCCACCTGAGGGGGGCAGATCACACTTCATCTTTCGTAGCTAGGCCATGGAGGCCTGAAGGTGTCTGAGCACCACCTCATCCTCCAGGGCCCAGATCTGGGACAGTGTGGTCCTGCAGAAACTCCTGAAGACTTTCCAGGGGCAGCTTCAGGAGATGTGCCCTGCCCCACCCACCTGCCTGGCTGTCCCTCCCTCCTCTGAGGCTTGTGCCCTGGTCAGAGCAGTGGGCCATGGCCCTGCTCCCCACCCTCGCACACACCTGGGCTCCTATGGGCTCACTTACTGCTGTGCATCTTGAGGATCGTGTATGTCATGGCTGTGAGCACATGCTTGCTGTCCAGGATGTAGGCATCCCAGAGTTTCAGGGTGAGTGAGAAGGGGGTCTGTGTGGACAACAGTTGTGGAACGAGCAGCCTGGGCAGGGCCCATGGGGGTCTCAGCACAGGCTACGGACTCCCATCTGCCCACAGCCCCTGCAGCCCCCCTGGCTGCATCAGACTCTGTCCACAGTTGGTGGTATCATGCCCTGAGAGGACCCCAGGCTGGCTACAGAATGGGCCAAGGGCTTGCCCACACCCCAGTGGAAGCAGATAGTCAGGCTCCCAGAACTTCCTCAAGAGGGCCTCTGGGCTTCTCCAGGATGGGTCTGCACTGCGAATCTCAGCCTTAGTGACCCAGGATTGGGTCTGGCTCCTCTGGAGGATGGGGCTGAGCTTGGCCCTCCCCAGGACCCAGGGGCAGTGAGCGGGTCAGGGAACAGGTCTCCTTGGGTGGCCTTAGCTGGTCAATGACACACTGAAGGAACCACTTGGCAATGTAAATGACTGCACATCTGTTCCTCATCCTGATGGAAGGGCAGAAAGTGTTGAGGACCCACCCAGTGGCTGGAAACCTCCTTGTGCCAGGGGCCCATGGAGCCAAGAGGACAACTTCCCATAGCCCTGCTCCACCCCAAGGGCACCCCTGGCCCCAGCAGGAGAAGGAACAAGACATCAAACCTGCAGAAGGGCTCTGCACGTCCCCCACCCCTGCCATGGGGACAGTGCCTCTGGGGTGCTTTACTTGCCATGTGCTTCTTCAGCTTTGGGAGTACTTTGCTTAGAATGCGCTCATGATGGCCCTGGAATCTCAGCAGTTTGGAGAACCCTGAAATGAAGAATGGAATGAAGAGCCAGGCTGCATGGAAGGTGGCTACCTCTAGGACACCTCTGTACCCTCCCCTGGCATTGGCATCAGGCTCCCAGAGCTTCCTCACAGCCCAGTCTCACAGAGGGCACCCCCAGAAGGTGAGGAGAGCAGGGTGCAGGGCCACCCGGACAGCTCAGGTGCCATCAGGTGCCAGCACCATGCAGTCCCTCTACTGAGCCCTTTGGGTGCCATCCCACGGTCCCCTTTCTCAGACAAGGAAGAAGTGCCTAAGTGAGGTGTGCCAGGGTAAAGGGGACCAGCGAGGTCTGGAGACTCCACCATGAGTGCAGGCAGGGGCCTGACTGTGGCACATGGGAAGGCCCAGGAGGACAACGGGGCCAAGACACCGCCATGGAGCCCGTGGAACGTCTGAGCTGGTGTTTCTCAAGGGAACCTTCTGGAATGTGTGGCAGAGTGGGAGCAGTCTCCGTGGGAATCGTGTCCTGGTCTGCCACATTATTAAACTGTTCAGGGTAATGGCAACCTCCCTCTTCACCCAGTTTCTGATTACTGCTAAGGTATCTTCAGGATCCAAATCCTGGTTTTACAGCAACAGCAATGCGTGCTAGAACACCTGGCAGCCCCAGGACTCAAGGACTCAGCTGCCATCCCTCCCAGAGTGAGGTCTGCACCCAGGCCCCTGCCTTGGTCCTAGATTAGAGAGCCCCTCTCTTGCCTCTCTGCGACAGTGGGAGCTGGAGTCCTAACTAGTAGGTCATGTTTGGTCACTAATACTCAAGACAAAGGACACCCGAGAGGCAGCACGCCTAGCTGCAGGGATACTCACAGTGTTGTACACGGAATAGGCTGAAAGCACGTGGAGCAGGGCTTGCTGCCTAGGAAAGGGGACAGCAGGGTGTGTTGGTTTGCTCTTGCCTGGCCAACCCACACAGCCAGGCTGGCCAGACTAAGAAACCAGCCACGCAGGCCTTGCAGTGTTCAGGGCACCTCAGTGTGTGACATTTCTTTGGGGTCAGGTCTACACACAATGAGATGCAGGTATCTCAGACATACAGTGTGATGGGTGTTTATTTTCATTCTGTTTTTTTCTGCCTGTCTCCGTTAAAGCTACACTGTAGGATGTGAAGTTCCTGAGTTTTCACAGAGCCACCAGATTCTCCCTCCAGCCCTGGAGTCCCTGCCCCACTTTGGATGTCCCCTCTGTAGCCAAGCACTCCCACTGCACCAGCTCTCAGCAGCCCCTGATGCTTCTCCTCCCCATGGTCTGGCTTGTTGCAGATATCCTGTGAATGCAACCATACATGAGTCTGGCTCCCTTCACAGAGCAAAACGCACCCAAGTTGCATCCATGGCACTGAAGCATCGATAGCTCGTTCCTTTGCGTTACTGAATTGTATTCCGTTTTACAGATTACAAGTGTTTGTTCATCCAAGAGCATCTTGGTTGCTTCCAGGTTTGAGCTGTCATGAATAAAGCAGGGAATGTTCATGCAGGGTTTACGAAGATAAATGTTTTCAAATCAGTTGGGTCAATATCTATGAGCACTCTGGGGCGTATGATGATGCTCCGTTCAACCTTGTAAGAAGCCGCCATACTGTCTTCCAGCCTGGCTGCATGACTGTGCACCCCAGTTCCTGATGCCCCAGGTGCGTGCCAGCCCTGGGTGCCGTCAGCTTCTCTTACAGATGTGTGCTGGTGTGTGCTCGTGGTGATGTGCAAGTTCAACGTGTTTTCACCTGCTGCTGTCACACATACACACACTTTATGAATGCACATCTGTGTGTGGGTGCATCTTCTTTGTTCAAGCATCTGTTCGGATCTGTGCCCATTTTGTGCCTCATCCTGTGTTAGATAACCAAGGTGCTTGTCCTCAGTCTGCAGGGGACCCACATTAGATGCGCAATTCAAAATGTCTGTCCTGCTCTGTACATTTCCTTCTTATTTTGTGTCCATGTGTGCTGTGTGGGTAGGGCCTCCCCCTCACATCAGGGCCAGTCTCTGAGAGGTATGTGGCAAGGTGGCCGTAGGGTGATGGATGTTTCGGGTAGTGACTGGGGCTTTAGGGCTGCTGGAGGCTGGCCCCCCTGGACCAGGTGTCACAGGTCAGCAATGACCCAGCTGCACTCTGAGGGCCAAGGCTGTCATAGGGGCCACCCAGGATCAGGGGATACAGGGCACCCCCCTGGGTGAAGGAGCATTGATGTTTCATCCCGAGACAGGTACAGGGCAGCCACATTGGAAGCCCCAATCCAGGAGGCGTCTCAGCGTCAGCCTTGGCAGCCCTCCAGGTCAGCCTCTCTGGGGCCCCAGGCTTTGAGCACACCCCCAGCCTCTACCCTTTCCATGCAGACACAGCTCCATCTCCTGCCACCATCCACTTGCACCCAACCTGTCTGGGTGCACGCTGTATTGCCATCCCTCCAGCTCAGTCCCCCACATCATCAGGTTCTCCACCAGAACCCAGGGACTCAACCAGAAACCTGGGCTTCTGATGAGAACAGATCTTCCAGAGAATCCCAAGGTGGCCAGGGAGGTGCGAATACAGGCTGCACACGAAGGATGTGCACTAAATCTTTGCAGGGTGGTGATGGTGTCGTGGGTATGCATACAAAGGGGATCCCCGTTTTCTACAATGCATATGGAGACATCTCCAGATAAAGTAGATCCCAGGTTTCGGGTTTGCTGCTGGGAAAGTGTATGATGAGCACAGAGCCCTGGGCTGGACCCGGGGACGGCATCTGGGGGCTCATCATACTATTTATCTTCATAAACAATGGAAATTGTCTAAAATAAAATGCAAAAAAATTCAGAAATAACTAAAAACACCAAGGTGTCCGACTGGCATTTGGTCCATGCGTGTCCTTGTCCAGGCTTGTCGGTTCTGCCTGGCCCCCAGCTGCCCTTAGTGCGCCCCGCATCCCTGCTCTTCACATGGCCAGCTCCACATGACACTTTAGGCCTCAGCTCACAGCGCGATGCCAGAAGCCCCTTGCCTTGTCGCCTCCTCATCTCTGCAGACCCTAGCGTGGGGCACATGTGTCGTCCAGAGCACGCTTACCCTGTGGTAGTATTTTATGTGCTGCTGTCAATCCCCCTCTCCTTAGACGCCCTGCATTCCCCACCCAGAGGCCCGCTGTGTCTCTCCTGCCCCCTAGAGACCCCCACCCCAGAACCCTGCTTGCTCAGCAGCTTCACCTGACACCGAAGCGGTCCCAGAACACGATGTGTTTGCAGAAGGTCTGGTTCAGTCCAGGTCGATCTGCATTATGTCCTGGGAGAAGTGCTTGGGCTACTCCTTCATTTCCTGTGGGCAGAACTGGGGAGGATGGGCCAGCACCAGAGACAGAATCCTAACTGCCACCAACTGCCATCCTCAGCAGACAGCTCTGATAACCACCACATGAGTGTGTTCTTCAGAAACCTCCTTCCTTCCTTTGTCTCTGAAGCCAGAGATGGTCAAAAGTGCCCACCATACCCGTGAGGTCTGTGTCAGCAAACCTGGGCAGGAGGGGGACTCCCAAGAGTCAGCCCGAGCACTGTCCAGGACTGAACCCAAGTCTGGACCCTGAGCCTGCCCCCAGGGAGGCTGTTCCCTAGAACCTGCTCCCAGAGCACGGGCCCATCTCAGGGCACTTGGGGAGGCAGGGCGGGTCAGGGGGCCTCTGCTCCTGATGCCCACCTGAGTCCTACAACCAGAGAGGCGGGGTGAGGCACGGGCTAGCTATTCTCCCCTTCCCATCTCCCCCCATGGGCTCATTCTCTTTTGCCAAACAGGAATCTGGCACCAGCCCACCTGGTAGGTCACCACTATGGGCTCTGGGGACAGAAGGGCTGCTGGGGGCTCCAGACCTAACCAGGGTGCTGGCTCCCATCACCCTGATGCTAAGCCTGCCCTGGAGCAGTGCAGAGCCCCACAGGCCAGACACTCCCACTCTCAAACCCCTGTTCCTGAAGGAAAAAGTATCCTGAGGTTTCCAAGTGCAGGATTACAACACCTGAAAGGGAAGTTCATTTTTTGTTTCTTTTTTCCTTTTATTTTCTCATCAGATTTTATTAGCTAATAGTACCAAAACCATTCTGAGTACCAGGGATGATAGCAAACGTCTCTGTTTCTGTCTGCCCTATTTTAAGGGAAATGGCATCAGCATTTCATGGTCCCTCATGGTATTTGCTGCCTTTCTTACAAAGTTTTTTAAACATTTGGCTTCTTTCTACTCTTACATTACTTATGATTTTGTTCACATTTTAGATATAACTGCTAGGTTTTATTCTTTGGCTTTCTGGAATCTGCTGATGTTTTCAAATGGCTCTTCCCTGTGAAAGGGTGATGAGGTATTTTGGACTCACAGGCCGGTTCTGGAGCGTGCATGATCCAGTCACCATGGGTCACCCATTCTAAATGCAGAGCTGTGTGCCCGGGGTTAGTGTGAAGTGGGCAGTGGGCTTTCCTCTCTGGTGCTCTTTGCTGGGTTTTCAGGGGCAAGACCCTTAGGGGGAGACAGAGGACTGAGTGGTGGCAGCATAGCTAGTGCGGGGTCCTCTCTGGGGGTGGGGAAAGACCCCTGTCTTGTCCCAGTGGAGTCTTTTCCTTTTTTTAAAATTTAAATTTAAATTCAATTAGTTAATATATACTGTATTATTAGATTCAGAGGGAGAGTTCAGTGATTCATCAGTTGTATATAACACCCAGTACTCTTTACATCACATGCCCTCCTTAATATCCATCAACCAGTTACTGATCACCCCCACCTCCCCTCCAGCAACCCTCAGTTTGTTTCTTATGATTAAGAGTCTCTTATAATTTATCTCCCTCTCTGATTTTGTCTTGTTTTATTTTTCCCTCCTTTCCCCTATGCTCCTCTATTTTGTTTCTTAAATTCTACCTATGAGTGAAATCATATAATTGTCTTTCTCTGATTGACTTATTTCGCTTAGCATTAATACCCCCTAGTTCCATCCACGTTGTTGCAAATGGTACAATTTCTTTTTTGATGGCAGAGTAATAGTCCATTGTGTTTGACACACACACACACACACACATACACCCCTTTATCCATTCATCTTTCGATGGACATCTGGGTTCTTTCCATAGTTTGGCTATTGCGGATATTGCTGCTATAAATATTGGGGTGCAAGTGCCACTTTGGATCACATTTGTATCTTTGGAATACATACCCAGTAGTGCAATTTCTGTGTCATTGGGTAGCTCTTTTTTTAACTTTTTTGAGGAACCCCCATACTGTTTTCCATAGTGGCTATACCAACTTGCATTCCCACCAGCTGTGTAAGAAGGTTCCCCACTCTCTACATCCTCGCCAACATTGGTTCTTTCATGACTTGTTAATTTTAGCCATTCTCACTGGTGTGAGGTGGTAACTCACTGTGGTTTTGATTTGTATGTCCCTGATATACAAATGTTGAGCATTTTAGCATGTGTCTGTTGGCCATTTGGATATCTTCTTTGGAGAAATGTCTGTTCATGTCTTCTGCCCATTTCTTGTTTGATTTGTTCTTTGGGGGTTGAGTCTGATAAGTTCTTTATAGATTTCAGGTACGAGTCATTTATCTGATAAGACATTTACAAATATCTTCTCCCATTCTGTCGGTTGTCTTTTGGTTTTGTTGACTGTTTCCTTTGTTGTGCAAAAGCTTTTTCTCTTGATGAAGTCCCAATAGTTCATTTTTGCATTTGTTTCCCTTACCTCTGGAGACGTGTCTAGCAAGAAATTGTTGCTGCTGAGAACAAGGTGGTTGTGGCCTGTGTTCTCCTCTAGGATTTTGATGGATTCCTATCTCACATTTAGATCTTTAATCCACTTTGAGTCTACTTTTGTGTATGGTGTAAGAAAATGATCCTTGGTGGCTCATTTTTGTGTATGGTGTAAGAAAATGATCCTTGGTGACAGTATGGTGGCTGTCCAATTTTCCCAACACCATTTGTTGAAGAGACTATTTTTTCCCCCCATTGGATATTCTTTCCTGCTTTGTCAAATATTAGTTGACCATAGTGCTAAGGGTCCATTTCTGGGTTCTCTATTCTGTTGCATTGATCTATGTGTCTGTTTTTGTGCCAGTACCATAGTGTCTTGATGATTACAGCTTTGTAATATAGCTTGAAGTCTGGAATTGTGATGCCACCAGCTTGGTTTTCTTTTACAGCATTCTTTTGGCTATTTAGATTCTTTTCTGGTTCTATACAAAGTTTAGGATCATTTGTTCAAGCTCTGTGAAAAATGTCAATGGTATTTTGATAGAGATTGCATTGAAAATATAGATTGCTCTAGGTAGCATAAACATTTAAACAATATTCGTTCTTCCAATGCATGAGCATGGAACATTTTCCCATTTCTTTGTGTCTTCCTCAATTTCTTTCATAAGTGTTCTACAGTCTTCAGAGTACAGAATGTTTACCTCTTCAGTTAGGCTTATTCCTAGGTCTCTTATGGCTTTTGGTGCAATTGTAAATGGGGATAGATTCCTTAATTTCTCTTTCTTCAGTTTCATTCTTGGTGTATAGAAATGCAATTGATTTCTGTGCATTGATTTTATATCCTGCCACTTTGCTGAATTCCTGTATGAGTTCTAACAATTTTGGGGTGGAGTCTTTTGGGTTTTCCATATAGAGTACCATTTCATCTGTGAAGAGTGAGTTTGACTTTTTCTTTGCCAGTTTGAATGCTTTTTATTTATTTATTTATTTTTGTTGGCTGATTGGTGAGGCAAGGACTGCTAGTACTGTGTTGAACAACAGTGGTAAGAGTAGACATTCCTGTCATGTTCCTGACCTTAGGGGCAAAGCTCTCAATTTTTCCCCATTGAGAATGATAGTCACTGTGGGCTTTTCATATATGGCTTTTATGATGTTAAGGTATGTTCCCTCTATCCCTACATTGCGGAGAGTTTTTTTTTTTTTTTTTTAAGATTTTATTTATTTATTTGACAGAGAGAGAGATAGCGAGAGCAGTAACACAAGCAGGGGGAATGGGAGAGGGAGAAGCAGGCTTCTTGCTGAGCAGGGAGCCCGATGTGGGACTCGATCCCAGGACCCTGGGATCATGACCTGAGCCGAAGGCAGACGCTTAACGACTGAGCCACCCAGGCGCCCCACTGTGGAGAGTTTTAATCAAGATAAGATACTGTACTTTGTCAAATGCTTTTTCTTGGGGCGCCTGGGTGGCTCAGTCATTAAGCGTCTGCCTTCGGCTCAGGTCATGATTCCAGGGTCCTGGGATCGAGCCCCGCATCGGGCTCCCTGCTCCGTGGGAGGCCTGCTTCTCCCTCTCCCACTCCCCCTGCTTGTGTTCCCTCTCTCGCTGTGTCTCTCTCTGTGTCAAATAAATAAATAAAATCTTAAAAAAAAATGCTTTTTCTTCATCTATTGGGAGGATCATATGATTCTTGTCCTTTCTTTCATAAATGTGTTGTATCACAATGATTGATTTGTGGATGTTGAACCACCCTTGCAGCCCAGGACTAAATCCCACTTGGTCATGATGAATGATCCTTTTAATGTGCTGTTGGATCCTATTGGTTAGCATCTTGGTGAGAATTTTTGCATCCATATTCATCAGGGATATTGTTCTGTAACTCTCCCTTTTGGTGTGGTCTTTGTCTGGTTTTGGGATCGAGGTAATGCTGGCCTTATAGAATAAGTTTGGAAATTTTCCTTCTGTTTCTAATTTTTGGAACAACTTCAGAAGAATAGGTATGAATTCTTCTTTAAATGTTTGGTAGAGTTCCCCTGGGAAGCCATCTGGCCCTGGACTCTCTTTTGGGAGGTTTTTAATTACTGCTTCAATTTCCTTGCTGGTTATGGGACTGTTCAGGTTTTCTATTTCTTGCTGTTTCAGTTTTGGTAGTTTATATGTTTCTAGGAATGCATCCATTTCTTCCAGATTGCCTAATTTCCTGGCATATAGTTGATCCTAGTATGTTCTTATAATTGTTTGTATTTCTTCAGTGTTGGTTGTGATCTCTCCTCTTTAATTCATGAGTTTATTTATTTGGGTCCTTTCTCTTTTCTTTTTGATGTTCTGGCTAGAGGTTTATTGATCTTATTAATTCTTCCAGTGAGACAGCTCCTCGTTTCATTGATCTGTTCTACTGTTCTTTTGGTTTTTATTTCATTGATTTCTGCTCTTATTTTTATTAATTCTCTTCTCTTGCTGGATTTAGGATTTATTTGCTTCTCTTTCTCTAGCTCCTTTAGGTGTAAGGTTAGGTTGTGTATTTGAGACTTTTCTTGTTTTTGAGAAAACCTGTTATTGCTATATTCTTCTTTCTTTTTTAAGATTTTATTTATTTGACAGAGAGAGAGAGACAGAGAGGGAACACAAGCAAGGGGAGTGGGAGAAGGAGAAGCAGGCAATCTGCCGAGCAGGGAGCCCGATGCAGGGCTTGATCCCAGGATCCTGGGATCATGACATGAGCCATAAGCAGACGCTTAATGACTAAGCCACCCAGGTGCCCCATATTGCTGTATTCTTCTGTCTTAGGACCAGACAGGACTTGCTGCATCCCAAAGGTTTTGAACAATTGTCTTTTCATTTTCATTTGTTTCCATGAATTGTTTAAATTCTTCTTTAATTTCCTGGTTGACCCATTAACTCTTTAATAGGATGCTCTTTAACCTCTATGCATTTGTGTTCCTTCCAAATTTTCTCTAGTGATTGTGTTCAAGTTTCAAAGCATTGTCATTTGAAAATATGCAGGGAATAATCCCAATATTTTGGTACTGTTTGAGACCTGATTTGTGATCCTGTATGTGATCTATTTCTGGAGACTGTTCCATGTGCACTTGAGAAGAATGCATGTTCTGTTGCTTTAGGATGGAATGCCCTGGATATATCTGTGAAGTTCTTCTGGTCCAGTATGTCATCCAAAGTCCTTGTTTCCTTGTTGATCTTCTGCTTAGATGATCTGTCCAGTGCTGTGAATGGGATGTTAAAATTCCCTACTATTATTGTATTATTATCAATGTGTTTCCTTAATTTTGTTATTAATTGCTTTATATAATTGGCTGCTCCTATGTTAGGGGCATAAATATTTATAATTGTTAGAACTTCTTGTTGGATAGACCCTTTAATTATTATATAGTGTCCCTCTTCATCTCTTATTATAGTTTTGGTTTAAAATCCAATTTGTCTGATATAAAGATTGCTAGCCCAGCTTTCTTTTGATGTCTATTAGCATGATAAAGATTTCTCCTTTGTGTGTAAAATGTCTTTGTGTGTCTTTGTGTGTAAAATGAGTGTTGTAGACAACATATCAATGGGTCTTGCTTTTTTTATTTAATCTGATAACCAGTATCTTTTAATTAGAGCATTTAGCCCATTTATATCAGAGTAACTATTGAAAGATATTAATTCAATGACATTGTATTCCCTGTAATATCACTATTTCTGTATATTGTCTCTGTTCCTTTCTGATCTATGCTACTTTTGGGCTTTTTCTTCACTTAAAGGACCCCCTTCAATATTTCTTGCAGGGTTGGTTTAGTGATCACAAATCTTTTAGTTTCTGTTTGTCCTGGAAGCTCTTTATCTCTCCTTCTATTCTGAATGAAAGCCTTGCTGGATAAATTATTCTTGGCTGCATATGTTTCTCTTTTAGCATCCCAAATATATCCTGCCAGTCCTTTCTGACCTGCCAGATCTCTTGGATAAGTCTACTACCAGCCTTATGTCCCTACCTTGTATGTTAAGGATCTCTTGTTCCAATTTGTTTTCGGGATTTTCTCTTTGTCTCTGAAGTTTACAAACTTCATCTTATATGTTGAGGCATTGACCTATTTTTATTAATTTTGAGGCAGGTTCTCTGTGCCTCCTGAATCTGTATGCCTATTTCCCTCCCCAGATTAGGGACGTTCTCAGCCATATTTTTTTCAAGCATACTTTCTGTCTTTCTCTCTCTTTCTTCTTCCTCTGGGATCCCAATTATTCTAATATTGTTTCACTTTATGGTATCACCGATCTCTTGAACCCTCCCTTCATGATTCAATAGTTATTTATCTCTCTTTTTCTTAGTTTCTTTATTATCCATCATTTTGTCTTCTATCTCACTGATTCTCTCTTCTGCCTCATTTATCCTAGCAGTTAGAGCCTCCATTTTTTTTTTTTAAAGATTTTTTATTTATTTATCTGAGAGAGAGAATGGGAGACAGCATGAGAGGGGGAGGATCAGAGGGAGAAGCAGACTCCCTGCTGAGCAGGGAGTCTGATGCAGGACTCGATCCCAGGACTCCAGGGTCATGATCTGAGCCGAAGGCAGTTGCTTAACCAACTGAGCCACCCAGGCGCCCGAGCTTCCATTTTTTTATTGCATCTCATTAATAGCCTTTTTGATTTTGACCTGATTAGATTTTAGTTCTTTTATTTCTCCAGAAGGGGATTCTCTGGTGTCTTCCATGCTTTTTTCAAGTGCAGCTACTATCTTTGTAATCATTATTCTAATCTTTAGTTCTGACATCTACTTATATCCATACCAATTAGGTCCCTGGCAGTCAGTACTGCCTCTTGGCTTTCTTTCTGGGATGAGTTCTTCTATCTTGTCATTTTATCCAGGGAAGAATAGATGAACAAGAGAACAAAATACTAAAATAGCAACAGTGACACCAGAAAAATATACTCTAAACAAATCAGAAGAGACCAGAATCTGAAGAAATTAAAAAAAAAAAAAAGAGAGAGAGAGAGAATATATAGTCAAACAAATGAACAGGACACAGTAATACACTACATCCTGGGAATGTTTTGGTCTGTTTGTTAGAAGAAATTCTATCCCAAAATTGTAAAGAAAGACAAACTTTTATGTATATACACAAAAAAAATAAAAATTAATAAAATGAATGGAAGCCAAAAATGAAAAATATTTATATAAAATGTAAATGTAAAAATGAAAATTTAAAAAGACTTACAAAAAGAGTTGATAAAATAAGAAATTAATTGGGGCACCTGGGTGGCTCAGTTGTTGGGTGTCTGCCTTCGGCTCAGGTCATGATCCCTGGGGTCCTGGGATCGAGCCCCGCATTGGGCTCCCTGCTCTGCGGGAAGCCTGCTTCTCCTTCTCCCACTCCCCCTGCTTGTGTTCCCTCTCTCGCTCTGTCAAATAAATAAATAAAATCTTAAAAAAAAAAAGAAATTAGTTGAAAAGGAAAGAAAAAAATTAAATTGAAAGACTAAAGAATCATGAGGAAAAAAACACGAATTCTATATACTATTTTCCCCTAAAGGTGGAGTTTTGCAGTTCTGTGTGATTGGTAAACTTCATATTAGCCAGATTTTCCTGCTGGTCTTCCAAGGCGGTGGGGGGAGGCCTTGTTGCACTGATTCTTAGATGTCTTTCCCTGGGTAGAATTGCTACCCCACCATTGCCTTCAAGGTCCATCCCATTGTCACAAATGGCAAGATTTCCTTTTTTCTCATGGCTGAATAACATTCATATATATGTGATATATATATATATATATCTCATATATATAAAATACCTTCTTAACCCTTTATCTGTTGACAGACCTTAGGTTGCTTTCATTTCTTGGCTATTATAAGTAATGTAATGAGCATGGCTGTGCAGATATTTATTTCAGATACTGATTTCAGTTCCTTTTAATATATACCCAAGAGTGAGATTACTGGATTATATGATAGTTCTATTTTTAATATTCTTTGAAAAGTATATGATTTTCCATTGTGGCTACACCAATGTACATTCCCACCAAAAGTCTTCCTTTTCTTCACATTCTACCAATATTAGTTATCTTTTCTCTTTTCGATAAAAGCCATTCTAACAGATGTGAGGTGATTATCTCATTGCTTTATACTCATTGATTTGCATTTCCCTGATGAATCGTGTGGTTGAGCACCTTTTCATATACCTATTAGCCATTTATATGTCTTCAGAAAAATGTCTACTCAGGTTCTTTACCCATGTTTAAAATTGGATTATTTTCTTTTTTGTTATAGTGTTGTATGAGTTTTTTATATATTTTGGAAATTAGTCCCTTATCAGATAAATGGTTTGTAATTATATTCTCCCATTCTATATGTTGTCTTTTTTTTTTTTTTTACTGTGCAGAAGCTCTTTATTTAATGTAGTCTCACATTTTTTTTTTCTTTTTGATGCCTGTGCTTTAGGTGACTTATCCTAGACACCATTGTCTAAACCATTGTCAATGATCTTTCTCCTTTTGCCTATACCATTGATTTTACACTTTCATTTTTTTTTATTTTTATTTTTTTTAGGGGAAGAGGAGAAGGAGGACTTCTTTTTAAAAAATTTTTATTATGTTATGTTAATCACATACCTTACATCATTAGTTTTTGATGTAGTGTTCCATGATTCATTGTTTGCATATAACACCCAGTGCTCTATGCAGTAAGTGTCCTCTTTAATACCCATCACCAGGCTAACCCATCCCCCCACCCCCCTCCTCTCTAGAACCCTCATTTATTTTTATGTTATTAATTTGTGTGTGTGTGTATGTTTGTTGTTGTTGTTTTTGCTTGAAGTAGTCCCTTTAGCTTTTCTGTAGATTAGATCTAGTGCTTATAAATTCCTTGTGATGCATGGTTTTAACAGACACCAGTGGAGTCATGCTGCTGCAATCCTGTGATTGCCACCCAAGGTCAGAGTTGAAACTTTGATCTACCATCCCCTGAGATGGTGGGAAAGGCTTTATCTCTCCCTTATTTCTGAATGATAGGTTTGCTGAATAAGGCATTCTTGGTTGACAGTTTTGTGGGTTTTTTTTTCCCTTTGATCACTTTGAAAATATCATCCCAACTTCTGGGGAAGTGGAAGAGTTAGAGGATCCTAAGCTCAACTCATCTCATGGATACAACTAGGTAACACCCACATCAGTGTAAATAACCTAGACAATGACCCAAAGACTTGCAGAACAGACTCTTCACAGCTGAATCTAGAGAAGAGGCTACATCCAATAAGGTATGAAGTCAAGAGATGCAGTCAGGAGCTAAGCAGACCTGCAGGACTGTTAATGGGAAGACGGGCTGCCATAGGTGTGAAGAGAGGAGAAACAAACACTCACACAGAGCACCCCAAGTATGGGGAACCTACTCAGGGAAAAAGAATCGCATAATATTGGCTTCAAAAACCAGTGGGATCTTATTTTGTGAGTTCTTATAATCAATGGGGATTAAGACCTGAAACTTTAAAAATGAATAGTCTTATCTCTAGGAGAACTTGGGGGGCTATAGAAAACTCAGTCTCCACCCTTAGAGACAGCACAACAAACAACGTGACTGAGATACACCACAGAAGCATCAGCTTAAAAAACACCTGGGATACACAAGAAGATTTATTTACTAATTTCAGAGCATGTGGGGGAGGGCAGGGATCTTCAAAGGAACAAAGGAGATGGCCAGCAGCATTTCCCTCCCCTGCTCCCTGGCATAGAGACAAGGACAGGTGAAGGAACCAGTGCTGCACCAATGCTCTCCACCTAACTTGTTAACACCATGCATCACCCCTGTGTTCCCTGCAGTCATGGCTCCTCCAGACAGGCCCCTGTTCCAGGTCTCTTCCCACCTGAGCAAAACTTGCTAACACTGTGTGCCCTGCTCTGTGTTCTCCTGGGAACCTACTACCTCCAACATACCCTTGTCTAGAGCCATGCAAAACTGTGTCTCAAGCCTGGCAGTATGCAAGAAGCCCCAACAGGGCCCAATACCAGTCTAAAGGATTTTTGCTACGGGGGAGAGGAGAAGATAACCACACACAGCTGTCCAACTGTGGCCCCAGCAGAGGGTTGGGGGTAGATATGTGGTCTGACTGCAGGCCCTAACCACCAATGAAAACTTCTATGGGAGAATACAAGGAGAATGCCCTGTTATTTTATGATACTGCAACTCTCGAAATGCCTGGTCTGACTCAACTCAAGCCCAAGGAGACCCCAAATGGAACCAAACCCAGTCCCCAACAGGCAATGACCATTGCAGATGACTGGACTCAAGGTGAAAGTAGATCAGCCACAACAGCAGGGCTCATACAGCACAATCAGGAGACACCCTTGAAATGCCTGGATCCACTGAACAAAGGACATTGTGTAGCAGGGCACTACAGGAACTCTTCTTCATAAAGCTGCTATTTTCAAGAGCAGGAGATGTAGCTGACTTTCCTAACACATAGAAACAGACACAGAGTTAGACAGAATATCAACAAGGAAACAGGGGCTTTGAATGACGCACTGGAATAGATGGATTTAATAGATATATTCAAAACATTCCACCCTATTAGAACAGAATACACATTCTTTTCAAGTGCACATGGAACATTATCCAGAATAGGCCACAAAACCCCTCGGGGTCACAGGAAGACTGGGGATGCCTGAGTGCGGCAGAGCTCCCAGGTATTGGAGCGGGGAAGCTGGCTGCAGAGACAAAGCTGAGGAGTGGGCTCTCAGCTCAGGGTTGCCATAAACCATGATCTGTGGCACAGTTGGGCCACTGCTCCTCCAGCTGGGACCCAACAAGTGGCAGATCCGGGGAGACTCCCCTTCCCACCCCAGGAGGAGTGGCGTGGGAGTGCACCGCAGGGATCTGCGGGGTTTGGAGACTCCACACCCGGTCGGGTGCCAGAGATAGAAATGCTCGGTTACAGGCCAGGTGAGCATGGAGTGTGGCTGGAGACCAGGGAGACAGGAGTGACTGACTGCTTTTCTCCAGGGGCTCACTGAGGAGTGGGGCCCCGAGTTCTTGGCTCCTCCGGAGTGGAGATTGGGAGGCTGCCATTTTCACTCTCATCCTCCAAAGCTGTGTGGAAAGCTTGCAGGGAACAAAAGCTCCTGAGAGCAAACCCGAGCAGATTACTTAGTCTGACCGGGCAAGGATACGGCATTTCATGGGAAAATGGCAACAGGCTCCTCTCCCAGAAGATCAGCAAGAACAGCCAGCCAAGACCAAGTTTACAGATCAATGAGAATGGCAGAACTCCAGTGCTAGGGGAATAATGCACATAGAATCCATGGCTTTTTTCCCATGATTCTTTAGTCTTTCAAAATTAATATTTTTTAACTTTCTTTTTCTTTTTTAAAAAATTTTTCTTTTTCCCTTTTTCAACCAACAACTTATCAATCCCTTTTTTTAAAAAAAAACATTTTTATTTTTCATTTTTAGAGTCATATTCTATCCCTTCATAGTAGTTAACCTTATTTTTGGCATATATATATAAGTTGTTCTCTCTTTAAAATTTTGAGATACAGTTTCTTCTAACAGAACAAAATATATCCTAAATCTCTAGTGTATGGCTTTTTTCTAGTCTCCTGCCTGATTTCATTATCTCCTTTTTTTTCCTTTTATTTTTTTTTAATCCTCTTCTTTCTTTTTTCAACCAACTTCTTATCAATTCCTTTTATAAAATCTTATATAATTTTCATCTTTACAGTCATATTCCATCCCTTCATCATAGTAACCCTTATTTTTGTACATATATAAGTTCTGCTTTCTTTAAGATATTGGGAGGCACTTTTTTCTAACAGACCAAAATACACCCAAAATCTAGTGTGTGGCACTGATCTATGCACCAGTCTGATCATATTTGATCATATTCTGTTTTTTTGTTTTCTTCTGTTTCTGTTTGTTTTTATCTTTATCTTTTTCTTTTTTCTTTCTTTCCCTTTCTTTTCCCCCAGTTTCAGGTCTTTTCTGATTTGTTTAGAATATATTTTCTGGGGACGTTGTTACCCTGTTAGCATTTTGTTCTCTCATTCATCTGTTCTCCTCTGGACAAAATGACGACAGAAAAAAATCACCTCATCAAAAAGAAAAAGAGGCAATACTGACTGCCAGAGACCTACTCAATATGGACATTAGTATGATGTCAGAACTAGAGTTCAGAATGATGATTTTAAAGATACTAGCTGGGCTTGAAAAAAACATGGAAGTTATTAGAGAAACCCTTTCTGGAGAAATAAAAGATCTAAAATCTAACCAAGTCGAAATCAAAAAGGCTATTAATGAGGTGCAATAAAAAATGGGGGCTCTAACTGCTAGGATAAATGAGGCAGAAGAGAGAATCAGTGATATAGAAGTCCAAATGATGGAAAATAAAGAAGCTGAGAAAAAGAGAGATAACAACTACTGGATCATGAGGGCAGAACTTGAGAGATAAGCGATACCATAAGACAAAACAATATTAGAATAATTGGGATCCCAGAAGAAGATGAAAGAGAGAGAGGGGCAGAAGGTATATCTGAGAAATTATAGCAGAGAACCTCCCTAATCTGGGGAAGGAAACAGGCATCAAAATCCAGGAGGCACAGAAAACCCCCCTCAAAATCAATAAAAATACGTCAACACCCCGATATCTAATAGTAAAACTTACAAGTCTCAAAGACAAAGAGAAAATCCTGAAAGCAGCTCGGGAGAAGAGATCTGTAACCTACAATGGTAGAAACATTAGATTGGCAACAGACCTATCCACAGAGGCCTGGCAGGCCAGAAAGGACTGGCATGATATATTCAGAGCACTAAATGAGAAAAATATGCAGCCAAGATTACTATATCCAACTAAGCTGTCATTGAAAATATAAGGAGAGATCAAAAGCTTCCAGGACAAAAAGAATTTAAAGGAATTTGCAAACACAAAACCAGTCCTACAAGAAACATTGAAAGGGGTCCTCTAAACAAAGAGAGACCCTAAAAGCAACATAGACCAGAAAGGCACACAGACAATATACAGAAACAGTTACCTTACAGGCAATACAATGGCACTAAATTCATATCTTTCAATAGTTACCCTGAATGTAAATGGGCTAAATGCCCCAATCAAAAGATACAGGCTATCAGATTGGATAAAAAGACAAGACCCATTGATATGTTGTCTGCAAGAGACTCATTTTAGACACAAAGACACACCCAGATTGAAAGTGAGGGGGTGGAAAACCATTTACCATGCTAATGGACACCAAAAGAAAGCTGGGGTGGCAATCCTTCTATCAGACAAATTAGATTTTAAGCAAAAACTGTAATAAGAGATGAGGAAGGACACTATATCCTACTTAAAGGGTCTATCCAACAAGAAGATCTAACAATTGTAAATATCTATGCCCCTAACATGGGAGCAGCCGATTATACAAGCCAATTAATAACAAAATCAAAGAAACACATCAAAAACAATACAATAATAGTTGGGGACTTTAACACCTCCCTCAATGAAAAGCACGATCATCTAAGCAAAATATCAACAAGGAAATAAAGACTTTAAATGACACACTGGACCAAATGGACTTCACAGATATATTCAGAACAATCCATCCCAAAGCAACAGAATACACAGTCTTCTCTAGTGCCCATGGAACATTCTCCAGTATAGATCACATCCTAGGTCACAAATCAGGTCTCAACCAGTACCAAAAGATTGGGATCATACCCTGCATATTTTCAGACCACAATGCTTTGAAACTAGAACTCAATCACAAGAGGATAGTCGGAAAGAACTCAAATACATGGAGGCTAAAGAGCATCCTACTGAAGAATGAATGGGTCAACCAGGAAATTAAAGAAGAATTAAAAAAATTCATGGAAACCAATGAAAATGAAAACACAACTGTTCAAAATCTTTGGGATGCAGCAAAGGCAGTCCTAAAAGGAAAGTATACAGCAATACAAGCCTTTCTCAAGAAACAAGAAAGGTCTCAAATACACAACCGAACCTTACACCTAAAGGAGCTGGAGAAAGAACAGCAAATAAAGCCTAAACCCAGCAGGAGAAGAGAAATAATAAAGAATAGAGCAGAAATCAATGAAATAGAAACCAAAAGAACAGTAGAACAGATCAATGAAACTAGGAGCTGGTGCTTTGAAAGAATTAACGGGATTGATAAACCCCTGGCCAGACTTATCAAAAAGAAAAGAGAAATGACCCAAATCAACAAAATCATGAATGAAAGAGGAGAGATCACAACCAACACCAAAGAAATACAAACAATTATAAGAACATATTATGAGCAACTCTATGCCAGCAAAATAGATAATCTTGAAGAAATGGGTGCATTCCTAGAGATGTATCAACTACCAAAACTGAACCGGGAAGAAATAGAAAACCTGAACAGACCTATAACCACTAAGGAAATTGAAGCAGTCATCAAAAATCTCCCAACAACAAAAGCCCAGGGACAGTTGGCTTCCCAGGGGAATTCTACCAAATATTTAAAGAAGAATTAATACCTATTTTTCTGAAACTGTTCCAAAAAATAGAAATGGAAGGACAACTTCCAAACTCGTGTTATGAGGCCACCATTACCTTGATCCCAAAACAGACAAAGACCCCATCAAAAAGGAGAATTACAGACAAATATCCTCGATGAACATGGATGCAAAAATCTCACCAAAAAACTAGCCAATAGGATCCAGCAGTACATTAAAAGGATTATTCACCATGACCAAGTGGGATTTACCCTGGGCTGCAAGGTTGGTTCAACATCTGCAAATCAATGTGATACAATACATTAATGAAAAAAGAACAGGAACTATATGTCCTCTCAATAGATGCAGAAAAAGCATTTGACAAAATACAGCATCCTTTCTTGATCAAAACTCTTCAGAGTATAGGAATAGAAGTACATTCCTCAATATCATAAAAGCCATCTATGAAAAACCCACAGTGAATATCATTCTCAATGGGGAAAAACTAAGAGCTTTCCCCCTAAGGTCAGGAATGCAGCAGAGATGTCCACTATCACCACTGCTACTCAACATAGTATTAGAAGTCCTAGCCAAAACAGTCAGACCTCAAAAAGAAATAAAAAGCATCCAAATTGGCAAAGAATAAGTCAAACTCTCACTCTTTGCAGAGGATATGATACTTTATGTGGAAAACCCAAAAGACTCCACCAAAACTGCTAGAACTCATACAGGAAGTCAGTAAAGTGGCAGGATATAAAATCAATGCACAGAAATCAGTGGCATTCTTATACACCAACAACGAGACAGAAGAAAGAGAAATTAAGGAGTCGATCCCATTTACAATTTCACCCAAAACCTTAAGATACCCGTAATAAATCTAACCAAAAAGGCAAAGAATCTGTACTCAGAAAACTATAAAATACTCATGAAAGAAATTAAGGAAGACACAAAGAAGTGGAAAAATGTTCCATGCTCATGGATTGGAAGAAGAAATATTGTGGAGATGTCAATGTTATCTAGAGCAATCTACACATTTAATGCAATCCCCATCAAAATACCATCCACTTTTTTCAATGAAATGAAAAAAATAATCCTAAAATTTGTATGGAACCAGAAAAGACCCTGAATAGCCAGAGGAATGTTGAAAAAGAAAAGCAAAGCTGTTGGCATCACAATTCTGGACTTCAAGCTCTATTACAAAGCTGTCATCATCAAGACAGTATGGTACTGGCACAAAAACAGACACACAGATCAGTGGAACAGAATAGAGAGCCCAGAAATGGACCCTGAACTCTATGGTCAACTAATCTTCAACAAAGCAGGGAAGAATGTCCAATGGAAAAAAGACAGTCTCTTAAACAAATGGTGTTGAGAAAATTGGACAGCCACATGCAGAAGAGTGAAACTGGACGATTTCCTTATGCTGCACACAAAAAAAAGACTCCAAATGGTTGAAAGACGTAAATGTGAGACAGGAGTCCATCAAAATCCTAAAGGAGAACACAGGCAGCAACCTCTTGGACCTCAGCCACAGCAAATTCTTCCTAGAAACATCGCCAAAGGCAAGGGAAGAAAGGGCAAAAATGAACTATTGGGACTTCATCTAGATAAAAAGTTTTTGTGCAGCAAAAGAAATAGTCAACAAAACCAAAAGACAACCGACAGAATGGGAGAAGATATTTGCAAATGACATATCAGATAAAGGGCTAGTATCCAAAATCTATGAAGAACTTATCAAACTCAACACCCAAAGAACAAATAATCCAATCAAGAAATGGGCAGAAGACATGAGCAGACATTTCTGCAAAGAAGACATCCAAATGGCCAACAGACACATGAAAAAGTGCTCAACATCGCTCGGCATCAGGGAAATCCAAATCAAAACCTCAATGAGATACCACCTCGCACCAGTCAGAATGGCTAAAATTAACAAGGCAGGAAAGGACAGATGTTGCCAGGGATGCAGGGATAGGGGAACCCTCCTACACTGTTGGTGGGAATGCAAGCTGGTGGAGCCATTCTGGAAAACAGTATGGAGGTTCCTCAAAAAGTTGAAAATAGGGGCGCCTGTGTGGCTCAGTCGTTAAGGGTCTGCCTTCGGCTCAGGTCATGATTCCAGGGTCCTGGGATTGAGCCCCGCATTGGGCTCCCTGCTCCGCGGGGAGCCTGCTTCTCCCTCTCCCACTCCCCCTCTTGTGTTCCCTCTCTCGCTGTGTCTCTCTCTGTCAAATAAATAAATAAAATCTCAAAAAAAAAAAAGTTGAAAATAGAGCTACCATACCATCCAGCAATGGCACTATTGGGTATTTACCTCAAAGATACAAATGTAGTGATCTGAAGGCATACGTGCACCCCAATGTTTATAGCAGCAATGTCTGCAATAGCCAAACTATGGAAAGAGCCAAGATGTTCATCGACAGATGAATGGATAAAGAGGATGTGGTATATATATACACACACAATGGAATATTATGCAGCCTTCAAAAGGACTGAAATCTTGCCATTTGCAATGACGTGTATGGAACTGGAGGGTATTATGCTGAGCGAAAAGCATGAATCATATGACCTCCCTTATATGAGGAATTCTTAATCTCAGGAAGCAAACTGAGAGTTGCTGGAGTGGTGGGGGGTGGGAGGGATAGGTGGCTGGGTGATAGACATTGGGGAGGGTATGTGCTATGGTGAGCACTGCGAATTGTGTAAGACTGTTGAATTGCAGACCTGTACCTCTGAAACAAATAATACATTATATGTTAAAAAAAAAAGAAGAAGGAGAAGATAGCAGGAAGGGAAAAATGAAGAGGGGGAAATCAGAGGGGGAGACTAACCATGAGAGACTATGGACTCTGAGAATCAAACTGAGGGTTCTAGAGGGGAGGGTGGTGGGAGGATGGGTTAGCCTGATGATGGGTATTAAAGAGGGCACGTACTGAATGGAGCACTGGGTGTTATATGCAAACAATGAATCATGGAACACTACATCAAAAACTAATGATGTAATGTATGGTGATTAACCAAACATAATAACAAAATTAAAAAAAAAAAGAAGACACACAGATGGCCAACCAACACATGAAAAGATCCCCAACATCACTAATCATCAGGAAAATGCAAATCAAAACCATGATGAAAGATCTCACCTCACACCTATCAGAACTGAAAAGACAAGTATTACAAATACTGGTGTGGATGTGGAGAAAAGGGAAACTTGTGCACTGTTGGTGGGAATTTAAATTGGTGTAGTCACAATTCAAAACAGTATGGAGATTCTTCAAAAATTTAAAAGCGGGAGTACCATAATATCCAGAAAATCCACTTCAGGGTATCTAGCTGAAGAAAATGAAAACATTAACTTGAGGAGGTGTATGCACCCTTTGTTTATTGCAGTATTACTTACAATAGCCAAGATATAGAAGCAACCCATGTGTCCATATATAGATGAATGAATAAATAGAAGCATCATATATATGCAAAGGGATATTCCTAACAGATAAAAAATAATGAAATTCTTTTTGATGGACCTACAAGGTTTTATGCAAATAAAATTAGTCAGACAAAGGCAAACACTGTATGATTTAACTGGTAATGTAGAACTTAAAAACAAACACAGAAAACAGAAACAGACTCATATGTAGAGAGACTATAGCTGCAATTGCCATAGGGGAGAGGGCAGGAGGGTTGGCTGAAAGAGGTGAAAGTAAGTCAGTGGTGTAATTTCTCAGTATAAAATAAATAAGTCACAGGGATGTAAATTACAGCACAGGGAATATAGCCAATAACACTGTATTAATTTTTCATGGTGATAGATGGTAATGAGCTTTATCACGATGATCATAGCATACTGTGTATAAATTTTAAATCCCTATCTCTGCACCTGAAACTACTATAATATTGAATGTCAACTATACATCATTAAAAATAAATACATAAAAATAGGGGCGCCTGGGTGGCTCAGTTGGTTAAGTGACTGCCTTCGGCTCAGGTCATGATCCTGGAGTCCCTGGATCGAGTCCCGCATCGGGCTCCCTGCTCAGCGAGGAGCCTGCTTCTCCCTCTAATCCTCCCCCCTCTCATGTACTCTCTCTCTCTCTCATTCTCACTCTCTCAAATAATCTTTAAAAATAAATAAATAAATAAATAAAACATAAAAATAAAAATAAAATTATCACCTAATTTTGCAAAAAAACCAAAAAACAAAAACCCAGAACTATAGACTGATAGAAATATACATACAAATATCCTCAAAAATTATTCACAAATTAAATCCAAGAATTCCATTGATGCAAACTAGGTAATTTAGATTTAATGTTTTATTTCTTTGGATGTTCATGTATCCTCTAATTGTGTTTTAAAAGTACTTTGTCCTCTCTCAATTTTTTCAGTTAGGTGAAATTTTCAAAAATTACATTCATTCCCCCCTCCCCATATAGCTAACCTTAGGCTTTTCTCATTCATAACAAGTATTCCTATTAAAATAGAATCAACTTGTTATCATTGGAGGATGACTCAATGAGTAATATGAGCAATTATTTAATATTCAAATCTTTGGCATGGTGCTATTTTTCAGTATTGTTCAATATTGTGTCCTTCCCACAGGCATTTAGTTTTTTTCAGCAGGAACCTAGATAACTTACTTACAAATAATAAGATGGATTGCAGGTATATTAAAACTAAGGCAAAACATTGAGAAGATAAGTTTGGAAATTGATGTTTTTGTGACAGTTACAATAAAGTTGAAAATGTAGTGAGTCTTCAAAATTAGTGTCAAATATTATTAAGTACCTGTTAAGGGGATGATGATTAGAATATTTTCAGTACAACAGAAATGACATAGCAAAGGCATAAGAAAAAGAAATATGTAACGGAAGATTTAGCAAACTTGTCTAAAAGCAAAACTTAAACATCTAAGATATTTTCACAAGGCCTAAGTTCCCAGTGTTTGTGAATCAGAGGGAAGCAAGTTAACAGCTGGGTGGTCAAGTCTCTGACTCCAGTATCTTCTGGAACATAAAAATTTCTCAGAGGTACTTGTCAATGGACAAAAGAAATGACACACTACAAACTGAAACTGTGTATATTCTAGAGGTGTGTGATGAGATAACGGTCTTCAAAATAGGCCAAGTGTAAGAATTTCCTGTTCAAATTTTAAGTGACACATTGATGAGAAATCTACTTTTTCCACTATTGCCTCACTCTGAGCTCTCACAGGGTCAGCAGTCTGTGAAGACCACAGATATTGTTTGTTTACAAGAGTAACCTGGTCTCCCACTGAAAGATGCCCGACTCTCTGGCCAACAGAAGGTATGTGTCACTACTCTGCTCTCTCTCTACTAGTCACCTCATTTAGTGGGAGATATAAATGCTGGATGGGATGCCCCTGAAGCACAACAAATATACAATCAAATCACAGAGAACATTGGTATCTTTATTCCAACAGTCCAGGGTAACAGACAAGAGTAAATATGAAATACACTGGAGAATTTCTTAAAATATTCAAATTCTTGCCTGTGGAGAAGTAATTAAGTGCATATATACGCACATAATTGTGTTTTCAAATCAATATTCAAGTGAAATCCCATAAGCATCATGATAAGGAACAGCTAATTTGGGGGTTGTCATCAATATAGATATAATTACATATATTATTTGATATTTAGCCCAGTCTTTAAAAATAAATTCTTAAAACAGATGAACATAGGTGAAGGGAAGAAAAGAGAGAGGAAGGATATTCCCATAAGATATTCTTAACTATAGAGAAGAAACTGAAGGTTGCTGGAGGGGAGAGGGACTGGGGATGAACTAAATGCATGATGGGTATTAAGTAGGGCACTTGTAGTGATGAGCATTGGGGGTTATATGTAAATGATGAATCACTAAATTCTACTCCTGTAACCAATATCATACTATATGTCAACTAACTAGAATTATATAAATATTTGAAAAATATAATTTCTTAAGATGAATCCATCAAATCATAAAAGCCAAATGTAATTCCTCATATAGTTGCTTTGATAAATGAAAGTTTGATTTTTCATGAAAAGCAAAATGAGGTACCTCTGGAAAATGCTAATTTAAACTTAAGTATGAAACAATTTAAAAACTTTTTAAAAAATTGAACAAAACTTGGCAAAAAAAGATATTTAATACTGAAAGACATTCCTATCTAATGGATTAGGTTACATGCTCTAAAGGATATGAATCAGTAATGATACTGTGACTATTGTGTTAAAAATACTTAAAATAACTAATATACTATTGAGATCTTAGAAAAGCTGGATGGGATATTAAGTGCTTTATGTGCCTTATATTTTATGTATATTTAATTGCCATTTTAGGTTAGTATAAACTAGGTGGCTAGACAGGAAGTAACTTCTTAAAGGTCATACTTTGTAAGTTTGAGAGCCAGGAGTAATTCCAGATTTCACTGACTGAATATTTATTTCATTTATTAGAATTCCTCAAACAACTAAAGCTTCCTTACTGCCTATGACATTCACAGGTCTTTCTGGAAGTTCGTACCAACAGTGTTCTTTCATAAATGATCTACACTTTTATCTATCATTTTATGGTTTCATATCTTTACCATTAAATCAGTTGTCAATTTCTGTTGTTAAATAAGTACTTTTAAAAAATAATTTTTGTGTTTTTGTTTTCATTACTGCTCAGGTTTTGGATAAGTTTACTGTGTCATGTAACATTTTTCAACATATAAAATATTTTTTTTTAAATTTAATGATTTCTCAGAGCTCCACAATTATTCAAAATAAAGACCACTTGATTGCACTACATGACCTTTTAGTAAAAAAATCTAAATCCCCCAAAAAAGTCACTTACTACAGGAATTTCCTAGGTGTTCAAAAACTAGTATTCCCTAATCTAGGGGACTCAATTTTTTAAACCAATAATGCATTTAAAACTTGTCAAAAAAATTGGTGCAGCATTTTCTAACACAGCATTTTAATAACCCAGTTATTCTAATAATGTTGACATGTTTCTGTGGAATCTGACCTTACATTAATAAGGACAATATTATTCATGAATTCTTTTCTTCTTCACTAATTTATTGCTTTACATTTTTCCAATCAATACTATTGTGTCAAACATAATCATTGTAAAAACCACTTATTCTATTATGAAACCCTTCTTTAAAGCTCTAAGGTAACTAGTACCAGATTTTACATTGTCCAACTGCAAATGAGTACTATCACTTACCACACACTCCACCCAGTGTGACTGTCCTAGCAATCTTGTCATTACGTACACTATTCATCAAGTCCTTCAGTGCGATCCCATTCAGCACTGTGCCTGACACTACTCAACTGCAGAGATGAATAACCAAGAAGTTACCTATGCAGAACTCAATCAGGTTAAGGGCTCAAAAAGACATCAAATGAAAGCTAAGGGCACTAAAAGTTCCATTTCAGTAACTGAGCAAGAAATAACCTACGCAGAATTAAATCTTCAAAATGCTTCTCAGGATCTTCAAGGCAATGGCAAAAATTACCCGTGGAAAGGTAAAACAATACACACATAGTCTAACTGTTCTAGGATGTGCAGTTGGGGTGCAGGGGTGTAGGGAATGAGTAGGGAATGATCTCCCATATTTTTCATTTGTGAGGATCAGAGCTTGGAGCTGGAACATGGTATTGTAATTGAAATCTGAGGACAAACCTTATTTAAGTCTTATAATCCATGGTCTTTACCTAATCTCATGGGGGTAATATATTTACTGCAAATGTAATGGTATATTCTGAGAGAAGATTACAATGGTAGTTACAGGTTTGGGGTCCAAATTTTTGTATGTGATTCCTTGTGCGTTGTTGGGTCTTTTGTATGTAAATTTCCTAAATGATTATTTCCATCCATCCTTTCTCAGAATTTTCATTTCTCTTCCTACTATGTACCTTCATGTCCAGGGAAGCTCATTGCTGGGATCCTGGGAATCATCTGCCTTGTCTTGATGTCCACTGTGGTCACAATAGCTGTTATTCTCTGTAAGTAAGTGTTTGAATGACTACAAGGGAATGTTTCACTTTAATGATCATCAGTGCCTCGAAATGTTGCACAGTATTATGGAGTTGTATTATCTCATTTTAATGCATGTTGCTCTAAGTGTGGAATGGTTATTCTGAATTTGTCAAAAGTAGACATAACAGAATAATTATAGAGAGTATTACACATATATTCGGATTTCATAACTCAAATGCAAGCTATAGGAGAGATGTAATTGAGATATGCAAATTAATTCTTGAGATGGGTTAAACCAAATATTGTAAAAGACTGTGAGATCGGTTCTTTAAACTTTTGAATTATCTTTGCCCACATGTTCATTATTTATTCAATTTTTATGGGTAAAATCTATTTTATTACAGAGTTTTCTCATTCTTAACCATACACCAAACTTCAAACTAAGAAACTCAAATCATAGTGATTTATTTAGTGTAATATTAACTTTATTAAGTTTTATGAGGATTCTCTTAATTTTTTTAGTTCCTGAAGGACCAGTGCAGAACAAAGCGTCCTTGGAAACAAAGACCCATAAAGGTAGAACATCATTTTCAAAATGATATTAGGATAATTTATATTTTATCTCTATCTTAAGCTAGACAAGGATGATAATAGATGCTTTTGGGGAAAATGAATTAGAAAATTGCATAATAAATTTTCAGAAATAATGAATATAGGAGAGTATTACTTTTTATGCAACAGTATGAGGAAATATTCATTTAAAATCACCATACGCGGGGTGCCTATATGGCTCAGTCAGTTAAGTGTCTAACTCTTGGTTTTGGCTCAGGTTGTGATCTCTGGGTCCTGGGATTGAGCCCCATGTCAACGCCATGCTCAGCATGGAGTATGCTTGAGATTCTCTCTCCCTTTCTCTCTGCCCCTCCTGTTCATGCTATCTCTCATATAAATAAATAAATCTTAAAATAAAATAAAATAAAGTCACCTAGTCATTGTTACCAATGGCCTCAAATTTCCTCATGCTATAACACAATAAGAGATAAATCCTTATGCAATTCCAAAAAAGTGGTCTTGTTCCATGACTCAGAGCACATGTAGAGATGGACATTTTTGTATGTTTGCTTCATATGGGCACATAAATTAGGGGGGGAAAGGCTGACTCTTCTAGGAGTGTGCGTGTGTTTTGTTTTATTTTTGCCAGCTTGTGAGGGTAAATTGATGTGTTGTATACACATTTGTGTATACATATGCAAGTTGTAAATTTGCAAGTTTTAATATTCAAAGCCTTTTGGATAATATCTCATAATCTTTCTCCAGCATGTCATTGTCCAAAAGAGTGGATTACATATTCCAACAATTGCTATTACATTAGTACTGAAAGAAAATCATGGAATGAGAGCTGGTCGTCCTGTGCTTCTCACAGCTCTAAACTGTTCTACTCGGATGATAAAGAGGAAATGGTGAGATTTCAAATGTTTCCAGATTTTATTAAAAGCTTATCATTTAATATTATACTTGTAGAGTTCATCCATATATTTGTACATATTTCTTGTTTATTTTAAAGTCTGTTACTATTCCATTGTTTGACTCTATGATATTTATATTTTTATATATTTTTTTAAAGATTTTATTTATTTATTTGAGACAGAGAGAATGAGAGAGATAGAGCACATGAGAGGGGGGAGGGTCAGAGGGAGAAGCAGGCTCCCTGCCGATCAGGGAGCCCGATGCGGGACTCGATCCAGGGACTCCAGGATCATGACCTGAGCCGAAAGCAGTCGCTTAACCAACTGAGCCACGCAGGCGCCCTATATTTTTATACTTTTAATGTATATTTTATAATTTCCAGTTCTTGCTTTTCAAAGAAAACCATACTTCAATAAATGCTCTTTTACCTGAAATAACCTTACTTTTTTTTTAACACATCAAGAAAACTAAATATATGAATGTGCACAATCATCACAAAATAGAAGCACACAATTACAAATCAGATCATGAACGATAAGTTTAGAGTCTCTTCTAGCCCTGCCAATTTTAATAATGTGAAATATCTTCGATTATTTTTGGGCTTTATATTGATGGAATCGTGCAGTATGCATTTTTATGTGTGTCTCCTTTGGCTCTCATATTTGTAATCCAACTGTATTATCACATTTGTCTATATTTTGTGAATTTTCACTGCTGCTGTCTTATATAAATATGACATTTAAAATCTGTTCTCAGAAATTTAGTTCCATTTTGGTGTGTGGATATTATGAATAATTATGTAATGAAAGGCCTTTTCTATGTCTTTTTCCACATATTGTATTTATAATAATTTATTATACATAACTACATTGTAAATGGTATATTTCTAGAATGTAAATATTGCATTTTTCATAATAAAATAATGTATAAATATAACATTATAATTGTATTTACATATAATTATAATACATTTTCTTCTAAGCATTAGTATGAAACTGCATGGTCATAGATATGTGTCTTTCAATATATTAAATTATCCCTACATTTATCTAGTGTATTGTGTAAATACACATTGTACAAATAGTCCCTTGATCCAAAACTCTGTAGTCTCATAAAATTGAATACAATTAAGTTCTGGTGATTATATAACAGTATCATTTTTCTGGACTGTGAGTCATTAGGATATTCTCTTTGGCGAGAATAAAAAGAGTTCAAGTGTGTCTTTTGCTCATTTCTCCTAATGGTGTTTTCTTTTGTCTTCTTAAAAGTCCTTGTCATGTTTTAAATACAAGCACTTTTTTGGGTTTATGAGATGGAAATAGCTGTATCTTGCATTTTTACTCCCCTATTGGAGTCTTTTAATGATCCAAATTTTAATATTATCATGGTCCAATTTATCATTTTGGGTGTTAGTGATTATTTTGGACCTATTTCAGAAGTTACTCAAAATTCATGAATATAATTTCCTATATTACTTTCCTGGATTTATCTTTTTTTTTTTGTTTATTTATTTTTTAACCTTTAGTTAGGGTTTATGATCCACTTGGAATTTATTTTTTGTGACGCTGTGTTTTTAAGCCTGGGAGATAAAAATGAAGGTTACACTTTTCTACATCATGACCTAATTGATGGAGCATAATTTACAACAAAGTAGATCTTTTCTTCATACATAACTTTATACATTTAAAGTTAGATATATGGCCATTTGTGTTCTAATCTGCTTTATGTAAATAATATAGATATGAGATATCTCTGTATAAATAATTATATACACATATATCAGTCTACACAGTCTGTCACAACCCACAGCACTTTGACTAAAATGTAGAGCCTTACCTTCCTTGATGTCCCTTTACTGTGTCTCATTTCTACTAGAATTGTCTTAAATGTTTTCTACTTATATTGAGAATCACATGGATGTTATAATTTTGTTTCAACTGATGATTTTGCTTCAAATATCAAACAATTTAGACAATACAAGAGGTGAAGCAAATTCATTAGACCTAATGATAGTTTTATCCTTTCTTTGGTTGTCTCCTTCCTCCTGATGATCCAAGATTCCTTCTGTTATCATTTAATTTCTGTTTAGATATTTCCCTTTAGCAGTTTTTTCAGAGTGCATCTGGTGGTGACACATTTTCTTAGTTTTCCTTTATCACAGACTGTCTTGATTTCCCCTGCTTTCCTGAGTGATATTTTTGCTAGGTAGTCAATGATTTTTGAAATAATACACTTAGCTTCTACATTTTTTTGGTCTTTCTAGCATGCATTTTTTCCATTATTTTGACTGGAGAGAAAAAAAATTGGGGGGACTTTTGTCTGTACCCATTGGAGTCTGTGTTTGCTCACCAGTCTGAGCTATGTGATAAAAAATAAATTCCAGGGCATTCACCGCCATGTCATTCCTTGGAGCTGGGGTGCCCAGTTCTGTCAGTTTTCTCATCACCTGTTTGAATCTTATGTTGTTTTGTATATAATGTCCAGGTATTTTAGCTGTATTTGGTGGAAGGAATAGGGAACAGTATATCCTCTCTATCTTGCTGGAACAGGAATTCTGATATGTAGTGGTTTTAATATGAATGTTCCTAAGACTAATAGTGTTAAGCATCTTTCCCTGTACTTGTATTTGCCATCAATATATGCTTTTTGGTGAAATTATCTTGAAATATTTTGGTAATATTTTTACTTTTTGCTATTGTATTTTGAGAATTCTTTATGTATCCTGGCAACAACTATTTTATTAGATGTATGATTTGTAAATATTTCCTCTCAAGTCTATGACTTGTCTTTTTCTTCTCTTCAAAGAGCAGACATTATCTTAATGAACTACACTTCATCAATTTGTTCTTTTATGGGTCATGTTTTGTTGTTCTTTCTAAGAAATCACTGCACGACTTTAGGTCAGGTGTTTTTTCTAATACATCTTCTCGAAAGTTTATTATTTATACTTATGGTTGGTCAATGTTTAGCATTTTTGTACATAGTATAAGGTATATATTATTAATTTCATTTGATACTGAATTGTTTCCACAACATTTGTTGTAAGACTATACTTTCTCCACAGAATGACTTTGCATCTTTGTTGAAATCTACATTCCATATATGTGTAGGTATTAACTTTGCTCTTTCTCCTCAGTTTCTTTAATCTTGTATGTATTTTTATGTCAATCTATACTTTAAAAATCCTTTTGTAAACAGTGCATTTGTATTAGTTCTTTTTCAGAGTTATTATATCTATTCTAGATCTTTGCATGGATGTTTACTTTTTATTTCTATCAGTTTAGTTTTTTTAAAATTAAGAATGAAAATTAGTTTTATCAGTTGCCTTCTGCATCAGAGAAATCACATCATTTGACCTTCTTTACTCTGCTAATGTGACAGATTAAGTTTATGTAATTTCATATGTAAATCCAACGTGGTATTGCTTCAGTAAATCCACTTATGTCATAGTCCATTATTTTTATATATTGTGAGAATCAGTTTATGATTGCCACTGACATGTAATTTCCTTTTTTTATTATTCCAAGAAAATGTACACAAAACATATTTTGTTAGACGCTTTTTTCTACCGTATAAGGTAGAAAGGGTTTGTTTCTTTTTGGTTTTTACCTGGTATTTCATTTTTCTTTACTCATAAGGATCTAAATATTCTGTAACTGAGTATGAAAAGCTATCTGAATTACAGATTAAGTTATAGTAGAAGTTAAGACACTTCTGATATTTTTATTTCTTTTTGCTTTGGTTTTCACAAGTTGTATTTGGTAGGGTTTTTTTCAATTTTATGTCTAGTTTTAAAGATATTTGCATATTTTCATAATATTCTATTATAGTAATTTTATTGGGGTATAATGTCCATACAGATGGTTGCACATGCAATACATGCCAACAGCTGGCTGAATTTTCAAGTGTCACCATCATATGAATGAGAAAATGAATATTACCAGCTCTGCAAAATGCCCCTTTCATGTTCTCACCTCCATTTATAAACAATTACATAAATAGAATCATACAGTATGCATATTTTATTTTTGGCATTTTCAGGGGAAACTGAACGTGTGTTTCATCCATATAGTTGAATTTGTAAATTGTCCCTACTCCTTGCTGTTCTGTTGTCTGATTCTACTGCAGTGTATTCATCCATGTTATTGCTAATGCTCTTGGATATTGGGTATTGATCCATTTGGAGCTACCATGAGTTATTCTACTGTACATACTTCACAATCAACTTTCAGCTAAGTATATGTTTATCATTTCTTTCTTCTCTAACTTTAATTGGCTCTTCTCTACAGCTTCTTGAGAGGGAAGATACTCAGATCATGCATTTTATAACATTCTTCCTTTTGAGTGTAAGTGACAAAACTATGAACTGTCTCTAAACACTACTTTATTTTTATTTATTTATTTATTTTTATTTTATTATGTTATGTTCATCACCATACATTACATCATTAGTTTTTGATGTAGAGTTCCATGACTCATTGTTTGCGTATAACACCCATTTAGTTCCACCCTAAAAGTCTGATATATTCTCAGTTTAGTATCATCCAGTACAAGGTATTTTCACAGATTTCATTTTTGAACTGTAAATTTTTCAGAAGTTTATCACTTTTCCACATGTTTGGAAATTTCCCACATTTCTTTCTATTGTTGCTTCTAATTTATTCCTTTGTCTTTGGAGTATATACTTTGAAAATTCCCATCCTTTAAATGTTTGATCCCTATTTATGACCTAGAAGAATAATTTCTATGTATGTCAGGTATGTCAGGCTGGTTCCTAGTGCTTTTACAGTCTTCCATAAGCCTCTGGATTTTGTGACCTGCTGTTCTCTCACTGCTTAAGGAAGAGCTTTTAAATCTCCAATACATGCATTGAATTGTTTATTTATCCTTCCAAGTCTGTCAGTTTCTATTTCATGTGTTTGAGGGTTCTGTTGTTAGGTGAATACTGTATGTTTATAATTATTTTATCTTCATCTCATATTGACAGCCTTAACGTGTTGCAATGTTTCTTTTAATTTCTAATAATATTTCTTGCTTTAACAGCTACTTTGTCTCATATTAGAATAGCCATTTGTGCTTACTTATGGGGTTGCTGTTTGTAGGGTAGATCTTTTGTTATCCTTTTACTTTCACCTCTTTGTGCCTTTGAATCTAAAATGTGTGTATTATGGAAAGCATAATGATGGATCTTATTTTTTTTTAATTCAGTATGACAATTTCTATCTTTTGATTGGGATATTTACTTAATTAACATGAATGTCATTATTGGGATAGTTGGATTTAGGTCTCCCATTTTGCTATTCATTCTATGTTTATGTCTTGTTTTCTTCTTCTACCTTACCTGACATCTTTTGTATTAAACATATTATTTTAGTATTCCATTTTAATTCCTCTTTGGTGTCTTAGCTGTATTCTTAAGCTATTTCCTTGTAGTAAGTGGGTATAACAAAAATCTTTTGTTTGTTTTTACTGAGATGTAATTGACATAACAGTGTGTAAATTTAAGGCATGCCATGTGTTCATTTGATACATTTATGTATTACTGATTGATTACTATGATAATCTTAGATAATATCTTTCTCATGTTACTTATTTATCACTTTTGTGCGTATTGAGAACAGCTAAGATTTAGTCTTAGCAACTTTGAAGTTTATAATACAGTAATGCTGATTATAATCCTATATTGTACATTAAACTCCCAGAACTTATTATGTACTAGTTGTAACTTTGTATTCTTAAACATCTCCCCAATTCCCATTCCTCACAGAACTTGGTAAATAGCCTTATACTTTTTGTTTTTACAAGTTCAGTGTTTCAGATTCTACATGTAAGTGAGACCATACAGTATTGGTCTATACCTGTCTAATTTTTGTCACTTACATAATGCCTTCAAGGTCCATCCATTTGTCACAAATGACAAGATCTCCTTTTTCATGACTGAATAATATTTCATTGTGCATGTGTGTGTGTGTGTGTCTGTGTGTGTGTGTGTGTATAAAACACCTTCTTATCTGTTGGCAGATACTTAGGTTCCTTCAATAATTAGGCCATTGTGAATAATGTTGCAATGAGCATGGGTGTGCAGTATACCTTTGAGATAATGATTTCAGTATTTAAATATATATGTAGGAGTGACATTACTGAATATAATGGTATTTTTATTTGTAATTGCTTGAAAAAGAGCTGTACTATTTTCCATTGTGGCAGCACCAATTTACATTTCCTCCAAAGGATTTCCTTTCCTTCAGATCCTCACCAATATTCGCTTATGTTTTTGGAAAAAACAATTCTAACAGGTGTGAGGTGACATTTTATTGTGGCTTTGATTTGCATTTCCCAGATGATTAGTGATTTTGAATACCTTTCTTATACTTATTGGATTGGCCATTTTTATGTCTTCAGAAAAATGTTACTCAGCCCTGTGCCCATTTTTGAAATTGGATTATTTTCTTTGTTTTTATTGCATTGGTTGAGCTATTTATATATTTTAGATATTGGTCCCCTATCAGATATATAGTTTACAATATTTCTTCTGTTCTGTACATTATCCTTCAAAACGTTTTGTTCTTTCCTTTGCTGCGCACAAGCTCTTTAGTTTAATGTGGTCCCACTTTTCTCCTTTTTAAAAAGATTTTATTTATTTATTAGAGAGAGAGAGCATGAGCGGGGGAGTGGGGACAGAGGGACAAGCAGGCTCCCCTCTGAGAAGAGAGCCCGATGCAGGGCTCGATCCCAGAACCTTGGGATCACGACCTGAGCCAAAGGCAGACGCTTAACCAACTGAGCCACACAGGCATCCCAGGACATATTTTTAAGTTATTGTTTCCATGGGGGACACTGGTTCCAGCTGGAGGGGGATAACATTGATAAGACAAAGGAATAAGAAGCTCTGGGCTCTCTCTCTCTGTAGAGAGAGAGAACATGAGCAGGGGGAGTGGGGGCAGAGGGACAAGCAACTCCCCACTGAGCAGAGAGCCCTATGTGGGGCTCAATGCCAGGTGGAAGCTATATCACCCATTCCATAATTTTCACACTGACTTGAGTCTCACATGATCCACCTTGTTCCCTCAGGAGTATTTCTTTGTCTGTGTTTGCATGTGTTCTTCAGTCATTTCATTATGTATTGAGTTGTGGATTTCTATGTGTTAATTCTATTATTAGTTTGCTGAGTCTCTGTGGTCCATAAATATTTTTAAATGATATTTAAGAAGTTGTTCATTCATTGTGACTTATGATTGTTTTTTTGCTTTCCTCCCCCCTGCTTATCTTCTCCTTCTCAAATTGTATTTAGAACTATGATGTTTTGGGTTTTTTTAAAAGATTTTATTTATTTATTTGACAGAGAGAGACACAGCGAGAGAGGGAACACAAGCAGGGGGAGTGGGAGAGAGAGAAGCAGGCTTCCCGCCGAGCAGGGAGCCCAATGTGGGGCTCGATCCCAGCACCCTGGGATCATGACTTGAGCCAAAGGCAGACGCTTAACGACTGAGCCACCCAGGCGCCCCAGAACTATGCTGGTTTTCCTGATACTGTTTTGAAGGTTTCTGAACTCTGTTAATTTTTCTTTTTTTTTTCTTTCTCATTTTATGAGATGAATAAATTCTGTTATTCTTTCCTCAATTTCATCAATTTTTTCTACTGTATCTCAAATTCTCTGGAGAGCCCATTTAGTGAATTTCATTTAGGTATACAATGATAAACTAAGAATTTCTCTGTGGTTTATTCATATAGTTTTATTTCTCTATTGATATTTCCTATTTGCTATATTGCTGCCATCATATGTTAATTTAATTATCTGAACTGTTTTCTTTCTAATTTCCATATATTTATAAACAGTACTTAAAATACTTTTTTTCTAGTAAATATAATATCTTATCCCAGTAGAAGTTTATATTGACCCATACATTCCCTTAGTGTAGAAGATATTTGCCATTTCTTTTCATGTTTTTTTTTTTAATCTTTTAGGTAGATACTTTTGATAATGTAATTTAGTAAACATGCATTCTATTTCATATTCTTAGATTTATATTTTGTATAAGTTGCATACACTTTACTGCTGGATCTTCTCCCCTATAATCTGCCTGCTAATATTTTTGTTCAGTATTTCCAAATTCTTATTCTTTTAGCCTACTTTCTTAGGGATTGCCCTTGTGATTTTGTAGCTTAGATGTTACTTGCAAGTTTTTTTTAAAAGGCTGTGTTCCAGAACTGCAAGTCAGTAGGGCTTCCAAACTCTGCCATGTGATGTGTGTGTGTGTGTGTGTGTGTGTGTGTGTGAGAGAGAGAGAGAGAGAGAGAGAGAGAGAGAGAGAGAGAGAGAGAGGAGTGCTCACAACTTGAATATCAGTTCTCAAGTCTCCTTCTGCTTTTACTTTCTACTGGGTTCATCTTGGTCTCTTCTCCATGTGTATATATTTTTTTCCATCAGCCAAGAGTGTATAGGGAGTTCATGTCAACTCTTCTGTTGTACTTTCACTAACAGTATTTTTCCTATTATATTTAAGAGGGTCACAGTGCTTGACAGGAAAATTTCTACCTCCAACTTTTTTTTTTCTGGAATGAAAACAATTTTATTGATACCTGAGAAAAAGTGCAGGAGAAATATTCCTAATGACCATGTAGCCTATCCCCTTGGGCCAGACCAGGCCAGGAGACTTCCCTTACCTGCGTTTGAGCCCTGGGTCATTTGGGGCCTCACTGACTAGCTCCCAAAGGCTGGAGAAGTCCGCAACAAGAGTCTGGAGAGGCAGCATCTGCAGTCATGGCTCCAGAGGCTAGAGCAGGGTCCGTGGGAAGTCACACCATTCAAGATCTAGGGTCTCTTGGGTCACAGCCCCGAGTCTGATGGAAAACAACTCCACCCAGGCTCCAAGATCCAGGCAAGCAGAGCTGTCAACTGTTTTCCTCATTGTCAATGGGTTGAAAACCCATTGTCAATGGGTTTTCCTCATTCATTACCATGCAAAATCATCATGCTGCACTGAAAAGTCAATAAGCTATTTCACCCCCTTCCCCGATGCTAATCAAGTCTCCCCGTGACACCAGCACCATTGCTTTTGCAGCTTCTCCAAATTATAGAACCACAAGTCTCTGGATCCTTGAGCTCCGAGGGGCAGATAGAGAGGCATGGGAGCAGTGCTGGGCAAGAAGACTACAGATATGTTTTCTTCTTACTTGAATCTCCAGGGGGCGCCTGGGTGGCTCAGTTGGTTAAGCCACTGCCTTCGGCTCAGGCCATGATCCTGGAGTCCCGGGATCGAGTCCCACATCGGGCTCCCTGCTCAGCGGGGAGTCTGCTCCTCCCTCTGACCCTCCTCCCTCTCATGCTCTGTCTCTCATTCTCTCTCTCTCAAATAAATAAATTAAAAAAAAAAGAATCTCTAGGAATTTTTTCAAAAAATAGATATTTCACAAAATATTATTAACCTTTGAATATTTTTATAACATGTCCAGTGTGTAATATTATATTAAAATTTGAAAGATTCTATAAAGTAAGAAAGAATTAACTGTGTTTGTTACTACAAATTCAAATAAGAGCTCTTATTTGACTTCTAAAAAGAATTTGTTTTCTCATAGTGTTTGTTCAGCCACCTCATTCGTTCTTCATGGATTAGTAAAGTTTCCCAGAACACCAATATTAATTCATCTGGGGGGCCAAAAGCCTCGACCTTCTCTCCTAAAAGGTAAGTTTCTTGACAATTTTTGTATTTTATGCCTTAAGAGGACTAATCTTAACAAAGAATAAGTGCAGTATGTGAACAATTCTATAACACATGTGTTAAAGTGTTTCTATAGAAAAATGATACGGGAAATATTCAGATTTAGATGTACAGCTATTAGTCTAAATAAATTGTTCTTCAAAATGTTGTGATTTATATTTTTAAGAGTAATGAGATATAATTCTCTGTATTTCAGGCTGTCAGTTTCTTCAGAGAGTGACAAGGATTGTCCATTTTTCAACTTTGACTCAAACAAAACTTCTTCTGAACCCTGCTTAGATCTAAAAAAATATGTTTGTAAGCATTAGGCATTTTAGTTACCTAAGCTATCTCACCATCTATAAAGAACATATATCTCATTTCTTCAAAAGCCATAGAATTATTTTCTCAGAATATTTTCAAATACAATTTTTAGAGCAATTTTAGGTTTACAACTAAATTAAGAGGAAGGTACAGAGCTGTCCTATATTATCCCTGTATGCACACGTGCATGGCCTCTCCCGTTATCAGCATCATTCACTAGAATGCTTCATTTGTTACCAAGGATGAATCCACAGTGATGCATCAGAATCATGCCAAGTCCAAATTGTACCTGAGGTTTCACCTTTGGTGTTGTAGAACTTTTTTTTCAATCTTTATTTATATGTAAAATATATATGCCCAGGTACATATTATGCATTTCTTTAGCATTTGCTATTTAAATTATCGATAAATTGCACATCATAATATCAAGCACTGTCATTGTAAAGTCTTCAATAAGGTAATCAATCCACTCATCTTTCCAAATGAATTGATTTGTCCTAGCCCTTAAAGGGCTGCAAATAAGAGTTGAACAACCCAGGGTGGTGTGGTTATCAATCAGAATGAAAACCGGTCTGAAGACAGAAACTAGGGGAAGATTCATGTAAACAATTATTATCTATTTGTAAGGGAAAGCCTACTAAGAGGAAATGCTACTAAAATTAAAAATCATAAAGAGTTTCTTAGGGTTGAAGGAGAGTACACAAAGGAGGGATCACTGGGCAGCCACGTCTACTCTCTGAAGATGGGATTTAGATGTCATTGAAGACAATGTGGCTACATACAGTTTCATGGTAGACATGCTTATGGGATTGGCCTGAGACAGAGCAATTCCATCATCTACACATGAACTTGGTGAGGTTGGATCTCAGGCTGTGACTGGCAAGCAGGAGGAAACTGCCAGACTGTTGGGAGGCATAGAGCAAGGGCAGGAAACTTTGACTGCTACTGGCAACAAAAACTTGCTAGAGGCTGAATACATAGGACTTCCTGGATGCCTGCAGGTGGCTACCAAGCCAGAGCTGCCAAACAGCCTGAAAACACCATGAAACCAGGAAAAAGAGCTTTTTTTTTTGTTGCAGTGTTTCTCCGTTGCCTTTTACCAACAAAACTCAACCTCATGTGAGCTGACAAGGAAGAGAAGTTTATAGGATCTAGCTCCATTATCTGAGAACAGGGCACAGAGGGATGAGTAGATTTAGAGCTGAGAGTACTCATTTGTTAACAAGCACTTAGGGTTATCATGCAACAACCACAGAGTTGCTGTATAAGAGTTATTCACATCTGTCCCACATCCTCAGAGAATGGAATAAACAGCTATCTCCTGAATCACTTTTCTTATAGTACTATCAAAATTAGGTTCATTTTATGGTAGAGATTGTTTTTCTCAATCATTAATAACCAGTGTCCTTCACTACTTTTTCTTGTGTGTTGTTTTCCTTACCTGGATTTCAGATATTTTAGAAGACATCTTGTTTTATTAAATTCCCCAAGTCCCCACTTCTGTCACCCTTACTCAGTCTAGAAAATACTTTGATGCAAAAAATAAAATGTTAAATAATGAAAAAAACAAGAATAAAAGTATAAAGATATTGTGTGAGTCAAACAGCTAGTTATTGCCAGAACTCATGACAAATTTAGTAATTTGATATTGATTCAGATATTTCTACCCTAGTTCAATTACAAGAGGGAGAGAAATTGAACTTAATTATTACTTGCAAAATAAATTCATATTTCATATACATTTATCTCTTTGATATAGACATATTCTTTTTTACACATATCCTTTTTTTCTTAAGATTTTTAATTTATTTTTATTGCAGAGAGAGAGAGAGCACAAGCAGAGGGAGCAGCAGGCGGAGGGAAAGGGAGAAGAAAGCTCTCAGCTGAGCAGAGAGCTGGATGCAGGGCTGGATCCCAGGACTCTGGGATCATGCCCTGAGCTGAAGCAGAAGCTTAACCAATTGAGCCACCCAGGCACCCCTACACGTATTCTTTATATTCTCTGTACTGATTCCTTACACTCTAGTAGAGAAATTATATGAATATTCAAAATCAAACTCATATAATATGTAAATGGTAGCTGTAACTAATTGCTAAAGTTGTGCTACAAATAACCCAAGATTGTATTCACATTGAAAAATAAGCTTTTATTTCTCATTAACCAGTTTGTGCTTTGGCTGGATTTTAGTTGATCGAGGCTTGGCATGCATCATATAGATGCTTGCACCAGGATCCTTGATCAATTTACAAATGGGAATAAGTAGTACAGGGTAAAGTTTAAGGACATCAGCAGTGAAATCAGGCCTCTTCAATGTAATTTCTAAATGCAGACTCTAGGCTTGTGAGTCAGTTACATGACTGCTCTGGGTCAGTTTCCTGCCCTGGAAAATATGATAGATATATTATCTTACTCACATAGTTACTTGAAGATTATTTGAACAGTACCTCTTGGCAGACAAGTATTCACTAGATTAGACATTTTGACTTAAGAACTTGATGCTTCGTTTTCATCACCTGTGACGTGATGACCATAACTATAACCACCTCATAGGGCTGATGTAAGGAATCAAAAATATAATGCCTGAAGATCCTTAAAATACAGCCTAATCACATGATGTTCTTGCTATATGTGATATCTTCATATTTTTTTTCAAATTTATTCAATAAAGACTGATTTCCAAGAAAACTGAAGCTCTAAAACTGTCTTCTTCCTTTCACCCAACCAATCTCTATTGTTACAATATATTAGTTTTACTGGGCATCAGAAATATCATCTGACTTAACCACTTATCATATACATCAAAGATATTAGCATTTCATTTTTTAAATTTTTTTCAATATTTAGCTGCTTTTATTAATTTCTTTTGGGTTCCTCTGTCATTCTTTTTTTATGTCATTAGTTTTCTTTTTTCTTTTTTTTTTAATTATTTAAATTCAATTAACATATTGTGTATTATTAGTTTCAGAGGCAGAGGTCAGTGATTCATCAGTCTTATGTAATACCCAGTGCCCTTATATCACATGCCCTCCTTAATGTACATCACCCAGTTGCCCCATCTCCCCACCCTCACTCAGTTTGTTTCCTATGCTTAAGAGTATCCTAATTTGTCTCCCTCTCTGATTTTATCTTGTTTTATTCCCCCCCTTCCCCTATGATCTTCTGTTTTGTTTCTTAAATTCCACATATGAGTGAGATCATATAATTGTCTTTCTCTGATTGACTTATTTTGCTTAGCATAACGCCCTCTAGTTCCATCCATGTTGTTGCAAATGGCAAGATTTCATTTTTTTGATGGCTGAGTACTATTCCATTGTATATAAATACCATATTTTCTTTATCCATTCATCTACGAATCTGGGCTCTTTCCATACTTTAACTATTGTGGAAATTGCTGATCTAAACATTGGGGTACAGGTGCCCCTTTGGATCACTGCATTTGTATCTTTGGGGTAAATACCCAGTAGTGCAATTGATGGGTCATAGGGTAGCTCTATTTTCAACTTCTTGAGGAACCTCCATACTGTTTTTCAGAGTGGCTGCACCAGCTTGCATTTCCACCAACAGTGTAAGAGTGTTCGTCTTACTTCACATCCTCACCAACATCTATCTTTCACTGACTTGTTAATTTTAGCTATTCTGACTGGGGTGAGGTGGTATCTCATTGAGTTTTTGATTTGGATTTCCCTGATGCCAAGTGATGTTGAGTATTTTTTCATGTGTCTGTTGGCCATTTGCATATCCATTTTGGTGAAATGTCTGTTCATGTCCTCTGCCCATTTATTGACTAGATTATTTGTTCTTAGGGTTTTGAGTTTGATAAGTTCTTTACAGATTTTGGAAACTAGTCCTTTATCTGATAAGACATTTACAAATATCTTCTCCCATTCTATCAGTCATCTTTTGTTTTTGTGGACTGTTTCCTTTGTTGTGCAAAAAGATATTTACATTTTAAAACAGGGTTTTAAAAATTCAATACATGTCATGTATGGGCACTAAACAAGAGTAAGTCTTTCTGGACATGCATTTACATTTTTGAAATCAAGTTGCAATTACTGTTCTTTCTCTTATTGGTCAAGAATCCCAGTCTCCTCATCCAATGTGTTACTTTTGACATATAAATGGTTGTCTCTTTTGGAATTGAAGACATTTTTAAAGGGGTTGTCAAGGTTTGACAAGATAGTCTGTTTGATTCCTAGATTTGGGGAACCTACTGGGGCCTAGAGGAAGAAGACACTGGAATGTCCTTTTCCTTCCAGTGTTGAGTATCCCATCCACACATATGTATTTCTTACCATGGAGAATGGAGAAAAGTAAGAAAGAAATTTTTTAATATTAACATTCTGATGTGGCACACCTCCCAATTTCCTCCCAAAGTATTTTTTACATATCTACATGCTTCTTAAAAAGGTGCCTAATGTTTTATGTGTACTCATAAAAAGCCATGGGAAATCTTTGGTAGAGTGAGCATAAGTGGAGGATCCACCAAAAGCACTTCTTGCACTGCAGGCTTGCTGGTGATGGATGTTCTGAGTAGTTGTTTGAAAATGTCTTAATTTACTTTTGTTGTGGAAGACTATTAATGATATTGAATTCTGGGTTGGCAGGGTTTTTTACTTGAGATGAATATTGTATTATCTCCTACACTTTATTGTTTCTAATGAACTTCTAGGCATATATTGTTATTCTCTCATTGCTTTCAATATTTTCTATCTGTTTCAGAAGTATGACTACAATGTGCCCACATGTGATTTAGTCTTATTTTTTTATTTGGGTTTTGCTGGGCTTCCTGAATTTAACTTGGTGTTTTTCAACAAATTTGAAATAGCTTCAGCCATTATTTCTTCAAATAACCTTCTGCTAATTGTTTCCCTCTCCTTGTAAGTTCTTAATTATACATGTCATAACTTTTGATATCACATTGCTCTCTCTTGTAAAAATTATTTTTGATCCCCTCTCAGATTCCATTATTATTCTTATCCAGTCCAGAACATTTGAGGGGACAAAAGCTAGATATTTACATATTGCCTTAGGAGGAACCACAAAGAACCAATGGTTGTAATTAAGGGCAGAGCAACACATTTTAAATTCTAAACTCTTATTTTATCTCTAACTTTACACTCATTAATTATCAGAAAATAAAATTTTCAGATTAATTTGGTACATGAGACTGGACTGACACAACATTGTCCTTTTTGCATTTTCTTTGGAACTGAGTCCCTGCAAAGAATACACTTTCTGCTCTGCTACAACAACAGTAAATTATAAAAGGGCACCATCTTCCTCTGGATTTAGTACTGAAATAAGTAATGTTTAAGACTGGGATCTAGAATAACAAGGCTGTTATGTTCAACACCTAATGGGTATTCTCAGAAAGTTATATATGGAGAAAACTACCATATTGATCCCTATATCCCTGACTTCTCTGAAACTATTTCTTTCTTTCCTTTTATTTATTATTATTATTTTTTTAATATTCAGGGGTAAAACTTAGTGATTCATCAGTTGCATATAATACCCAGTGCTCATTACATCAAGTTCCCTTCTTAATACTCATCAACCAATTATCCCTTCCTCCCACCCACCTCCCCTCCAGCAACCCTCAGTTTGTTTCCTAGAGCTAAGAGTCTCATGGTTTGCCTCCATCTCAATTTTCATCTTATTTTTTCTTCCTTCTCCTATGTTCATCTCTTTTGTTTCTTAAATTCCATATATGAGTGAAATCATATGGTATCTGTCTTTCTCTGAATGACTTATTTTGCTTAGCATAACACCCTCTAGTTCCATCCATGTTGTTGCAAATGGCAAGATTTCATTTTTTGATGGCTGAGTAGTATTCCATTGTATATAAATACCATGTCTTCTTTATCCATTCATCTGTCGATGGACATCTGGGCTCTTTCCATAGTTTGGCTAGTGTGGACATTGCTGCTATAAACAATGGGGTATTAGTATTAGTATTCCTTTGGCAGATTCAATTTAGACTGCCTCCCCTTAAAATGGATATAGTATTTTCCAGACTAAAAAAATGGGTTAAAAAATCTTATGTTTCTTATTTATAAATCTCCAAATATAATTAGCACATAAAAATAAAGCTCTAGACTTTCATGCCATAGTCATTGCCATTACCTTCCTCATAGTAAAAAAAAAAAAATCCTAATGTACAGTTTATCATATGCAAAATTATTTCCCAGATTTCAGCAATCATTATTGCAGAAGAAAAACTTCTGCGGTTATTCTCCACCCAGGCCATATAGGATTTTGAAGCTATGATCAAAATTGAAAATCATGGGGTTCCTGTGTGGCTCCATCATTAAGCATCTGCCTTCGGCTCAGGTCATGATCCCAGGGTCCTGGGATCGAGCCCCGCATTGGGCTCCCTGCTCTGTGGGAAGCCTGCTTCTCCCTCTCTCACTCCCTTTACTTGTGTTCCCTCTCTCGCTTGTCTCTCTCTGTCAAATACTAAATAAAATATTTAAAAAAATTGAAAATCATGCAAAAAATAAGAAGAAGAAAAAGAGAAAAAAAACAAAGGACAGAATTCTTCAGTATTGATTATAAAGTACAAACAGAGTGAATTAAAGTATAAGGGATACAGAGTGACCACCAAATAAGAAGTTAATGTCTGGGGGTTGGGTGATGGGAAAAACCCAGAGAAATTTGAAAAAGTCAAAAAGAGGAACTCTAGAAATGAAAACAAAAACATTTAAATAAATAAAGGAATGATTAAAGAACAGATTAGAAAGGATAAGGGAGAAAGTAAGTGAATTGAAAGAACACTTGAAAAGAAGAGAAAAGGAGGGAGAAACTATAAAAGCTACTTAGGCATGAAGGATAACATTTGCAGAGTGGATCAGAATGATAGGGAAAATGCAGATAAGCCATATGGGAAGAGAGCATATGTGATTGTAGTCAGGATTGGTAGTGTACTTGATCCTCCCATTCTAGAAACACAGTTCATCGCTATTGGGGGAAAAAAAAAACTTTAATGAACACCTGGCTGCATCATGGTAAAACTATTTCTAATTCCTATCTTTCCACTTTCTTTTAAAGCTACGACAAATAGGATTGTTGCCCCAACAGCTCACTGGAACCATTCCCTATTTTGTACACCCAATAATGAACTCTCATCTAACTGGATTAGCAGCAGCATTCAACAGAGTGGATCATTTATTCCTCCTGGAAACACTTTTTTCACTTGGTACCCACGGCAATACATTTTCTAGGGTTTGATTCCTATCTCATCATTATGCTTTCTTTCTTGTTTGCTGATTTCACCTCGTCTCCTCTACTTCTTTACATCCTAGAACTTCCTTTTATTTATATCCACTTGAGGTTCCTGGGTGATATTCTCAGTTACTTAGTTTTAAGCACCACATGTAAGCTGAAAAGCCCAGTTTTATACTTTCTGGCCCAAATCTCACCATTCACCTCAGGACATTGATATCTGAGTCCTTACTCAACTGCTCCACCGGTGTGGTTAATGGATAATACACTTCACATGTCCAATCCAAATACAGACTTCTGATCACACCTACTTCATGTATAATCTTTTCCAGCTCATTGAATGGAAACAGATTCAATTTGTTTTCAGATACTCAGGGTAAAGTACATGCTTCATTCAAGACTCCTCTTCTTTCTCAGTCCACATTCTCACATTAGAGCCTGTTAACACTGACTACAAAGTATTCCAGAGTCCAATCTCTTATGACCATTGCCACTCTTAACCTTAGTCCAAGCTGTCACATCTCTTGCCTGAATTATTTTGTGTATTTCTGTTTTTGTTCTTAATTTTTGTATTTCATTTTAGCTGCTAAATTGAGACTGATAAAATATAGTCAGAGCATGCTACTCATCTGTTGTTGATAAAGAAGGGACAGCCTTACTTAACAAAAACTTGAGTGATCTGAGTCCTTCAATTCATGCATATTACCTTGTAATATAGCACTGGTCAATCTTTTCTTCATTATCTCCCCCAAATAACCCACCAAGTAGTCTTTACAAACACACTATCACCATGAAAATTCAAAACCAAAAATATCTTATATCTCTCTTTTTGTACTATAGATGTATCTGTGCTTTTTCCATAAAATCAGCAAGATTTTTTTTCTACAAACACAATAGAAATACAATTATAAGAGAATGTTTTTTAAAAACAGTAGACCAACAAATGGAATAACCTGAAAGAAATGGATAAATTCTAGAAACATGAACTCCCAAAACTGAAACAAGAAGAAATGGAAAACTTGAGCACATGGATAACCAGCAAAGAAATTGAATTAGGTCATCAAAAATCTAACAAAACTCCAGTGCCAGGTGGCTTCCAAGGGGAGTTCTGCCAAACATTTCAAGAAGAGTTAATACCCATTCTTCTCAAAAAATTAAAAAAAAATAGAAATGTGAGAAAAACTTCCAAGTTCAATTTATTAGGCCAGCATTATCCTACTAACAGAACCAGCCAGAGACTCTACTATAAAAGAGGACTATAGGCCAATATTCAGGATGAACATGGATGCAGATATTCTCAACAAAATACTAGCAAGTCAATTCCAACAATAATTGAAAGAATCAAGTGGTATTTAGTTTTTGGTTACAAGGGTGGTTCAATATTCACAAAGCAAACAATGTCATACACCACATTTATTTTAAAAAAAAGGTTAAGAACCATTTGACCATTTCAATAGATGCAGAAAAAGCATTTGACAATGCACAACATCCATTCATGAGTAAAAACCCTCAATAATGCAGAGATAAAGGGAACATACTTCAAAGTAATAAAGACCACACACGTACCATGCACAGCTAATATTATCCTCAATGGGGAAAACCTGAGAACTTTTCCTCTGTAGTCAGTAACAGATAGAGATGTCCACTATACCATTGCTATTTGACATAGTACTGGTGGTCCTAGCCTCATCAGTCAGACAACATAAAGACATAAAAGGCATCCAAATCATTAGGGAAGAAGTCAAACTTTGACTATTTGCAGATGACATGATACTCTATAGAGAAAACCCAAAGACGGCACCAAAAGAATTGCTAGAACAGGGGCGCCTGGGTGACTCAGTTGTTAAGCGTCTGCCTTCAGTTCAGGTCATGATCCCAGGGTCCTGGAATCGAGCCCCGCATCAGGCTTCCTGCTTAGCAGGAAGCCTGTTTCTCCCTCTCCCTCTCCCTCTGCTTGTGTTCCCTCTCTCGTTGTCTCTCTCTGTCAAATAAATAAATAAAATCTTAAAAAAAAAAAAAAAGAATTGCTAGAACAGGTACAGGAATTCAATGAAGTCACAGAGTATAAAATCAATATGCAGTAATCTGTTGCACTTCTATACTCTAGTAATGAAGCAGCAGAAAGAGAAATCAAGGAATCAATCCCATTTTAACTGCACCAAAATCATGAGTTACCAAGGAATGAAACTAACCAAAGAGGTGAAAGATCTGTACTCAGAAAACTATAAAACACTAATGAAAGAAATTGAGGAAGACACAAAGAAATGGAAAAATATTCCATGCTTACGGATTGGAAGAACAAACTTCATTAAAATGTCTATAGTACCCAAAGAAATCTACATACTTAATGCAATCCCTATCAAAATACCAACAGCATTTTTCACAGTTAGAACAAACAATCCTAAAATTTGTTTGGATCCCAAAAGACATCCAATAGCCAAACAATCTTTAAAAGGAAAAGCAAAGGGCGCCTGGGTAGCTCAGTTGGTTAAGCGACTGCCTTCGGCTCAGGTCATGATCCTGGAGTCCTGGGATCGAGTCCCACATCGGGCTCCCTGCTCAGCAGGGAGTCTGCTTCTCCCTCTGACCTTCCCCCCTCTCATGCTCTCTCTCTATCTCATTCTCTCTCTCAAATAAATAAATAAAATCTTTAAAAAAAATAAAAAAAAAATAAAAGGAAAAGCAAAGCTGGAGAGATCCCAATTCCTTACTTCAAGTTGTATAAAAAGCTGTAGTCAAAAGACAGTATGGTACTGGCACAAAAACAGACACATAAATCAATAAAACAGAACAGAAAACACAGACATAGACCCACAACTATATGTTCCACTAATCTTCAACAAGGCAGGAAAGAATATCCAATGGAAAAAAAGAGTCTTTTCAACAAATGGTGTTGGGAAAACTGGGAAGCCAAATGCAAAGAATGAAACTGGATCACTTTCTTATACCATACACAGAAATAAATTCAAAATGAATGAAAGATCTAAATGTGAGACTTGAAACCATCAAAATTCTAGAGGAGTATACAGACAAGATACAGAGAGTAACTTCTTTGACATCGGACGGAGCAACTTCTTACTAGATATGACTACTGAGGCAAAGGAGATAGAAGCAAAACTAAACTATTGGGACTTTATCAAGATAAAAAGCTTTTGCACAGCTAAGGAAGCAATCAATAAAACTAAAACACAACCTATTAAATGGGAGAAGATATTTGCAAATGACATCTCTGTTAAAGCAATAGCATCCAAAATATATAAAGAAGTTGTAAAACTCAACACTCAGAAAACAAATAATCCATTTAAAAAATGGGTAGAAGACATGAAGAGATGTTTTTCCAAAGATGATTTCCGGATGGCTAACAGACACAGGAAAACATGCTCAACATCACTCATCATCAGGGAAATACAAATCAAAAGTATACTGAGACATCACCTCACACCTGTCAGAACAGTAAAATCAACAACACAGGAAACAACAGGTGCTGGTGAGGAAGCAGAGAAGGGGAACCCTCCCACACTGTTGGTGGGAATGCAAACTGGTGCCACTCTGAAATACAGTATGGAGGTTCCTCAAAATGTTAAAAATAGAACCACACTATAATCCAGCAATTGCACTAATAAGTATGTGGCCAAAGGATACAAAAATATAGATTTGAAGGGATACATGCACTCAATGTTTACAGCAGCATTATCCACAATAAGAAAATTATGGAAAGAGCCCAAATGTCCATCGACTGAAGAATGCATAAAGAAGAGGGGTTACATATCTACCATGGAATATTACTCAGCCATCAAAAGAGTGAAATGTTGATTTTGCAAGGACTTGGAGGGAGCTAGAGAGTATTATGCTAAGCGAAATAGGTCAGTAAGAGAAAGACAAATACCATATGATTTCACTTATATGTGGGATTTAAGAAAGAAATCAATTGCACACGGAGAGGGGAAACAGAGGCAAACCATCTGAGGGTTATTGGAGGGGAGAGGGACTGGGGAAGGGTTTAATAGGTGATGGGTATTAAGGAGGCCACTTGTTGTGATGACCACTAGGTGTTTTATGTAAGTGATTATTCCTTAAATTCTACACCTGAAATGGAAAAAAATAAATAAAAATTAAAAAGCCCAAACAAATGACAAGATTTCTTTTTTTTTTTCATGTCTGAATAGTATCTATTGTATGTATGCCACATTGTCTATATCTATCCTTCTGTGTAGACACTTAGGGTGATTCTCTACCGTACCTATTATGAATAATGCTTCAATCAAAGGGATAGAGATATTTATTTCAGATAATGGTGTCTTTTCCTTTGGATATATACTGCATACCTTGGAGATATTGTGGGTTTTGTTCCAGTCCAGTGCAATAAAGTGAATATCAAATAACCCAGTCATATCAATTTTTGGTTTCCCAGTGCATATGAAAGTTATGTTTACACTATAATGTAGCCTATTACTGTGCAGGAGCATTATGTCTAAGAAAATAAAGTACATGCTTTATCTAAAAAATATTGTATTGCTGAAAAATACTAACCATCACCTGAGTTTTGAACAAGTTGTAATCATGGGGTCACAGATCACAATAACAAATGCAGTAATAATGGGAAAGTTACAAATATGTGAGAATTACCAAAATGTGACACAGACACATGAAGTGAGTAAATGCTGTTGGAAAAATGGTGGTGATACACTTGCTCCACACAGCATTGCCACAAACCTTCAATGTGTAAAATATATAATATCTACTAAGTGCAATAAGCAAAGGCAATAAAAGGGGATATGCCATCCCCAGAAGTGGGATTGCTGGATATTATACTTCTGTTTTTAAGTTCTTTAGGAATGATAAGTACACATTAACCCAATTCTTGATACAAGAGGAGGAATGATGAAAAGAATTGCATTTGATGCAAACTAGATAATATGAAGTTTTATTTCTTTTTTTTTTAAAGATTTTATTTATTTTAGAAAGAGGGAGCAAGAGAGAAAGCACAAGTAGGGGACAGGGCAGAGGGAGAAGCAGGCTCCTCGCTGAGCAGGAAGCTCAACATGGGGCTCAATCCCAGGACCCTGAGATCATGACCTGACCCAAAGGCAGACACTTAACCAACTGAGCCATCCAGGTGCCCCTTATTTCCTTTGGTATTCATAGGTCATTAACTTAACTTTAAAAAAAAAGTCCACATTTTCTGCTGTCCTATTTTTTAGTTAAGAACAATGCTTAAAAATCACCTTTGTTTTCCCACTACATACTTATTATTGGGTTTTTGTCATTTATGACAAATATCCTTTTTAAATAAGAGACAACTGGCTATGATTGGAGGATGAATCAATGGATAATGTCATGAGTAGTTACTAATATTGTAACCTCTGCCATGGTGATATAGTTCAATATTGTCTAATGTTTTAACCTTCCCAGAGACATTTATTTTTATCATGTGAAATTTAAATAACTTATTTACAAATAATAAATTTGAATGTAGGAATCTTAAGAACTAGGGCAGAGAAATTGAGAACAGTTTAATAATTGATGATAGTAACAACAGTTACCATAAAGTTGAAAATTTAGTAATTCTTCAAAATAGTTGGAGATAAATATCATTAAATGCCTATTGTTAATGGGATGATGGTTTCAGATTTTCCCCATTATAACAGAAATGACATAAGGAGAGTATAAGAGAAAGAAGTATGTAATGCCAAAATTTAGCAACCTGTGTAAAAATAGATTGGCCCATCTAAGATACTCTTAAAAGTCCTGAATTTTCAGTTCTCAGCATTTGTGACTGAAATAAAAGCAAGTTAACAACATGGGTGGTCAAGTCTCTGACCCCAATATCTTTTAGACATAAAAATTTCTCAGAGGCACATGTCAATTAAATGACACACTACAAGATGAAAGTCTCGGACATTCTGGAGGTATGTGATGAGATAAAGTGTCTTCAAAATAGCCCAACTGTAAGGATTTCCTGTTCAAATTTTAAGTGACACATTGATGAGAAATTTACCTTTTCCACTATTGCCTCACTCTGAGCTCTCTCACAGGACCGGCAGTCTGTGAAGACTACAGATACTGTTTACAAGAGAAACCTGGCCTCCCACTGGAAGATGCCCGACTCTCTGGCCAACAGAAGGTATGTGTCAGTATTCTGCCGTCTCTCTCCTAGCCAAATTATTTAGTGGGAGATTACAAATGCTGAATGGGATGCACCTAAGGCACAACTAATACACAATGAAAGCACTGAGAACACGGGTTATCTCTATTCCAACAATTCAGGGTAACAAAGGAATAAATACGAAATGTGTTGGAGAACTTCTTAAAATATTCAAATTCTTGCCTGTGGAGAAGTAATCAAGTGTATGCACACACATATGCTAAGGGTTTATAAATCAATATAATATCAAGTGAAATCTCATAAACATCATGCATGACAAGGAACAGTTAATTTGGATTTGTCATCAATATATATATAATTTCATATATTACTTGATATTTAGCCCAGGCTTTAAATATAGATTCTTGAAATAAAATCATGCAATCATGAAGGTCAAATGTAATTCTTCGTATACTTTCTCAAATAAAACCAGATTAATTTTTCATAATATCAGGATGAGGTAATTTCCATAATATGCTAATTTAAGCTTACCTATAAACAATGATAAGATTTCTAAAAAAATTGAACAAAACTTTGCAAAGGGTTTTACCACATTGATGAAGACACTCCAATGAATCATGTTACAGGGTCTGATGTGAATCAGAAACAATAATATGGCAATGGTGTTAAAAATAAAAATAAAATAACTAACCTATTATTGATAGTTTATAAAAGCCTGATTGAATCTTGTTTTACATGCATTATAGCTTACATATTTTATCCCAATTATATGTTAATAAACTAGATAGCTAGACTTGAAGTAACTTTTAAAAGGTCAGACATTGTAACTTTGAGAGCCAGAAGTGATTCTAGAGGTCACTGACTGCAGAGCTAATTATGTGAATTATTAAATTACATTAATTTGACTTATTATAGTTGCTTACACAATAAAACTACCTTCACTGCCTTTGACAGCCATAAGTTGTTTCTGAGTTCAAACCAACACTATTCTTCCATAAATGATCTCTACTTTTATTTATCATTTTACAGTTTCATATGTTGGCCATTATCAATTACCCTTTTCTGGTGTCAAATAAGGATTTTTAGAAATATTTTCTGTTTTTGTTTGTTTGTTTGTTTTCAGTATTGCTTCAGTTTTTGATAAGTTTAGTGTGTCATGTAACATTGTTTACCATACGCAGTATTTCTTTAAAACTTAATGATTTCCAGAATTCTACAATCATTCAAAATAAAAGGTCATTTAATAAGACCTCATACCCTTTTATCAAGTAAATATAAGTCATCAAATAAAAGTAATTTACTGCAGGAGTTTCCTGTATATGCTAACACTACTCTTCCCCCAACTTTAGAAAACTCAATCCATTCATGGATTTTTAAAATTGTCATAAAAAATTAGTCTCATTATTTCCTAATAACAGCATTTTAGTTTTAACCCAGCTATTCTAACAGTGTGTCTACGGAATCTGAATTTAAGTTAATAAGGGCATCATTCTTCATGAGTTTCTTTATTCCTCACTAATTTTTTGCTTTTCATGGCTACAACCTGTAATATTGCATCAAACATAGAATATAACTTTAAAAATCACTTATTCTGTGGTGAAACACTTATTTAAAGCTCTGAGGAAATTAGAACCAGACTTTTACATCATTCAACTGCAAAGGAGTGCTACCACTTATCTCACACTCCACCCAGTGTGACTCTAGTAGCGCTCTTGTCATTACCTACACCATTTATCAACTATATAAGTCCAGGTTTCATAGAGCACAGTCCCTGAGATTACTCTGCTGCTGAGATGAATAACCAAAGAGAAAACCCCTCAGAACCAAATCTGGTTAAGAACTCAAGAGGACAGCAATTGAAAGGTAAGCCCTAATTCAGTAACTAAGCAGGAAATAATCTCTGCAGAATTAAATCTTCAAGTGCTTCTGAGGATCTTCAAGGGAATGACAAGAAATACCACTGCAAAAATAAAGCACACAGTAAGGCACACAGTACAACTGTTCTATGACATGAACTTGGGGTGCACAGGTATGGAGAAAGAGTGGGGAATAATCTCACATATTTTTCATTTGTGAGGGCAGAGCTTAAAATTGGAATAGGGTATTTTTATTGAAATCTGAGGACTAACTTTACTCAGGCATTGTTGTAATTCATAGTCATTGACCAACAACTCATGGAGCATTGTGTTTACTGAAAATTAAATGGTATATGGCCAGAAAAATTACAATGGTAGATATGGTTTTGTGGTCCATGTTTATACCTATGATTCCCTGTGCATCTTTGGTTCTCTTGTATGTAAACTGTCTAAACTTTGGTCTCCATCCATCCCACTTTCTCAGTGTTTCATTTCTCTCCCTGCAGATTTGCCATCATCTCTAGAGAAGCTCATTGCTGGGATTTGGGGAATCACATGCCTAGTCTTGATATACACTGTAGCAAGAATAGGTTCTAGTCCCTGTAAGTAAATCTTTGAATGATTGTGAGAGATCTTTTCAATTTAATGATCATCAGTGCCTCTAAACATTTCAAGTATCATGGAATGAAACTTTCCTTTTCATGTATGCATTTAGACTAAATGTGGAATGCTTATTCTGAATTTCTCAAAAGTATAAATAACAATGATTGTAGAAAATATGCATATATACATAATTGAGAAACACAAGTTAATTTTTGACACTAGTTAAATGAAATACTGTAAGAGATGTTGAAGTTTGGTTGTTTACGCTTTTAAGCTCTAATCTTCATGATATTATTAATTGATCTTGGTAAATCAATTTTATCCCAGAGTATTCTACTCTTAGAAAATACACCAACTTTCAAACAGAAAAACTAAAATGATTACAAGGATTTTTTTCTTGTAATTTCTTTAATTTGTCCTTGTTCTTTCCTTAATTTACATTTTTAGGTAGTGGAACACCAGAGCAAAACAATTCATACCCAGTTACAAGAATCCAAAAAGATATGTATTGATTTTCATAGTTCTGATATTAGTACAGTTTATATTTTGTCTCTATCTAGGCTGTACGAAATCAATAGAGTTTCAAGGGACACATAAGTTATAAAATACAGGTAATAGATGTTAATAATTAGTGATTATAAGAGAGTATTCCTTCTTATGCAACAGTATGAAGAAATCCTCATTTAAAATCACCATACCCATTGTTACCAATTGCCTCAAATATCCTCCTGCTAAAATATAAGAGAGAAATCATTTTACAATGCCCAATAAGTGGTTTTGTTCAGTGACTCAAAGGACATGTAGATATTGACATTTTTGTGTGTTTGCTTTATATGGACATATAAATTAGGGGAGGAAAGCCTCACTCTTCTGGGATTGTGCTTGTGTTTTATTTTCGCCAGCTTGTGAGGGTACATGGATATGTTATATACACATGTGTGTACATTTGCAAGTTGTAAATTTGTGTTTTAATATTCAAAGCTATTTGGATAATATCGCATAATCTTTCTTTAGCTGATCCCTGTGGTCATTGTCCAAAAGAGTGGATTACATGTTTCAACAATTGCTATTACATTAGCACTGAAAGAAAACCATGGAATGAGAGTTTGATGTTCTGTGCTTCTAAGAACTCTAATCTGCTCTCCATAGATGAAGTGAACATGGTAAGATTTCAAATGTTTCCAGCATTTTATTAAAAGCTTATCAGTTGAGGGATGCCTGGATGGCCCAGTCAGTTGCATCTGCCTTTGGCTCGGGTCATAATCCCAGGGTCCGTTCCACCTTGTGACCTCTCACTCTCTCTCTCTGACAAATAAATAAATAAAATCTTTTTTAAAAAAGCTTATCAGTTAATATTATATTGGTAGAATTTAACCATATTTTTGTACATTTTAAGTCTGTTACTATTCCATAGTTTGACTCTATGATATTTTATTTATATTTTTATACCTTTAATGTACATTTGATATTTTCCAGGTCTTGATTTTCATTGAAAACTGTGCTTCCATAGATGCTTTTTTGCCTGAAATAACTTTACTATTTAATTTTACCACACATCAAGGAAACTAAACATGATTGTGCAACTTGATCACAAAGTGGTTAGAACCATGTAACTACAAATCAGAGAATGAAATAGAAATTTAGAGCCTCTATCAGGCCTGCCCATTTTGATAATGTGAAATATCTTTGCTTATTTTCAGACTTTACATCAGTGGAATCATGCAGTATGCATTTTTATGTGTGTCTCCTTTCAGTTTCACATGATATTTGTAATCCATCTATATCATCGCATTTGTCTATAGTTTGTGAATTTTCACTGCTGTCTTATATGAATATGACCTTCTAAAATCTATTCTCAGAATTTAGTTCCTTTTTAGTATATGGCTATTCTGAATAGTTATTTTATGAAAAGTCTTCTCTATGTCTTTTTAAAAAATATTTATTTATTTGAGAGAGAGAGAGCATGTGGGGAGGGGCAGATGGAGAGGGAGAGGCAAAGAATCTCAAGCAGACTCTGCTGAGCACAGACCCAACTCGGGGCTGGATCTCACTACCCTGAGCTCATGACCTGAGCCAAAACCAAAAGTCAGATGCTTAACCAAATGAGCCACCCAAAAGCCCCAGTCTTACATGTTTCTTCCACAAATCGTATTTATAATAATTTATTGCATAATTGCATAGGATATAGTGTATTATATTTATGGAATATAAATATTCCATTTATCATAATTCATACATTAGTATTTTATTATGATAAATACAATATTTATTTTCTTCTAAGCATTAGTATGAAACTGCATGGTCATAGATATGTGTGTCTTTCAATATATTAAATTATCCCTACATTTATCTAGTGTATTGTGTAAATACACATTGTACAAATAGTCCCTTGACTCAAAATTCAATAGTCTCACAAAAATTGATACAATAATTTCTGATGATTATATAACAGTATCATTTTTCTGGCCTGTGAATCATTAAGATATTCTCTTCAGTGAGAATGAGAAGTACTCAAGTATGTCTTTTGCACATTTCTCCAAATGGTGTCTTCTTTTCCTTCTTAGTCCTTGTCTTATTTTTTAAAGATTTTATTTATTTATTTGAGAGAGAGATATGAGAGAGCATGAGCGAGCAGGGAGGAGAAGGAGAAACAGGCTCCCAGCAGAGCAAGGCTCCAACCCAGGACCCCGGGATCATGACCTGATCCAAAGACAGATGCTTAACTCACTGAGCCATGCAGGCACCCTAATCCTTGTCATATTTTAATACGAGTGCTTTTTTGAGTTTATGAGATGGAAATAGTCATGACTTGCATTTTTACTCCCATACTAGAGTCCTTTAATGATCAGAATTTTAATGTTATCATGGTGCAATTTATCATTTTGGGGGTAAGTGATTATTTTGGACCTATTTCAGAAGTTAGTCAAAATTCATGAATATAATTTCTTATATTACTTTTGTATTTACCTTTTCCTTTGTTTATTTTTTAACTTTTTATTTTTAAATTTTATTATGTTATGTTAATCACCATATATTACATCATTAGTTTTTTAAAATTTTTTATTGTTATGTTAATCACCATACATTACATCATTAGTTTTTGGTGTAGTGTTCCATGATTCATTGTTTGTGTATAACACCCAGTGCTCCATGCAGAACGTGCCCTCTTTAATACCCATCACCAGGCTAACCCATCCTCCCACCCTCCTCCCCTCTAGAACCCTTAGTTTGTTTTTCAGAGTCCATCATCTCTCATGGTTCATCTCCCCCTCCAATTTCCCCCTCTTCATTCTTACCCTCCTGCTATCTTCTTCTTCTTCTTCTTTTTTTTTTTTTAACATATATTGTATTATTGGTTTCAGAGGTACAGATCTGTGATTCAACAGTCTTACACAATTCACAGCGCTCACCATAGCACATACCCTCCACAATGTCTATCACTCAGCCACCCCATCCTTCCCATGGAAGTGGCTGCTCCCATGTTAGGGGCATAGATATTTACAATTGTTAGATCTTCTTGTTGGATAGACCCTTTAAGTAGGATATAGTGTCCTTCCTCATCTCTTATTACAGTCTTTGGTTTAAAATCTAATTTGTCTGATATAAGGATTGCCACCCCAGCTTTCTTTTGGTGTCCATTAGCATGGTAAATGATTTTCCACCCCCTCACTTTCAATCTGGGGGTGTCTTTGGGTCTAAAATGAGTCTCTTGCAGACAGCATATCGATGGGTCTTGTTTTTCTATCCAATCTGATACCCTGTGTCTTTTGATTGGGGCATTTAGCCCATTTACATTCAGCGTAACTATTGAAAGATATGAATGTAGTGTCATTGTATTGCCTGTAAGGTGACTGTTACTGTATATTGTCTGTGTTCCTTTCTGGTCTATGTTGCTTTTAGGCTCTTTCTTTGCTTAGAGGACCCCTTTCAGTATTTCTTGTAGGGCTGGTTTCGTGTTTGCAAATTCCTTTAGTTTTTGTTTGTCCTGGAAGCTTTTGATCTCTCCTTCTATTTTCCATGACAGCCTAGCTGGATATAGTATTCTTGGCTGCATATTTTTCTCCTTTAGTGCTCTGAATATATCATGCCAGTCCTCTCTGGCCTGCCGGGTCTCTGTGGATAGGTCTATTGCCAATCTAATGTTTCTACCATTGTAGGTTACAGATCTCTTCTCCCGAGCTGCTTTCAGGATTTTCTCTTTGTCTCTGAGACTCGTAAGTTTTATTATTAGATATCAGGGTGTTGACCTATTTTCATTGATTTTCAGAGGGGTTCTCTGTGTCTCCTGGATGTTGATGCCTGTTTCCTTCCCCAGATTAGGGAGGTTCTCTGCTATAATTTGCTCCAATATACCTTCTGCCCCTCTCCTCTTTCTTCTTCTTCTGGGATCCCAATTATTCTAATATTGTTTTGTCTTATGGTATCAATTATCTCTCGAATTCTGCCCTCGTGATCCAGTAGTTGTTTATCTCTTTTTTCTCAGCTTCTTTATTTTCCATCATTTGGTCTTCTAGATCACTAATTCTCTCTTCTGCATCATTTATCCTAGCAGTTAGAGCCTCCAGTTTTGATTGCACCTCATTAATAGCCTTTTTGATTTTGACTTGGTTAGATTTTAGTTCTTTTATTTCTCCAGAAAGGTTTCTCTAATATCTTCCATGCTTTTTTTAAGCTCAGCTAGTATCTTTAAAATCATCATTCTGAACTCTAGTTCTGACATCTTACTAATGTCCGTATTGATTAGGTCCCTGGCAGTCAGTACTGCCTTTGTTCTTTTTTTTGAGGTGATTTATTCCCTCTTGTCATTTTGTCCAGAGGAGAATAGATGAATGAGAGAACAAAATGCTAACAGGGTAACAACGACCCCAGAAAAATATACACTAAGCAAATCAGAAGAGACCTGAAACTGGGGAAAAGAAAGGGAAAGAAAGAAAAAAAAAAAGAAAGAAAGAAAGAAAGAAGAAAGAAAGAAAGAAAGAAAGAAAGAAAGAAAGAAGAAAGAAAGAAAGAAAGAAAGAAAGAAAGAAAGAAAGAAAGAAAGAAAGAAAAAGATTAAAAAAAAAACAGAATATGATCAAATATGATCAGGCTGGTGCATAGATCAATGCCACACACTAGTTTTTGGGCGTCTTTTGGTCTGTTAGAAGAAAGTGCCTCCCAAAATTTTAAAAAAAGAATAACTTATATATGTACAAAAATAAGGCTAAATACGATGAAGGGATGGGAATATGATTATAAATATGAAAATTAGAAAAGATTTTATAAAAGGAATTGATAAGATAAGAAGTTGGTTAAAAAAAGAAAATAGAGGAATTAAAAAAAAAAAGGGAGAGAATTTGATCAGGCAGGAGACTAGAACAAAGCCATACACTAGAGATTTAGGGTATATTTTGGTCTGTTAGGAGAAACTGTATCTCAAAATTTTAAAGAGGGAACAACTTATATATATATACCAAAAATAAGGTTAACTACTCTGAAGGGACAGAGTATGACTTTAAAAATGAAAAAAAAAATTTTTTTTTAAAGGGATTGATAAGATGTTGGTTGAAAAAGGGAAAAAGAAAAATTAAAAAAAAAAAAGAAAACCTAAAAAAGAAATAAAAAAAAATTAACTTTGAAAGACTAAAGAATCATGGGGAAAAAGCCATGAATTCTATGTGCTGTATTCCCCTAGTGCTGGAGTTCTGCCATTCTCATTGACTGTTAAACTTGGTGTTGGCTGGTTGTTCTTGCTGATTTTCTGGGGGAGGGGCCTGTTCCCGTGATTCTCAAATGTCTTTGCCGGAGGCAGAATTGCCCTGCCCTTGCTGGGGGCAGGGCTAAGTAATCTGCTCGGGTTTTCTCTCCATAGCTTTTGTTCCCTGCAAGCTTTCTGTACAGTTTTGGAGGACGAGAGTGAAAATGAAGGCCTCCCAATCTCCGCCCCAGAGTTGCTGAGAACTCAGGGCCCCACTCCTCAGTGAGCCCCCAGAGAAAAGCATCAATCACTCCTGTCTCCCTGGTCTCTGGGCACACTCCACGCTCACCCAGCCTATGACTGAGTGTTTCTATCTCTGGCGCCTGACCCCGTCTGGAGTCTCCAAACTCAGCAGATCCCTGCTGTGCGCTTGCACACTGCTCTTCCTGGGGCAGGAATGGGAGTCTCCCCGGATCTGCTGCTTGTTGGGTCCCTGCTGGAAGAGCAGTGGCTTGACTGTGCCATGGATCACGGTCTATGGCAAACCCGAGCTGAGACCCCACTCCTCAGCTCCGTTTCTGCAGCTGGCTTCCCCACTCCAATACCTGGGAGCTCTGCCACACTCAGGCACCCCCGGTCTTTCTGTGACCCCAAGGGTCCTGAGACCACACTGTCCCATGAGGGTTCCATGCCCCTGCTTAGCCACTGGAGTGACTAAGTCCCTCAGCAGAGCAGACTTCTAAAAGTTCTGATTTTGTGCTCCATGGCTCTATCACTTGCCAGAAGTGGCCAACAGAGGCCCTCTCCCCCACCGTCTATCTTCCTGAATAACACCTTGGGTTCACTTCTCTGCACCTCCTACCTTCCAGAAAGTGGTTGCTTTTCTGTTCAGAGAGTTGTTGCTATCCTTTTCTTTGATCTCCTGTTGAGTTCATAGGTGTTCAGAATGGTTTGATCCCTATCCAGCTGAATTCCTGGGACCAGATGAAATCCAGGTCTCCTACACCTCCACCATCTTGCTCTGCCCCTTTGTTTGCCTTGTGATATTTTTGTTCAGTTTTTCTAAATTTTTATTGTTTATTTTTATTTTTTTGCTTTTCCTCCTGGGTATGGTCCTTGTGATTTTATAGCTTTGATGTCAACCACTAATTTTTTTTTTCAAATACTGCTAGTCAGTAGGGCTTCCACCCTCTGTCATGTGATGTGAGTGCTTGTGTGTGTGTGTGTGTGTGTGTGTGTGTGTGTGAATGTGGGAGGGGAGTGCTCATAACTTTACTAACAGTTCTCAAGTCTCCTTCAACTTTTACTTTCTACTGGGTTCATCTTGGTCTCTCCCTGTACACATATTATTTTTCCATTAGCCGAGAGTGTGTAGAGAGTTCATGTCAACTCTTATGTTGTACTTCCCTTACATTATCTTCCCATTATATTTATGGAAGTCAGAGCACTTGACACAAAGACCACAAGCTCTGACTAGTAAAAGTATGAGTTTTCCTCATCATGACGGAGCAAAATTAGCACTTTGAGCTGAAAAATCAATGGGCTATTTTGCCCCCTTCCCAACTTCTAATCAAGTCTGCCCTGCGGCACCAGCACCATGGCTTTTTGCAACTTCTCCAAATTGTAAAAACTACAAATCTTCTTGATCACTGAAGTAGGGTGGGCAGGTGGGGAGACACGGGAGTAGTGCTAGGCAAAAAGAGGACAAATATGCTGCTTCTTCTTCCTTGAATATCTAGGATTTTTTCAAATGTACATATTTCACAAAATACTTTTAACCTTTTGTTACTTATCAGAAACCCAAAATTGCTATCTTTGTCAGTTTCTCCTCTTACTTAGTCCTAGTGAGATACTTTTATACTGTGTCCAGTGTGATACAACATATATAGATATACACAGATACTATAAAGTAAGAAAGAATTAACTTTATTGTTACTACAAAATTTAAATGGATATAAGAGCTTCTATTTGAATTCTAATAAAATCTGTTTCTCATAGTATTTGTTGAACTTCTTCACTAATTTCTCATGGATTAGAGTCTTCCAGAGAATCAGTAATAATTCACCTGTGCAGCCAAAAGGCTCAACTTTCTTCTCCAAAGTGTAAGTTTCTTAAGAAACTTTTTATGACTTAAATTTTTATATTTTATGACTTAAAATAAAGAATTACTCTTACAAGGAAAAGCATTAATTTGTGAACAATTAGATAAACACAAATGTTGCAGTATTTTCAAAGAACAACGACATGGGAAATATTTCTATTTTGATATATAACTATTTGTCAAAATAAATTATTTATTCATCAAAATATTATGGTATATATTACTAAATTAATGAGATGTAATTCTCTGTATTTCAGATCATTAGTATCTTCAGAGAGTGACAAGAATTGTCCATATTTCAACTTTGACCCAAAAGTATTTCCTCATGACTCCTGCTTAGAATTAAGACCATATGTGTGCAAGCACCAGCCATTAGTTACTTAATTTTGGTATAATGGTATCTCACCATCTAAAAAACATATCTCTCATTTCTCCAAAAGCCATACAATTGCTTTCTCAGAATATTTTTAAGATGTTATTTTCTAAAGCAATTTTAAGTTCACAACAAAATTAAGAGAAAGGTACAGAGATTCCTGCTATTGCCCCAGTCCACACACATGATGGCCTCCTCCATTATCAACAACACTCACCAGAATCTTCTTTATTTGGATTTAATTCCACCTAATGTTTTGCTTTCATATTTTTAATTTGTATTTATTTTTTAATTGTCTAACAATTTTATTTTCTAAAAAGTATGGTAGTATGTAAAATTGTGGCAGCATCTTTATATTCTATGAAACATTTAAAGAAAAATTAATACTTATTCTTCTGATGCTGTTTCAAAAAATAGAAATGGAAAGAAAACTTCCAAACTTGTTCTATGAGACCAACATTACCTTGATCCCAAAACCAAAGACCCAACCAAAATGGAGAATTATAGACCATAAATATCCCTAATGAACATGGATGCAAAAATTCTCATCAAGATACTAGCCAATAGGATCCAACAGTACATTAAAAGGATTATTCACCACGACCAATTGGGAAAACAGTACAGAGGTTCTTCAAGAAGTTAAAAATAGAGCTACCCTATGACCCAGCAATTGTACTACTAAGTATTTACCCCAAAGATACAAATGTAGTGATCCCAAGGGACACTGGCACCCCAAAATTTATAAACAGCAGGATGTCCATAATAGCAAAACTGTGGAAAGAGTCCAGATGTCCATCAGCAGATGAATGGAAAAAGAAAAAATATATAAAATTGATAAGACTTTTTTTTTAAGAACACAGATGATATATTTAATATAAACAATTATAGAAAATGAAAACTAATATATTAAATTATCTCATGATCCCATCATTGAGCAAAGACCATCATTTTGCAAACTTAACAGTGTATAGTAAACCATCCAAATGTGATTGGAAGAGATAGAAGAGGGAGAGGAAAAGGAGGACAAGAATGAGTAGAAGTAGAAGGAGAAGAGAAAGAGTGGAGAAGAAAAGGAGGAGGAGAAAGCTTCTTCTTTTCCCACTAGCCCTCTCCCCACAAGAAACCACACGCATTTATACATATAGAAACACACATATACACTTTGTATGTCCTTGTGTGCATACATACATATGTGTGTGCATGTATCCTTTCCTGATTTTTTTTAAGGTTTTATTTATTTATTTGAGAGAAAGAGAGCACGAGCAGGGGGAGAGGCAGAAGAAGAGGGAGAAGCAGATTCCCCACTGAGCAGGGAGCCCAAATGTGGGGCTCAATCCCAGGACATGGAAATCACCACCTGAGCTGAAGGCAGATGCTTAACCATCTGAGCCACCCAGGTGCACCAGTAGTGTGTCTTTCCATATGAGCATGTACTTTCTCATCCTTTCAGAAATTTGAGTAGTCCACTGTGGGACTTCACTTCAGTATAGCTGAACAGTCCCCTGTGGATGGACACTTTGTTCCCATTTGTCTTTAGAGACTCGGACATACAATACATTAGAATTTTAAAGTTAGATTTAATTTATAATAAAACAATTTTACACTTACTTGAAACTTTAGAGTTTAAAAATAACATATATTATTTAATCTTTACCTTAGCTTATTGCTGTAAATAGAATTTGTATAATGTGGCACAGAAAAGATTCTTGATAAAGATTTCTAGAGAAATGAAGGAATAACTGAATGGTTACATGTACTTTCCAGAGGAATTAATTGAGGATCATCAAATTTTAGCAATTGTCCTCATGCTGAAAGAAGATATTAAGTAGTAAAGACAGGAGTAGAATCCATGTCTTTGGATTCTTTATTTGTTGACCATTCTTGTTATCCTAGTTGAGAATTTATGAATTTACCCGTGTAGGTTATGATGTATCTCAATTACCTGGTCAAAAGAGAAAGACATGTATCAAAATTGATAAGACTTTAAGCAGAATTATCAGGAAGAAAAGAGTGAGGACCTAAGTAAATACATTCAGAAATGAAGAGAAGTTACAACATACACCTCAGAAATACAGAACAGCATAAGACACTTACTGTGACCAATTATATGCCAACAAACTGGACAATCTAGAAGAAATGGACCAATTCCTACAAATATACAAATTTTTTAAGATTGAATCAGGAATAAACAGAAAATCTAAACAGACTAATTAATAGTAAAGAAATTGAATCAGTAGTCAAAACACTCCCAACAAACATATATCTAGGACCTGAAAACTTCACAGGTGTATTCTAACAAATTTTTAAATAAGAGACAATACCTCTTCTTTTCAGATTTGTCCCAAAATGAAGACAAAGGAAAGCTTCCAACTTTATGCTGTGTGGACAGCATTACCGTGATATTAAAAAACAAAACAAAACAAAACAAAAAAAACAAGGATGCAACACACACACACACAATTATTATAGGCCAAAATTCCTGATGAACATGCAAAAATCTTCACTAAAGTTTTAGCAAACTGAAGTCCACAACACAATAAAAGGATCATACACCATGATCAAGAAGAATTTATTCCATGTATGCAAGGATGGTTCAATATCTGCAAATCAATCAACTTGACACACCACTTAACTGAGAAAGATCAAAATCATATGGCAATCTCAATAGATGCAGAAAAAGCACTGACAAAATTCAACATCCATTTATGATAAAAACTCCCCAAAAAGTATGTAGACAGGGACTATACCTCACATAGTAAAGGCCATATATTACAAGCCCACAACTAACATCATTCTCAACAGTGAAAAGCTAAAATCTTTTCCTTTAAGATCAGGATCAATACAAGGATGTCCACTCATCATTTTTATTCAAAACAATACTGGAGGTCCTAACCACAGTAATCGGAAAAGAAAAAGAAATAAAAGACATCCAAATTGATAAGGAAATTCCAAAACTGTCACTATTTTCAGATGACATGATTCTCTAGATAATTAACCTAGAGACTCTACCCCCCCCCAAAAAACTATTAAAACTAATAAATGAAATCAGATAAGTTGTAGGGTACAAAATTAATATGCAGAAATATTTTGCATTTCTATACACTAGAAAAAACTAGGAGAAATAGAAATTAAGAAAACAATCCCCTTTCTAATTCCATTTATAAGAATAAATTCCATAGGAATAAATTTAACCAAGGAGGTAAAAATCTTATACTCTGAAAACTATAAGTCATTGATAAAAGAAATTTGAAAATGCACAAATAAATAAATGCTTATGGACCGGAAGAATTAATATCGTGAAAATACCCATATTTTGAAAAACAATATAGAAATTCAATGTAATCCCTAAGAAACACCAGTAGCATTTTTCTCAGAACTGGAATAAATTATCTTAAAGTTTGTGTGGAACTATGAAAAACTCTGAATATCCAAAGCAATCATTAGAAAGAAGAATAAAACTGGAAGTAACATGCACTTACACTTCAAACTATACTATAAAGCTCTAGCAATCAAAGCAGTATGGCACAACAATAGACACAGAGCTGAAAGGAATGGAAAATAATGCCCAGAAACAAACCTCTATTTATATGATCAACTAATATATGACAAGGAAGGCAAGTATAGACAATGGGGAACAGAGAGTCTTCAGTAAGTGGTGTTTAAAAACTGGAAAACTGGGTGCATGGGTGGCTCAGTCATTAAGCATCTGTCTTCACTGCAGTCTTGATCCCAGGGTCCTGGGATGGAGCCCCACATCAGGCTCCCTGCTCGACAGGAAGCCTGCTTCGCCTTCCCCCACTCCCCCTACTTGTGTTACCTCTCTTGCTGTGTCTCTCTCTGTCAAATAAATAAATAAAATCTTTTAATAAATAAATAAATAAATAAATAAATAAATAAATAAATAAATAAAAAACTGGGAAACTATGTGCTAAAGAATAAAACTGGACCTCCTTTTTACACCTAAACAAAAATAAACCTAAAATGAATTAAAGATGTAGGTGTAAAACCAGAAATGTAAAACTCCTAAAGGAAGCATAGGCAATAAACTCTTGGAGATAGGCCTTAACTTTATTCTTTTGGGTCTGTTTCCTTAGTGAAGAGCAACAAAATGAAAAATAAATAGTACATCAAACTACAAAGCTTTTGCTCAGCCAAGGAAACCATCAACAAAACAAAAAGGCAGCCTACTGAATGGAAGATGATATTTGCAAATGATATATCTGACAAGAGGTTAATATCCAAAATATATAAAGAATTCCTACATCTCAACACCAAAAAACATAAACGGATTAAAAAATGGGCCAAGATCCTGAATAGATTTCTTTGAAAGAAGACATACAGATGACCAACCAACACATGAAAAGATGCTCAACATCACACTTGTCACAAAAATGAAAATCAAAACCACAATGAGCTGTAAAACGCTCTCAGAACTAAAAATATAAGAAATAACAAATACCGGTGAGGATGTGCAGCAAAGGGAACATTGTGCACTGCCGGTGGGAATTTAAATTGGTGTAGTCATGATGGATAACAGGATATAGGTTCCTCAAAAAGTTAAAAATGGAAATACCATAGCATCCAGAATATCCATTTCAGGGGATCTAAAGACAAATGACAACATTAACTTGAGATGAGTGCACCCTAGGTTTATTTCAGCATTACTTATAATAGTCAGGATATGGAAGCAACCCATGAGTCCATCTATAGATGAATGAATAAATAGAAGCAGTATATATAAACAGTGGAATATTACTCAGCAATAAAAACAAAAAAATGTGTGTCATTTTTGACACAATTGAAACTAGAGGATTTTATGCTAAATGAAATTAGTCAGATGAAGTTAATGCCATATGTTTTAACTACCAATGCACATTTAAAACAAAAACAAAAAAAGTGAAACAGAGTCATATACAGAGAGAGTAAAGTTGTGATTGCCATAGGGCAGGGGCATGGAGGGATGGCTAAAATAGGTAAAAGGAAGTAAGTAGTATAAGATTTCAGTTATAAAATAAGTCACAGGGATGCAAATTACAGCATAGGGAACATACAATACAATAACATTGTATTAATTTTATATGGTGATAGATGGTAATGAGTTTTATAATGATGATCATATAATGTATATAAAATGTTGAATCACTGTGTCTACACCTGAAAGTAATGTAATATTGTATGTCAACTACACATCATTAGAAATAAATACATAAAAATAAAAATATTGTCAACCAATTTTGCAAAACAAAACCAAAACAACAACTACAGAGCAATAGAAACATATTTGCAAATATCTTCAAAAATTATGTGATGTTCACATGATATTTAATTGTGTTTTAAAAGTACCTTCTCAGCCCACCTCAATTTTTTGAATTAAGTGAAATTTTTAAGCATTGAATTCATTTTCCCATCATATAGTTAGACCTATTTTTTTTCATTTACAACAATTATTTCTATTAAAATACAGACAGTTATCACTGGAGGATGAATCAATGAACGATATGAATAATAACTTAATATTCAAATCTCTAGGACAGTGCTATGTTTCAATAAATTTCAGTGTTTTATCCTTTCCACAGACATTTTTTTTCAAAAGAAACCTAAATAACTTATTTAAATAATAATAAAAATAAAATGCAGGTCTATTAAAAATGAAGGTAGAAAAATTGAGAAGATAAGTTTGGAAATTGTTGTCTTTGTGGCAGTTACAATAGGACAAAAATGTAGTAAGTCTTCAGAATTAGTGTCAAATATCATTAAATACCTGTTAATGGGATGATGATTTTAAAATATTTGCAATATAATAGGTATGACATAGCAAAGGTGCAAGAAAGACAAGCATGTGATGCCAGGATGTAGAAACCCTGTCTAACAGGAGAACTTAAACATCTAAGACATTTCTCACAAGGCCCAAGTTCTCCAGTGTTTGTGATTCAGATGGAAGTAAGTTAACAGCCCAGGTGGTCAAGTCTCTGACCCCAATACCTTGTGGAACATAAACATTTCTCAGAGGCACTTGCCAAGGGACAAACTAAATGACACACTACCAGCTGAAAGTCTCGGACATTCTGGAGGTGTGTGATGAGATAACGGTCTTCAAAATAGGCCAAGTGTAAGAATTTCCTGTTCAAATTTTAAGTGACACACCGATGAGAAATCTACTTTTTCCACTATTGCCTCACTCTGAGCCCTCACAGGGTCAGCAGTCTGTGAGGACCACAGATATTGTCTGTTTACAAGAGTAACCTGGTCTCCCACTGGAAGATGCCTGACTCACTGGCCAACAGAAGGTATGTATCACTCTTCTGCTGTCTCTCTACTAGTCACCTCATTTAGTGGGAGATACAAATGCTGGATGGGATGCCCCTGAAGCACAACAAATATACATCAAATCACAGAGAACATTGGTATCTTTATTCCAACGATTCAGAGTGACAAACAAAAATGAATTTGAAATATATTGGAGAACTTCTTAAAATATCCAAATTCTTGCCTGTGGAGAAGTAATTAGGTATATATACACAGGCATAATTGTGTTTGCAAATCAATATAATTTTAAGTGAAATCCTATAAGCATCATGAGAAGGAACAGTTAATTTGGATTTGTCATCAGTTATAGTTACCTATATTATTTGATATTTAGCTGAGGCTTTAAAAATAGATTCTTAACATGAATCTATCAAATCATAAGGGTCAAATGGTCTACATTTGCTTTGATAAATTAAAACAGTTTGATTTTTCATAAAAAGCAAGATGAGTTACCTTCTGGAAAATCCTAATTTAAACTTAATTATAAATGTTCAAAACAAAGCTTGACAAAAAAAGATATTCAATACTGAAAGACACTCCTGTCAATGAATGATGTTACATGGTCTAAAGGATATAAATCAGTAATGAAAAATTGGCTATTGTGTTAAAAATAATTAAAATAACTTAAATATTATTGAGAGCTTAGAAAAGCCAGATGGAGTAGTAAGTGTTTTACCTGCATTGTATTTTACATATTTAATTCCCATTTTAGATCAGTAAAAACTAGATAGCTAGACAGGAGGTAACTTGTTAAAGGTCATACTTTGTAAGTTTGAGAGCCAGGAGTAATTCCAGATTTCACTGACTGCAGAGCTCATTGACTGAATTATGAAATTACTTTGATTTGATTTATTGGAATTCTTTATACAACTAAAGCTACCCTCACTGTCTTTGACATTCATAGATCTTTCTGTGGTTTGTACCAACAGTGTTCTTCCATAAATGATCTACACTTTTATTTATCATTTTATGATTTCATATCTTTATCATTAAATCAATTGTTAATTTATGGTGTTATATAAGTACTTTTAAAAAATATATTTTGGTCTTTGTTTTCAATGTTGTTCAGGTTTCCAATAAGTTTATTGTGTCATGTGACATTTTTCAATATATAAAATCTTTCTTTTGAAATTTAACGATTTCTCAGAACTCTACAATTATTCAAAATAAAAATTGACTTGATAGCAATGCATTACCTTTTAGTAAAGAAGTGTAAGTCCTAAATAAAAGTCAATTACTACAGGAAATTCCTACTTGTGCTAAAACTAGTATACCCCAATCTTAGAGCACTCAATTTTTAACCAATATGGATTTAATAATTGTCAAAAAAGTAGGTGCAACATTTTTTTCTAATGCAGCATTTTAATTTTAAGCCAGTTATTCTAATAGTGTTGACATGTTTCTGTGGAATCTGACCTCACATTAATAAGGACAATATTATTCACTAATCCCTTTCTTGTTCATAAATTTATTGCTTTACCTTTTTCCAACCAATAACTATTGTGTCAAACATAGAATATCATTGTAAAACAACTTATTCTTTTTTAAATTTTTTTAGTTTTAAAGATTTTTTTAAATTTTATTTTATTATGTTATGTTAATCACCATACATTACATCATCAGTTTTTGATGTAGTGTTCCATGATTTGTATATAACACCCCGTGCTCCATTCAGTATGTGCCCTCTTTAATACCCATCACCAGGCTAACCCATCGCCCTCCCGCCCCAGAACACTCAGTTTTTTTCTCAGAGTCCGTACTCTGGTTCATCTCCCCCTCTGATTTCCCCCTTAATTTTTCCCTTCCTACTATCTTTTTTTTTTAACATATAATGTATTATTTTAAAACAACTTATTCTATCATGAAACACTTCTTTAAAGCTCTAAGGAAACTAGTACCAGATTTTACATGTTCAACAGCAAATGAATACTATCACTCACCACACACTCCACCCAGTGTGACTGTCCTAGCAATCTTGTTATTGCATATTCTATTCATCAAGTCCTTCAGTACAGTTCCATTCAGCACTGTGTCTGATACTACACAGCTGCAGAGATGAATAACCAAGGAGTTACCTATGCAGAACTCAATCAGGTTAAGGGCTCAAAAAGACATCAAATGAAAGCTAAGGGCACTAAAAGTTCCATTTCAGTAACTGAACAGGAAATAACCTATGCAGAATTAAATCTTCAAAATGCTTCTCAGGATCTTCAAGGGAAGGACAAAAACTCTCACTGTAAAGGTAAAACATTTAATACACACACAGTATAAGCTGTATTATGATGTTTAGTTGGGGTGCGGGGGTGTAGGGAATGAGTAGGGAATGATCTCCCATATTTTTTATTTGTGATGATATAGAGAGTGGAGTAGAAGTACGGTATTGTAATTGAAATCTGAGGACTAACTGTTCAGGCATTGTTGTAATTCATCTTTACCATCTCATGGGGTAATATATTTACTCCAAATGTAATGATATATTCTGAGAGAAGATTACAATGGTAGATAGGGGTTTGGGTTCCAAATTTTTATATGTGACTCTCTGAGCATCCTTGGTTCTCTTGTATGTGAATTTCTTAAAGAATTATTTCTGCCCATCCTTTCTCAGCATTTTCATTTCTCTTCCTACTATTTATTCATGTCCAGGGAAGCTCATTGCTGGGATCCTGGGAATCATCTGCCTTGTCTTGATGTCCACTGTGGTCACAATAGCTGTTATTCCCTGTAAGTAAGTGTTTGAATGACTACAAAGGAATTTTTCACTTTAATGATCAGTGCCTCGAAATATTGCATAACATTATGGAATTGTATTATCTCATTTTGCTCTAACTTTGGAATGGTTATTTTAAATTTGTCACATTAGAAATAACAATAATGTAGAGAGTATTACAAATATGTTCAGATTTCATGACTCAAAGAGAAGTTATAGCAGAGACCTTATTGAGAAATACACAAGTTAATTCTTGAGATTGTGTAAACCAAATACTGTAAGAAGTGGTGAGGTTTGATTCTTTAGGCTTTTGAAACATTTTCCCCCACACATTCATTACTTCATTAATTACTTACTGGTAAAATCAACTTTATTACAGAATTTTTCATTCTAAAGACACCAAATTTCAAACTAAGAAACTCAAATCATTATGATTTATTTAGTTTAATATTAAGTTTGTATGAAGATTGTTTTAATTTTTCTAGTTACTGAAGGACTGGAGCAGAACCAAACGTCCCTGGAAACAAGGATCCCAAAAGGTACATAATTTTCAAAATTTGATATTAGTATAGTTTCTATTTTATCTCTCTCTTAGACTAGGAAAAGATGATAATAGATTCTTCTGGGGAAAATAAATTAGAAAATCATGTAATAAACTTTCAGAAATAATGATTATAGGAGAGTGCTACTTCTAATGTAACAATCTGAAGAAATACTCATTTAAATCCCCATATCCATTATTACCAATTGCCTCAAATTGCCTCCTGCTATAACATGATAAGAGATAAATCATTTTACTATTCTAAAATAGTGGTTTTGTTCAGTGACTCTCAGGACATGTAGAGATGGATATTCTTGTGTGTTTGCTTTATATGAACACATAAATTAGGGAATGATAGGCTGACCATTCTCTGATGAGTGTGTGTAAGCATACTTTGTTCTATTTGTACCATCCTGTGAGTGTACATGGATATGTTATGCACACATATGTGTATACATATGTGAGTATGTAAATTTATTTGAATTTGTTAATATTCAAGGTACTTTTGGATGATATCTCATAATCTTTCTTTAGTTTATCACTGTGGCCATTGTCCAAAAGAGTGGTTTACATACTCCAACAATTGCTATTAACATTAACACTGAAAGAAAATCATGGAATGAGAGTTTGACGTCCTGTGCTTCTAACAACTCTAACCGGCTCTATGTAGATAAAGAGGACATGGTAAGATTTCAAATGTTTCCAGTCCTTGTCATATTTTGGATATGAGCTCTTTTCTGAGTTTATAAGATGCAAATAGATTTTTGACTCTGTGACTTGCATTTTTACTCTGAAATTGGAGTCTTTTAATGAGAAAATTTATTAATGTTACTCTAGTCCAATTCATCATTTTGGTGATTGCTTTGGACTTTTTCAGAAGTTTGTCAAAGTACATGAATATAATTTCCTATGTTACTCTCTAGGATTTATCTATTTTTCTTTATTTCTTTATTTTTTAACTCTTAAATAGAATTTATGACCCCTTGGGAATTTATTTTTTGTGATGCTCTGTTTGTGATGCTTTCAGATAAAATTAAAGGTTACACTTTTTTACATCATCACCTAATTGATGGAGTATAATTTATACCAAAGTAGATCTTTTCTTTATAAATAACTTTATATATATAAACATATATATATGTCATATGTGCTCTAATCTGCTTTATATAAATAATATAGATATTAGATATCTTTATATAGATAATCATATACACATATATCACAGTCTACAGTCTATCACAACCACAGCACTTTAAGTAAAATATAGAGCCTTATCTTCCTTTACTGTGTCCTACTTATAATTTTCCTAAATATTTCTCTCCTTACATTGAGAATCACATGGATGTTAAAATTTGGCTTCAACTGATAATTTTGCTTCAACTATCAAACAATTTAGACAACACAAGAGGTGAAACAAATTCCATTAGACCTAATGATAGTTTTATTCTTTCTTTTGTTCTCTTTCTTCCTGATGATCCAAGATTCCTTCTTTTATCTTTTACTTTCTGTTTAGATAGTTCCCTTTAGCAGTTCTTTCAAAGTGGGTTTCATAATTTTCATAGTTTTCCTTTATCACAGAATGTCTTGATTTCTCCTGCATTCCTGAGTGATATTTTTGTTGGATAATAGTCAATGGTTTTTTTTTTTTTAATTCTTATGTTAATCCCCATACATTACATCATTAGTTTTAGATGAAGTGTTCCATGAGTCATTGTTTGTGCATAACACCCAGTGCTCCATGCAGAATGTGCCCTCCTCAACACCCACCACCAGGCTAACCCATCCTCCCACCCCCCCTCCCCTCTAGAACCCTCAGTTTGCTTTTCAGAGTCCATCGTCTCTCATGGTTCGTCTATCCCTCCGATTTCCCCCACTTCATTCTTCCCCTCCCGCTACCTTCTTCTTCTTTTTTTTCTTAACATATATTGCATTATTTGTTTCAGAGGTACAGATCTGAGATTCAACAGTCTTGCACAATTCACAGCGCTTACCAGAGCACATACCTTCCCCAGTGTCTATCACCCAGTCACCCCATCCCTCCCACCCCACCCCCCACTCCAACAACACTCAGTTTGTTTCCTGCGATTAAGAATTCCTCATATCAGTGAGATCATATGATACATGTCTTTCTCTGTTTGTATAGTCAATGGTTTTTGATAGGGATAATGCACTTAGTGTCTAAAAATTTTCTGTTTCCTAACAGGACTTTTTCTCATTATTTTCACTGGAGAGAAAAAACATCTTGGGGACTTTTGTCTGTCCCCATTGGGGCCTGGGGTTGCCAGCCTCTCTGTTACCAATCTGGTATATGTGAGGTAAAGAGAAATTCCAAGGCACTCACAGCCATGTCATTCCTTAGGTCTGGAGTGCCAAGTCTGTCAGCTTTCTCATCACCTGTCTGAATCTTCTTGTGTTGTCTCGTAAATACTGTCCAGGGGTTTTAGCTGTATTTGGTAGAAAGAATAGCAAAAAGTTTATCTTCTCTATCTTTCCAGAACAGGAAGTCTGATTTGTAGTGCTTTTAATTTGAATGTTCCTAAGACTAATAGTGTTGAGCATATTTTCCTGTACTTACTTGCCATCCATATGTTTTTTGATGAAGTTAACTATTGAAATATTTTGGTTATATTTTTAATTTTTGTTATTGTATTTTGAGAATTCATTAAGTATCCTGGCAGCAAGTCTTTTATGAGATGTATGATTTGTAAATATTTTCTCTGAAGTCTATGATTTATCTTCCTTTTCTCTTCAAAGAGTAGAAATTGTCCTGATTCATCAATTCTTCTTTTATGGATCATGCTTTTGGTATTCTTTTTAAGAAATCTCTGGCCCACTTTAGGTAATGTGTTTTATATATATCCTTGAAATTTTATAGTTTACATTTATGTATGAGCAATTTTTAGCATTAGCATCTTTATATACTATAAGGTATATAAATATTAATATTATTTGATACTGAATTGTTTCCAAAACAATTTCATTTTTTTTTCTTTTTCAAGTTTTCATTTTAATTCCAGTTAGTTAACATACAGTGCAGTATTAGTTTCAGGTATAGAATTTAGTGATTCATCACTTACATACAACACCCAGTGCTCATCCATAACATTTGTTGAAAAGATTTTACTTCCTCCACTAACTGACTTTGCATCCTTCTTGAAATCTCCACTCCATATATATGTGGGTACATATTGTACTCTCTAATCTGTTTCATTAACCTCACTATGTATTTTTATGTCAATTTCATACTTAAAAACCATCCTTTGTGTAAACAGTATATTCATTATAGTTCTTTTTCAGAGTTATCATACTTACTCTAGAACTTTGCCCTAGATGTTCCCTCTTTATTTCTATCTTTCTAAATACTTTTTTAAATTAAGAATGGATATTAGTTTTATCAGTTGCCTTTTACATCAGAGAAATTACATGACTTGATCTTCTTTAGTCTGCTAATACGACAGATAAAGTTTATGGCATTTCAAATGTAAATCCAACATGGTATTGCTTCAGTAAATCTATTTATGTCACAATCTTTTATTTTTACACATTGTCCAAATCTATTTATGATTGCCATTAACATGTAATTTCCTTTTTTTTAGTATTTCCATAAAAATGCACATAACACATAATGTATTAGCCCCCCCCCCTTTTTTTTTTGAAGATTTTATTTATTTATTTGACAGAGAGAGACACAGCGAGAGAGGGAACACAAGCAGGGGGAATGGGAGAGGGAGAAGCAGACTTCCCGCTGAGCAGGGAGCCCGATGCTGGGGCTTGATCCCAGCACCTGGGATCATGACCTGAGCCGAAGGCAGCCGCTTAACTGACTGACCCACCCAGGCGCCCCAGCCCCTTTTTTCTACCCTACAAGGGTTTCTTTTTGGTATTTCATTGGCATTACATTTTTCTTCATTCATAAACATCTAAATATTCTGTAACTGAGTGTAAAATGCTTTCTGCATTACAGATAAAATGGTATTAGAAGTTGTAAGACACTTCTGATGTTTTTGTTTAATTTTGTTTTAGTTTCCACAAGTTGCATTTGGTAGGATTTTTTTCAATTTTATGTCTAGTTTTAAATATGTTTGCTTATTTTTATAATATTCTCTTATGTTAATTTTATTGTGGTATAATGTACATACAGGTGAATGCAATGTTATACGTGCCAACAACAGAGGGCTGAATTTTCAAGTGTCACCATCACACAGAATGAGAAAATGAATTTTATCAGCATTGCAGAATGTCCCTTTCTTGTTCTTATCTTCATTTTAAAAACACTTTATGTAAATGGAGTCATACAGTATGCATACTTTAGTTTTGGCTCTTTCAGGTGAAGCTAAACTTGTGCAATTCATCCACATAGTTTCATGAAGTTGTAAACTGTCCATAATCCTTTCCGTTCCATTGTCTGATTCAACTACAATGTATCCATCTATGCTATTGCTGATGCCCTTGAATATTTGGGTATTGGCTACTGTGAGTTATTCTACATACATCACAATCACCTTTCAGTTAAATATGTTTATCATTTTTTCTTTCTATATCTTTAATTGGCTCTTCTCTGTACAGCTCCTTGAGAAGGAAGCTACTCAGCTCATGCATTTATAACATTCTTCCTTTTGAGTATAAGTGACAAAACTACGAATTGTCTCTAAACACCACTTTAGTTCCACCCTAAGAGTTTTGATATATTCTGTTTAGTATCATCCAGTACAAGGTATTTTCACAGATTTCATCTTTGAACTGTAAATTCTTCAGTAGTGTGTCACTTTCCACATGTTTGGAAATCCCCCAAATTTCTTTCTGTTGTTGCTTTAAGTTTATTCCTTTGTCTTCAGAGAATATACTTTGAAAATTTCCATCCTTTTAATGTTTGATCCCTATTTATGTCCTACAAGAATACTTTCTATATATGTCAGTTATGTCAAGCTGGTTCTTGGTGTTTTGACAGTCTTCCATAGGCCTCCTGATTTTGTGACTAGCTATTCTCTCACTTACTGATGGAAGAGCTTTTAAATATCCAACTATATTCACTGAATTGTTTATTTATCCTCCCAAATCTGTCAGTTTCTATTTCATGTGTTTGAGGGTTCTGTTGTTAGGTGAATAATATATGTTTATAATTGCTTTATTTTCCTCTTATATTGACAGCCTTAACATGTTGAAATGTTTTTTTTTAATTTCTAATAATATTTCTTGTTTTAACAGCTACTTTGATATTAGAATAGCCATTTCTGCTTACTTATGGGGTGACTCTTTGTAGGGTAGCTCTTTTGTTATCCTTTTACTTACACCTATTTGTGCCTTTGAGTCTAACGTGTGTCTGTTACATAGAGCATATAGATGGATCTTACCTTTTCATTTGGGAGAAAATTTCTATCTTTTGATTGGAATATTTATTTAATTCACATGAATGTCATTATTAGGATAATTGTATTTAGGTCTGCCATTTTGCTATTTATTCTATGCTTATGTTTTTGTTTCTCTTCCACCTTATCTGACATATTTTGTATTAAACATATATTATTTTAGTGTTCTATTTTAATTTCTCCATTATGTCTTAGCTATATTCTTAAGTTATTTCCTTAGTAGGAGCTGTAGGTTTTACAAATATATTCTTTGTGGGTTTTTTACTGAGATGTAGTTGACATATAACATTGTATAAATTTAAGGCGTACAATATGTTCATTTGATATATTTATGTCTCTTTATTTCAACCTAAAGAATTCACTTTAGCATTTCTCTAGAGCAGGTCTAATAGTTCAAATTTCTTCTGCACGTGGCATTAACCGACCACCACTGGGGTCACATTGCTGCTCTCCTCTGACTGCCATCTGCCGTGAGAGTTAAAACTTTGACACACCATCCTTAGGGATGCTGGCAAAGTCTGTCTCTTCTTCCTTTCTGAATGACAGCTTTGATGAGTGAGGTGTTCTTGGTTGACAGGTCATTTTCCCTTTGATCATGTTAAACATATCATCCCACTCTCTCCTGTCTCATCCATGGGAAGAAGTTCTTGCTGAGAGGATCCTTTCTGGTGTCTGGTATGGCATGCTGACCTCAGAGCTCTCAGCACAGTATTGGAGCTGTCATCCAGGATCAGGCACGCATGGAACCACCATAGCAACTGCATGTTGGTGCACAGGTTCACTTGCCATGGCCGTGGCACTGGGGCCTGGGGTGGAGACATGTGCACATATTCCCTGGAAACTGTACTTGCGTCTCAGAGGCTCACCATGTGACTCTGGCTGGCTGGAGGAATGTAGCAGTGACATGGGCTCTGGGATGACGAGGTTCAGTGGGGGCTTAGGCCTGGGGTATAGTGTCAGCATAGTCTGAGGACAGTAAGTCCAAGTTTCAACTCTGTCCTGAATAACAGTCACGCGATAGCGGCAGCATGATCCAGTGGAGGTTTGTTCAAGCCATATGTCACGACCCAGGGAGCTGGACATAGAGCTTTAGCAGCCTAGCCCCCCTAACAGTTCAAGCGGTGACCCGGCAGCTGAAAGTGTATCTTGCGATGTGACAATACAGTACCACCAATGAGGACTCAGAGCCCTGCTATGGGGCCTATGAGATGGGACTCAAGGCAGTGGGAGCTTGGCCTGAGCAATGATGGGTCAGAGCCTTGAGCTGCCATACGTGGAGGAAAGTCTCCAGGCAGCAGCAACTTGGTGCTAGCAGTTGCAGCTCAGAGTCCAGGCCTGGGATGGGGATGGAGTTCAGAGCATCCTTTACAATGAAGACCAAGTGTCATGACACGGCACAGGGAAGCAGCAGCGTGCACCACTAGTGGCGATCAAAGCATGTCTTATGACCTGGGGGCAGGGGGCAGGTCAGCAGAAGCTACCCTGATAATGTTGAGACAAGGCCCCAACTTGGGATTAGGGGTAGGCAAAAATCAGAGTCAGCTCTAATACTGTATACAGTGAGGTGCAATGCTGCCCGGTCCCTAAGAGCAGCACCTGGGACCCCTGAAGGCCAGTCTCCCCATAGCAACAGCTCCAGGCTCTGGGAGTAGATGCAGGGGGCTGGGGCACTCTGTGCTGCTCCATCAGAGGGGATCAGCATTTGTGGGCAACTCTGTTGCAAAAGCTGCCGATGTCCACAAAGGTGAAGCTTGCTGGGTTCTCCTGTTCTTCTCTCCATGTGGTGACTCCCTCTGAATGTATTCCTCCAGGTGCAAAGCAGCTCTCAGCTGGAGGTTTGGGTCATGCAGGTAAAATGCTTTCTTTATTTAGCCATCCTGGGTTTTTGAACTCCACCAGGTTTTTGATGTTTCTTTGTTTTTTGGCTTTATTTTTTTTTTAATTTTTTAAATTCAATTTAATTAACATTTTATTATTAGTGTCAGAGGAAGAATCCAGTGATTCCTCAGTTGCATACAACGCCCAGTGTTCATCATTTCAAGTACCCTCCTTAGTGCCCATCATGCAGTTACCCCATCACCAAACCCATCTCCCCTCCAGCAACCCTCAGTCTGTATCACATAGTTAAGAGTCATTATGGTTTGCCTCCCTCTCTGTTTTCATACTATTTTATTTTTCCTTCCCTTCCCCTATATTCATCTGTTTTGTTTCTTAAATTCTACATAAGAGTGAAATCATATGGTATCAGTCTTTCTCTGACTTTTTCTTTTCTTTTTTTAATTAAATTAAATTTAATTATATTATGTTAGTCACCATACAATACATCATTAGTTCTTGATGTAGTGATCCATGATTCATTGTTTTCGTATAACACCCAGTGCTCCATGCAGTGCGTGCCCTCCTTAATACCTATCAATGGGCTAACGCATCATCCCACCCCCCTCCCCTCTAAAACCCTCAGTTTGTTTCTCAGAGTCCATAGTCTCTCATGGTTCGTCTCCTCCTCTGATTGTCCCCCTTCATTTGTCCCTTCCTTCTCCTAAGTTCTTCCATGCTATTCCTTACGTTCCACAAATAAGTGAAAGCATATGATAATTGACTTTCTCTGCTTGACTTGTTTCACTTAGCATAATCTCCTCCAGTCCCATCCATGTTGATATAAAAGTTGGGTGTATTCATCTTTTCTGATGGCTGAATAATATTCCATTGTATATATGGACCACATCTTCTTTATCCATTCATCTGTTGAAGGGCATCTCGGCTCTTTCCACAGTTTGGCTATTGTGGACATTGCTGCTATGAACATTGGGGTGCATATGGTCCTTCTTTTCACTACATCCGTGTCTTTGAGATAAATACCCAGTAGTGCAATTGCTGGGTCATAGGGTAGCTTTATTTTTAATTATTTGAGGCACCTCCACACTGTTTTCCAAAGGGGCTGTACCAACTTGCATTCCCACCAACAGTGTAAGAGGGTTCCCCTTTCTCCACAACCTCTCCAACATTTGTTGTTTCTTTCCCTGTCCATTTTGGCCATTCTAACTGGTGTATGGTGGTATCTCAGTGTGGTTTTGATTTGGATTTCCCTGATGGCTGATGATGATGAACATTTTTTCATGTGTCTATTAGCCATTTGTATGTCGTCTTTGGAGAAGTGTCTGTTCATATCTTCTGCCCATGTTTAGACTTGATTATTTGTTTTTTGGGTGTTGAGTTTGAGAAGTTCTTTATAGATCTTGGATACCAGCCCTTTATCTGTAGATATTTGCAAATATCTTCTCCCATTCTGTGTTGCCTCTTTGTTTTGTTGACTGTGTCCTTGGCTGTGCAGAAGCTTTTTATCTTGATGAAGTCCCAAAGTTCATTTTTGCTTTTGTTTCACTAGCCTTTGGAGATGCATCTTGAAAGAAGTTGCTGTGGCTGATGTCAAAGAGGTTACTGCCTATGTTCTCCTCTAGGATTTTGATGGCTTCCTGTCTCACATTGAGGTCTTTCATCCATTCTGAGTTTATCTTTGTGTATGGTATTAGAGAATGGTCGAGTTTCATTCTTCTGCATGTGGCTGTCCAATTTTCCCAGCACCATTTATTGAAAAGACTGTCTTTTTTCCATTGCATATTTTTTCCTGCTTTGACCATAGAGTTGAGGGTCCATATCTGGGCTCTCTATTCTGTTCCATTGGTCTATATGTCTGTTTTTGTGCCAGTACCATGCTGTCTTGGTGATCATTGCTTTGTAATATAACTTGAAATCAGGTAATGTGATGCCCCCAGCTTTGTTTTTCTTTTTCAACATTTTCTTGGTGATTCAGGGTCTTTTCTGATTCCATATAAATTTTAGGATTGTTTGTTCCAGTACTTTGAAAAATGTCACTGGAATTTTGATCAGGATGGCTTTGAAGGTATAGATTGCTCTGGGCAGCATAGACATTTTAACAATGTTTATTCTTCCAATCCATGAGCATGGAATGTTTTTCCATCTTTTTATGTCTTCTTCAATTTCTTTCATGAGTGTTCTGTAGTTCCTAGAGTTTAGATCCTTTACCTCTTTGGTTAGGTTTATTCTGAGGTATCTTATGGTTTTTGGTGCTATTGTAAATGGAATAGTTTCTCTAATTTCTCTTTCTACAGTTGCATTGTTAGTGTATAAGAAAGCAACTGATTTCTGTGCATTGATTTTGTATCCTGCCACATTACTGAATTGCTGTATGAGTTCTAGTAATTTGGGGGCAGGGTCTTTTGGGTTTTCCACATAAAGTATCATGTCATCTGCGAAGAGAGAGAGTTTGACTTCTTCTCTGACAATTTAAATACATTTTATTTATTTTGTTGTGTGATTGCTGTTGCTAGGACTTGTAGTCCTATGTTGAACAACAGTGGTGAGAGTGGGCACCCTTGACGTGTTCCTGATCTTAAGGGAAAGGCTCTCAGCTTTTCCCCATTAAGAATGATATTTGCTGTGGGTTTTTCATAGATGGATTTTATGAACTTGAGGAATGTTCCCTCTATCCGTATACTCTGAGGAGTTTTAATCAGGAAAGGATCTGTATTTTGTCACACCCTTTTTCTGCATCAATTGAGAGGACCATATGGTTCTTCTCTCTCTTCTTATTACTGTGTTCTATCACACTGATTGATTTGCAAATGCTGAACCACCCTTGCATCCTGGGGATAAATCCCACTTGGTCCTGATGGATCATCCTTTTAATGTATTGTTGCATCCTATTAGCTAGGATTTTGTTGAGAATTTTGGAATCCACATTCATCAGGGCTATCGGTCTGAAATTCTCCTTTTTGATGGGGTCTTTGCCTGGTTTGGGGATTAAGGTAATGCTGGATTCCATTTATATGGAATCATAGAATGAGTGTGGAAGCTTTCCTTCTGTTTCTATTTTTTGAAACAGCTTCAGGAGAATAGATATTATTTCTTCTTTGAATGTTTGGTAGAATTCCCCAGGGAATCCATCAGGTCCTGGACTCTTGTTTTTTGGGAGGTTTTTGATCACTTCTTCAATCTGGTTACTGGTTATTGGCCTATTCAGGTTGTCATTTTCTTCCTGTTTCAGTCTTGGCAGTTTATAGGTTTCCAGGAAGGCATCCATTTCTTCCAGGTTGCTTAATTTATTGGCCTATAGTGGTTGATAATAATTTCTAATAATTGTTTCTATTTCCTTGGTGTCAGTCATGAGCTCTCCCCTTTCATTCATATTTTTATTAATTTGGGTCCTTTCTCTTTTCTTTTGGTTAAGTCTGGCCAGTGGTTTATTGATCTTATTAATTCTTTCAAAGAACCAGCTTCTAGTTTCATTGATCTCTTCTACTGTGTTTCTGGTTTCTAATTCATTGATCTCTGCTCTAATCGTAATTATTTCTCTTCTCCTGCTTGGTTTAGGCTTTATTTGTTGTTCTTTCTCCAGTTCTTTAAGTTGTAAAGTTAGTTTGCATATTCGGGATTTTTCTATTTTTTTTTTGAGTGAGGCTTGGATGGCTACGTATTTCCCCCTTAGGACCGCCTTTGCAGTATCCCATAGGTTTTGGACCGATGTGTTTTCGTTCTCATTGGTTTCCATGAATTGTTTAAGTTCTTCTTTGATTTCCTCGTTGACCCAGACATTCTTGAGCAGAGTGGTCTTTTGCTTCCACGTGTTTGAATTTCTTCCAATTTTTTTCTTATGATTGAGTTCCAGTTTTAAAGCATTATGGTCTGAGAATATGCAGGGAATAATCTCAGTCTTTTGGTATTGGTTGAGACCTGATTTGTGACCCAGTATGTGATCTATTCTGGAGAAAGTTCCGTGTGTACTCGAGAAGAATGAGTATTCTGTTGTTTTAGGGTGGAATGTTCTGTATATATCTATGAGGTCCATCTGGTCCAGTGTGTCATTCAAAGCTCTTGTTTCTTTGTTGATTTTCTGCTTGGATGATTTGTCTATTGCTGAGAGTGGAGTATTGAGGTCTCCTACAATTAACATATTATTATCAATATGACTCTTTATTTTGGTTAACAGTTGACTTATGTAGATGGCTGCTCCCATGTTGGGGGCATGGATATTTACAATTGTTAGATCTTCTTGTTGGATAGACCCTTTAAGAATGATAGAGTGTCCTTCTGTGTCTCTAATTACAGACTTTAGTTTAAAATCTAATTTGTCTGATATAAGAATTGCTGCCCCAGCTTTCTTTTGAGGTCTGCTGGCATGGAAGATGGATCTCCATCTCTTCACTTTAGTCTGGATGTATATTTAGGTTCAAATGAGTCTCTTGTAGACAGCATATGGATGGGTCTTGTCTTTTATCCAATCTGCAACCCTGTGTGGTTTTCAGGCCATTCACGTTGAGAGTGATTATTGAAAGATATGAATTTATTGTGATCATGTTGCCTGTGAAGCCCTTGCTTCTATAGATTGTCTCTGTAAATTTCTGTTCTATATAACCTTTATATATCTGTTCTATATAACCGTTAATATTTCTTGCAGGGCTGGCTTAGTGGTCACATATTCTTTCAGTTTCTTCCAGTCTTGGAAGTTCTGCACCTCTCCATCCATTCAGAAAGATAGCCTTGCTGGATAAAGTATTCTTGGCTGCATGTTCTTCTCATTTAATACCCTGAATATGTTTTACCAACCCTTTCTGGCTTGCCAAGTCTCTGTGGATAGGTCTGACATTATTCTGATGTTCCTCCATCTGTACGTAAGGAATCTCTTCCCCCTAACTGCCCTTAAGATGGTTTCCTCTGTTCTAAGATTCGTGAGTTTTACTACTCCATGCTGGGGTGTTGGTTCGTTTTCCTTGATCTTGGGAAGGGTCCTTTCTGCCTCTAGGACACAAATGTTTATTTCATTCCCCAGATTAGGGAACTTCTCAGCTACAGTTTGCTTACATATATCTTCTAGTCCAATCTCTCTCTCTCTCCACCCCCTCAGGGATCCCAATAATTCTGACATTGGAATGTTTCATGGTGTCACTTATTTCTCTGATTATTTTCATGGATTTTGAGTTGTTTCTCTGTGGCCTCCTCTTTATCCGTCTTTTCTATCAGTGGGTCTTCTAGATCACTGATTCGTTCTTCTGCCTTGTTTACCCTAGCTGTTAGAGTATCTAGATTAGATTGGATCTCATTGATAGCATTTTTAAGTTCTGCCAGTTCAACTTTCATTTCTGCCATTAGAGACTCTATGTTGCCATTAATCGATTTCTCCATTCTAGCTGTTGTCTTCACAACTGCTACCCTGAATTCCATTTCTGACATCTTGGTTATATCTGTATCCATTTGTAAATCTGTGGCAGAAGTCACAGTCTCTGAGTGTTTCTTATTTTGGGGGTTCCTCCTCCTAGTCATTCTGTTGAGGGGTGGTTGAGGGAATGTACAGAGTCCAAATTATTGGCCACAACCCAAGCAAGATGCACCTGTTTTATAGGGACCTTAGGGTTGTTGGCCTCTTGTTCTCCCAGCCTGTGTTCTGGGGCGGGGGGTGGCGGGGTGTTACTCAGGCAGCCCTGTTTGGGCAGAGTTGCCCTGCCCCCTGTGGGGGGGATGGGCTCAGCGAAAACTGGTTTTTTGGGGCTTTTGTTCTCTGGCGGCTTTCCCTGGTGACTTTCCATGTCTCTTCCAAGAGTCAGAGCAGAAGAGATCGTTTCCAACCCTCTGCCTCAGAACAGAGAGATTGCAGTCTGTTCTTCAGTGAGCTCTCCAGGCCACACTATCTCCCTTTCTGTCTGTGCTGCTATAAACTGCAGCATCCTGGGTTGTGTGTCCCTCAGCTGGGCTCCCAGTCCTCACCTCCAGGTCAGGCACGGGGGCTCGTCTCTGCCTTTGTGGTTCTAAAACCACCAGCTGCCCCCACTTCACACATGTGGCCCCGCCACTCTGGGTTTCCATCCAGGGGGCTGCCCTAAAGTCCTTTCCTCTCTGCTACCGGTCTGTGAATCTGTGCCCCATCCATAGTATGGGAGAGTTTTGCTCACCAGTGGTGCAGGATCCCCACAGCTCCCTCCCCCTCCTTTTATCTTCCAGTATCTGCTTCATACTTTGAAACCAACTGCCTACGATATTCTGTTTGTAGAGATCCAGATGTATCTTCTTATATCTCAGGCTGATTTCATGAGTGTTCAGAGTGGTCTGGTAGATATCCAGCTCAATTCCAGGGACCAGTTGGAATAGGGTCCCCTACTCCTCTGCCATCTTTTCCCTAAACCTCTCTGACTGACTTTTTCGCTTAGCATAATACACTTTAGTTCCATCCATGTTGTTGCAGATGGTAAGATTTCCTTCTTTTTCTTTCTTTCTGATAGCTGAGTAATACTCCATCTCATATATATACCTCTTTTTTATCCATTCATCTGCTGATGGACCTCTGGGTTTTTTCCATATTTTGGCTATTGTGGTACTATAAACATTACTTCTATAAACTTGGAGTACAAGTGCCCTTTTTAATCACTGTGCTTGTATCCTTTGGGTAAATACCTAGTAGTGCAATTGCTGGGTCATAGGATAGTTCTATTTTTAACTTTTTAAGGAACCTCCATACTGTTTTCCAGAATGGCTGTACCAATTTGCATTCCCACCAACAGTGTAAGAGGGTTTCTCTTTTTCCACATCCTTGCCAAAATTTCTCGTTTCCTGAGTTGTTAATTTTAACCATTCTGACCAGTGTGAGGTGGTATCTCATTGTGGTTTTGATTTGTATTTCCCTCATGCTGAGTGATGTTGAGCATTTTTTTATTTGTCTGTTGGCTGTTCTTATGTCTTCTTTGGAGAAATATCTGTTCATATCTTCTGCCCATTTCTTGACTGGATTTTTGTTTTTTGGGTGTTGAGTACGATAAGTTCTTTAAAGATTTTGGATACTGATGATTCTTTGTTATCTAGAGCATTCCCTGAGCCATTTTTAGTTTCAAGAGCCATGTTTGGTTATCGTTCTTACTGATGGCCACTGGACACTCTACCCTCCATCTTGCTATGGCACTCTTCACACATATATTATTAACTGGTCGCCATCTACTTCAAATTAACTCTGACTAAATTCTGATAAAATATATTAAATCACCACTAACATAACTCTTTTCCTCCCCCATTACATGTATGCCTCAATTTTTCAAAAAATTTGTTTTATGTCACTTTGCTTTTATGAAAGACCTATCTTAGCACCAGTATTTGCTGAAAAACAGAAATCTAAAGGGCATTTTTGGTTCATGAAAAAAAGGTGAAAAGCGAGACTTGTGTTCAGTGCCAGATTTCTTGTTATAGAGGGAGCACACACCCTAAGCAGTGAGAGTGACCCCATCAGGTTCCTTCATCAGAAACTATACTCAGCATCCCAGTATCAAGTGTAACTTTCAACCATGTTTTTGAAGGTCTGTGCTTCAGCTCAATTTATTGTGTGTATCTATTAACAAGATGTGTCTTAAGGTATCAGAAAAGCCTAAAAGAGGTTATTTTTTGGATCAGGGAATGTTCAACAACTTTTCTATATAAATTAATGGTAACTGCTTCTTCAATTTACACCATTTCAGCTTAGGAAAGAGTTTCAGATGAATACTCTACTTTCAGATAGAGTGGGAAACCTGTACTTCTAACCAGGCCTTACTGAAGCCAGCTAGTGCTGGTTTCTGACACCCATCATGCATGTCTTTTCCTACACTGCATTCATGATTTCACATTGGTGATGTGAAATGAAGCATTCCTGGGGAATTTGCACCCCCCAAAATAACAAATACTAAAAAGAAAAAGTGTTTTCTTTCCCCCTCCCCTCCCATGTGCCCATATACCAGCACAAGGTTGCATCCATATATGGTATAGGTTCAACCATATGGCATTATAATGGTGGCTTTAAATAATCTTATCTCCAAAAGCAATTCTGAGAGGAAAATACACATACAGATTTCAAAATTTACTGACATATTTACCATTTCTGCTATTCTTTATTCATTTTTGTAGATTTGTTTTACAATCTAGTGTCATCTACTTTTAGCTTGAAGCATATTTTTGGAGGGCAGATCTACAAAGAAGGAATTCTCTTAGGTTTTGTGTATGTCATGGGGTCCTTATGCACCTTCTTTTTTGACAGACTGTTTTGCTGAATTTATAATTCTTCCTTGACAAGACATTTTGTTTTATTTTGTTTTGGCTTTAGATTCTTTTGTGTGGGGAGTAGGTTTGTTTTTTTTGTTTTGTTTTGTTTTGTTTTTTCAGCTCTGAATTTGACTCTCCCTGTCTTTTATTCTTCATTGTTTCTGGTGAGAACTCATCTATTAACGATATTGTTATTTTCCTAAATGTAATGACTAGTTTTTCTCTCACTGCTGTCAAGATCATTTCTTTTTGTTTGTTTGTCTTTCTATTTTTAAGTTCTGGCATCCAAACCACATAACATAAAATTTACCCCATTACCCATGTTAAAAACATAGATTATTTTCTTAGAGCAGCTTTAGGTTTGTAGCAAAACTCAGACAAGGCACAGAGATTTCCTGTATTTCCTTACTGTCTATATCTATGCATGTGTAGTGCATAGACTCCCTCAATATTCCTCAGTGACGTGGTTCATTTGCTACAATTGACAAACATATAGTGACACATCTTTATCACCCAAAGACCATAGTATACTTTAAAGTTTGCTCTTGATATTGTGCATTTTATGAGTTTGGAGATGTAATGATGTGTATCAAATATTATGGAGTTATATAGAATAGTTTCACTGCCTTAAAAATCGTCTGTGCCCCACCTATCTATCCTTCCTTCCCCACTAAACCCTCTCTACCACTGATCTTTTTACTGTCTCTATAGTTTTGCTTTCTCTGGTCTGTCATATAGTGGGAATCATACACTATCTCACATCTTACATTACATTTAACTATATCATGCATCTTCACCAACTTTAAGCACACAGTTTAGAGTGCTCACTATATTCACATTATTGCCCAACAGATCTCTAGAACTTTATCACTTTGTAAAACTGGAACTCGCTACTCATTGAACAATAATTCCCCTCCTCCATGTACCCCTTAAGCCTTAGTAATCACCATTCTACTTCTGTATCTATCAGTTTCACTACTTTAGATACTTCATATAAATGGGAGGATACACTTTTGCATGTGTATGTGTGTGTGTCTGTATGTGTGTGTGTGTGTGACTGGCTTATTTTTATTAGCATAATGTCCTGGAATTTCATCCATGTTGTAGCATGTAACAGGATTTCCTCACTTTTTGAGGCTGAATAATACTGCATTGTTATATGCATACTATTTTCTTGATCCATTCATCTATCGATGGACATTTGAGTTGCTTCTACCACTTGGATCCTGTGAACAATGCTGCAGTGCACATGGGTGTACAATTATCTCTTTGAAATCTTGCTTTCAAATATTTTATGTATGTATTATGTATGTGGAATTGATGATTCATATGGTAATTCTATTTTTCATTTCTTAAATAAGTTCCATAATCTTCTTCATAATGGCTGACCAATTTACATTCCCAACAGCAGTGTATAAGGGTCCTCTTTTTCCACCTCCTCACCGACACATTTTTTTTTTTATAATATCCATCCTAAAGAGTATGAGGTGATATCTCATTGAGGTTTTGATTGGCATTTCTCTGATCATTAGTGATATTGAGCATCTTTTGATATGGTTTTCAATCATTTATGTATTTTCTTTAGAAAAAAATGTCTACTTAATTCTTTTGCCCATTTTTGATTGGGTTATTTGGTTTTTGTTTTTGTTGTTACTGAGTTGTAGTATTCCTTATATATTTTGGATATGAATCCCTTGTTTGATATATGATTTGCAATTGTTTTTTCCCACTTTGTCTTTTCATTCTGTTGATCGATCCCTTTGATGCCCAGAAATGTGATGTGCGTGCATGTGTGTGTGTGGGGGGGGGGGAGGAGTGGAGTGCTCATAACTTTATTAGTAGTTCTTAAGTCTCCTTCAGCTTTTACTTTCTACTGGGTTCATCTTGGTCTCCTCTCCCTATGTGCATATTTTTTTTCCATTAGCCAAGAGTAAGAGTGTGTAGAGGGTTCATGTCAACTCTTATGTTGTACTTTCCCTTACAGTATCTTCCCATTATATTTATGGGAGTCAGAGCGCTTGACACAAAGACCACAAGCTCTGACTAATTAAAGAATGGGTTCTCCTCATCGTGACCAAGCAAAATTAGCACTTTGAGCTGGAAAATCAATGGGCTATTTTGCCCCCTTCCCAACTTCTAATCAAGTCTGCCCTGTGGCACAAGCAACATTGCTTTTTGCAGCTTTTCCAATGTAAAAACTACAATTCTTCTTGATCTGAGCTATGGTGATGGGGGGAGTTATGGGAGCAGTGCTACACAGTAAAATTACAAGGTACTTCTTCTTACTTGAATCTCTAGGATTTTTTCCAATGTAAATGTTTCACAAAATACTCTTAACCTTTTGTCACTTATCAGAAACCCAAAATTGTTATTTTTGTCAGTTTCTTCTCTTACTTAATCCTAGTAAGATACTTTTATAGTGTGTCCAGTGTGGTACAAAATATATAGATATACACAGATACTATAAAGTAAGAAAGAATTAACTTTATTGTTACTACAAAATTCAAATGAGTATAAGAGCTTCTATGTGACTTCTAATAAAATCTGTTTCTCATAGTATTTGTTGGACTTCTTCACTCATTCCTCATGGATTAGAGTCTCCCAGAGAATCAATAATAATTTACCTGTGTGGCCAAAAGGCTCAACTTTCTTCTCCAAAACGTAAGTTTCCTGAGAATGTTTATATTTTATGAGATAAAAGAATTAATCTTACAAGGAAAAACATTAATATGTGAACAATTAGATAAACACAAATGTTGCAGTGTTTCATAGAACAATGACATGGGAAATATTTTGATTTTGATACATAACTATTAGTCAAAATAAATTATTCATCAAAATATTATGGTATATATTACTAAATTAATGAGATGTAATCCTCTGTATTTCAGATCATCAGTATCTTCAGAGAGTGACAAGAATTGTCCATATTTCAACTTTGACTCAAACATATTTTTTCATGATTCCTGCTTAGAATTAAGACCATATGTTTGTAAACACCAGACATTAGTTACCTAATTTTGGTATAATGCTATCTCACCATCTAAAAAACATATCTCTCATTTCTTCAAAGGCCATATGGTTGCTTTCTCAGAATATTTTAAGATGTTATTTTTTAGAGCAATTTTAGGTTCATGACAAAAATAAGAGAAGGTACAGAGATTTACTCTATTGCCCCTATCCGCACAAGTGATGGCCTCTCCCATCATCAACAACACTCACTAAAATGGTTCATTTGGTACAAGGATGAACCTGCAGTGATGCATCATTATCACCCAAAGTCCAAAGTGTACCGGAGGTTTCACCCTTGGTGTTGATGTCATACTAATATAAAAAATAAATACCCAAGTACATATTATACATTTCTTAAGCTTTTGCTATTTATTAATATGAATCCTATTTAAATTACAAATCATAATATCAAGCACTGTTTTTGTGAATTCCTCAATAAGGTGATAATTCTACTAATAATTGCAACTGAACTGATTTGTCTTAGCCCTTAAAGGGGCTACAAATGAGGCTTGAACAGCCCCGGTTGCAAGATTACCAGTCAGAATTGTCAGGACACAGAAACCAGGGGAATTTTGAGATAAACAATTATTATCCATTTGCAAGAGAAAGCCTACTAAGAGAAATAGCTACTAAGATAAAATTATAAGAATTACTTAGGATTAAAGGAGAGTACGCAAAGGAGGGATCACTGGGAAGCCACATCTACTCTCTGAAGATGGGATTTAGATGTCACTGAAGACAATGTGACTGCACACAGCTTCATGGCAGACATGCTCAAGGGATTGGCTTGGGACAGAGCAATTCTACAGTCTACACCTGAACTTGGTGAGGATGCATCTCAGGCTGTGACTGACAGGCAGGAAGAACCCTTGCCAGACTATTAGGAGGCACAGAGCAGAGGGCAGGAAACTTTGACTGGGACTGTCCACAAAACTTGCTGGAGGTTGAATACACAGGACTTCTTGCATGCATGCAGCAGGCAACCAAGCCATAGTGACCAAACACTCCGAAAACACCGTGGAACCAGGAAGATGAGCCCTTTCTGCTGCAATGTTTCTCTGTTGCCTTTTTTTAATTGTAGAATTTTTATTTTATTTATTGATTTTTTTTTATTTTTATCACCCAGTTACCCATTCCCCAACCTCTCTCCTTTCTGTAACCCTCAGTTTGGTTCCCAGAGTCCAGTGCCTTCATGGTTTGTCTCCCTCTCTGATTTCTTCCCATTCAGTTTTCCCTTCCTTCCTCTATTGTCCTCCATGCTATTCCTTATGTTCCACATATGAGTGAAACCATATGATAATTGACTTTCTCTGCTTGACTTATTTCACTTAGCATAATCCCCTCCACTTCCATCCATGTCGATGCAAATGGTGGGTATTCATCCTTTCTGATGGCTGAGTAATATTCCATTGTATATATGAACCACATCTTCTTTATCCATTCATCTGCTGAAGGATATCTCTGCTCCTTACACAGTTTGGCTATTGTGGACATTGCTATGAACATTGGGGTGCATGTGCCGCTTCTTTTCACTAAGTCTGTATCTTTGGGGTAAATACCTAGTAGTGCAATTGCTGGGTCATAGGGTAGCTCTGTTTTTAAAGTCTTGAGGAGCCTCCATACTGTTTTCCAGAGTGGCTGTAACAGCTTGCATTCCTACCAACAGTGTAAGAGGGATCCCCTTTCTCCACATCCTCACCAACACTTGTTCTTTCCTCTCTTGGTAATTTTTGACATTCTGACTCGTGTAAGGTGGTTTCTTATTGTGGTTTTGATTTGTATTTCCCTAATGGCTAGTGATGTTGCATATTTTTTCATGTGCTTGTTAGCCATTTGTATGTCTTCTTTGGAAAAGTGTCTGTTCATGTCTTCTGCCCATTTCTTGACTGGATTATTTGTTTCTTGGGTGTTGAGTTTGAGAAGTTCTATATAGATCTTAGATACCAACTATTTATCTGGTATGTCATTTGCAAATATCTTCTCCCATTCTGTGAGTTGCCTCTTAGTTTTGTTTATTGTTTCCTTTGCTGTGCAGAAGCTTTTTATCTTGATGAAGTCCCAAAAGTTCATTTTTGCTTTCGCTTCCCTTTCCTTTAGAGATGTGTCTTGAGAGGTCGCTGTGGCCAATGTTAAAGAGGTTACTGCCTATGTTCTCTTCCAGGATTTTGATAGATTCCTGTCTCACATTTGGGGCTTTCATCCATTTTAAGTTTATCTCTGTGTATGGTGTAAGAGAATGGTCCAACTTCATTCTTCTGCATGTGGCTGTCCAATTTTCCTAGCACAATTTATTGAAGAGACTGTCTTTTTTCCATTGGATATTCTTTCCTGATTTGGTGAAAATTAGTTGACCATAGAGTGGAGGGTCCATTTCTGGGGTCTCTACTCTGTTCCATTGATCTATGTGTCTGTTTTTGTGCCCATACCATGCTGGCTTGATGATCACACCCTTGTAATATAGCTTGAAGTCAGGCATTGTGATGCCTCCAGCTTTGGTTTTCTTTTTCAACAATCTCCTGGTGATTCAGGGTCTTTTCTGGTTCCATACAAATTTTAGGATTGTTTGTTCCACTGCCTTTTATCCATATAATTTTACCTCATGTGAGCTGACAGGGGGAAAATGTTTATAGCACCTAGCTCCATTACCTGAGAACAGGGCACTGAGGGATCCATTTGGAGCCAAGAGTACTAAATTGTTAACAGGCGCTCAGGGTTATCATGCAATAACCACAGGGGTGCTCTATAAGAGCCATTAACATCTGCCCCACATCCGCAGGGAATGGAACCAAAGTTTATCTTCAGAATCTGTTTTAGTGCAGCATTATGAAAAGTTGGGTTCATTATTTGGTAGAGATTGGTTTTTCATTGAATAATAACCAGTGTCCTTTGATACTCTTTCTTGTGTGTTGTTTTCCTCACCTGGATTTCAGATATATTGGAAGAGATCTTGTTTTATTAAATTCTTCACATCACCACCTCTGTTATTCTTTACTACCATGCCAAAAAATACTTTGAAGTGAAAATAAAGTTTAAATAGTGAAGAAAAGAATTAAAAGTATAAAGACATTTGTGTGGAGCAAACAGCTAGTTATTGCCAGAATTCAGGACAAACATTACCACTTTGATCATGATTCAGAGATATTTCTTCCCTAATTCAATACAACAGGGAGAGAGATTAAACTCGATAATTATTTGCAAAATAAATTCATATCTTATGTACATTTATCTATTTGAAGATATATTCTTTATATTCTCTGTACTTATTCTTCATGATTATATTGAGAAATAATGTGAATATTCTAAATCAATTTCATATAATAGTTAAACAGTAGCTGAACTGATTGCTAAAATTGTGTTACAAACAATCCAGGTTGCATTGAGGTTTAAAAATAAGCATTTATTTCTCTTTCGTCAGTTTGTGGCTTGGCTATGTTTTAGTTGATGCAGCTGGGCATGTATGGATTTGGCTCCAAACTACAGATTCGGCTCAGATCTTTTTTCCATATTTTATTCTTAGAAGAGCAGGTAGTTGACATATTCACTAGATCTCAGTCATTTTGACTTAAGAACTTGATGCTTCTGTACTATCTCCTGTGACATGGTGATGATAATTGTAGCTACCTCATAGGGCCGATCTGAGGATCAATAACATAATGCCTAAAGATCCTTAAAATACAGCCTAACCACATGACATTCTGGCTCTCTGTGATCTCTTCATATTTTACTTTACCATATATTCAATAAAAGTCATTTTCCTAGACAACCTATGTTCTATAACTGTCTTCTTCCTTTCACCCAATGAAATAACCAGGCATCAGAAATATAATCTGACTTAACCAGTTCAATAATATACATCAAAGATATTTGCATTTTCAAACATTTTTTTGAGAAATTAGATACATGTCACGTATGCACACTAAACAGGACTAATGTTTTCTGGAGATGTAGTTCCTTTTTTGAAATCAAGTTGCAATTACTGTTCTTTCTGTTACTGATCAAGAACCCCAATCTCCTCACCCAGGGTGTTATATGGACATATGTAAAGGCTATCTCTTTTGGAAATGAAGAAATTTGAAAGGGACTATCAAGGCTTGACAAGATAGCCTGTTCAGTTCCTAGATTTGGAATTTTGTTTCCTGGCAATTAATGGGTGTAAACTTATGGATAAAATAAGTCATTAACATTTCAAAAGTGTTGCTCTGCCCTATGTTTTATGAGGCTCTTCCCTTAGTTACAACCATTATTACTTTGTTGTTCCTCCTAAGGCAACATGTAAAAATTTAGCTTGTGTAGCCCTAAATGCTCTAGACTGGATAGACTAATAATCCAATGAGAGATGAGGAGCAAATATGATATTTAAAAGAGATGTATGTGATAACATCAAAAGTTATGACACATGTGTAATCAGGATCTTTCAAAGAGAGGGAAATAATTGGAATAATTTTTACTGTGACTTTTTACTGCCACGTATAGATTTCATTAAAGTTAAATGTCAAAAGAGTGAGTCTATATTTTTACATTTAACAAAGGACATTATCTATACAAAAGTATATACAATTATTTAATTAAAAACAGCAATGTGTGGGGCACCTGGGTGGCTCAGTTGATTAAGCGACTGCCTTCGGCTCAGGTCATGATCCTGGAGTCCCGGGATCGAGTCCCGCATCGGGCTCCCTGCTCAGCAGGGAGTCTGCTTCTCCCTCTGACCCTCCCCCCTCTCATGCTCTCTCTCTCTCTCTCTCATTCTCTCTCTCAAATAAATAAATAAAATCTTAAAAAAAAAACAGCAATGTGTATAAACACAAGAATAATAGTATAAGCACCTCAATTTCAAAAGACATCACAGTGAATTTTACATTATTTGGCATCATTAATGAATACTTTAAATGTTATAATTCTATTATGTGACTAATAGAGAAAAATAGATTGTTAGTTTTGTTTATGAAAATATAATAAAATATAATTGAATCACTCATAGCTAGCCGGCTTCAGCCATTGTTAAAAAGGTTCAAGTATTGGTCCTGATTTCAATAACATAAATAAGGTTTTAAATTTCACTTCCTAGGTTTTAGAAAGCTAAAGCTTGTTTATACAAACTCAGTCTCCTAGAGATTATGGTTTAAAGGAATATATTTAGAAATTATAAATAAACATTCCCCCTTTCCTTGGTACGAGATAAAAAAATTGGTGACAAGAATTCTGAGGTCAGTTCAAAGATGTGGAGTAGGAGGATTCTGATCTCACCTCCAAGACACACAGCAGGTCTACAACTACATATGGAGAATGACTTCAAGACAAGAAGAACAGCTCTACATGGCTAAAGATATGAAGAAAAAGTCACATCAAGAAAGGTAGAAAGGACAAGACATGGCCTGGTCTTGATTCACAACCCCAATTTGGTGACCCACAACTGGCAGAGACCTCACAGGCAGAGTCCTCTGTAACAAGTGAAGGGATCAGGCTCTGCATTGGGCATCCCTTTATCCTGAGGATCTGCATGGGGCTGATGAGCCCCCGTCACATCTGGCTTTGACATTTAGTTGGCTTTACCTGCAGGGCATTGAAAATCAGTGGGGTTTCACTCTGGGAGAGCTCAAGAGTTATAGAAAAATAAGACTCTGCTCTTATAGGGCTCATAAAACTTACCTGCACTGAGACCCAGCAGAGAGGCAGCAGTTTGAAAAGTGCTTACCCATATGTGAAGATTTAATGACTAATTTTAAGGGTGTGCCCCAGAGGCAGAAATAGAAGAGCTGGTGGGCACCATTTTTCTTACCCACCTTTTGCCTAGCTGCCCTTATGCTTTAAGTTCCAAGTCTGACAGTCTCCATCCACTTTTCTAGCACTGTTTACCCCATCTTGGTGTTCCCTAGCAAACCCACCTGCCCAATGTGTGTGTTCTGGCAGATGCCCCTAAAGGGAATCTTGCCCTGCCACACCCCAAGGGCAACATACACTGAGGTCATTGAGCCACAAATGGGCACCTGCCCCACCATACCTGGAAGAAGGCCCTTGATCAGTATGGCTCACTGCCAAAGTGAATCCCACGCCTCCATACCCACCAGGCAGGCTTTGCTGAATCTGGCACACCTGTGAAGCAGCTTATGGGCCACCAAACCCAGTGAACCATCTCAGTTCGGACCAAAACCCCTCAAAAGCCTCCCATCCTGCCACACCCAGTGGGTGCCCTCACTAAGACTAGAACCCCACTAAAGGAACTCCTGTGGCAGTTGCCCATGCCCACCAGTGTGCCTGCAACATATGTGGCCAAGCCATACAGCCAACGACACTAGGGACTTGTCCTGTCCAAAAGCACATGCTCAATATTCCTACCCAGGCCTCTCAGTCAGCTGTATCAGGGGCCAGCCCTGTCTAACAGTGTGACTAAGCAAATAAAAAAGAAAAGAGAAAAAAAAGCAAGATCCATCTATACCCTGCCTATAAGAAACTCACTTTAGACTGAAAGACATACAGTCTGACAGTGAAAAGATGGGAAAAAATGTTCAATGCACATGGAAATTGAAAAAAAAAAAAAGCTGGGGTAGCAATTCTTATATCAGACAAGATAGACTTTGAAGCAAAGACAGTAACAAGAAACAATAAAGGGCCTCACATAATGAAAAGCACTCAATCCAACAAAAGAATATAACAATGGTAAATACCTATGCACCCAATATAGGAGCACCTAAACATATAAAAGTAATATTAACATAAGAGGATAAATTGAGGGGTGCCTGTGTGGCTCAGTCAGTTAATCATCGGCCTTTGGCTCAGTGATGATCCTGGGGTCCAGGGATGGAGCCCTGCAACAGGCTCCCTGCTCAGCCGGGAGTCTGCTCCTCCTTCCCCCGGCCCCTCCCCTCTTGTGTTCTCTCTGGCTAACTCTGCTCTCTCTCTCTCTCTCTCAAACAAATAAATAATTTTTTTAGAAAGATTTTCTTTATTTGTTTGAGAGAGAGAGAGAGATAGCAAGAGAGAGAGAGCATGAGCCGAGGTGGGAAGAGAGAGAAGCAGGCTCCCCACTGAACAGGGAGCCTGAAGTGGGGCTCCATCTCATGACTCTGAGATCATGACCTGAGCCCAAGGCAGATGCTTAACCTTATAAATAAAAAAATCTTTAAAAAAATAGATAAATTCTGGGATGCCTGGGGGGTTCAGTTGGTTCATCTGTTGATGGACATCCGGGCTCTCTCCATATATTGGCAATTGTGGACAGTGCTGATATAAACACTGGAGTGCATGGCCCCCTTTGAATCACTATTTTTTTGTGTCCTTTGGATAAATACATAACAGTGCAATTGCTCAGTCATAGGGCAGTTCTATTTTTAACTTTTTGAGGAACCTGAATACTGTTTTCCAGAATGAAATCTTGCCATTTGCAATGACATGGATGGAACTAGAGGGTATTACACTAAGTGAAATAAGTCAGTCAGAGAAAGACAAATATCATACGATTCCACTCATATGTGCAATTAAAGAAACAAAAGAGATGAACATAGGGGAAGGGAGGGAAAAATAAGATAAAAACAGAGAGGGAGGCAAACCATAAGAGACTCCTAACTATAGGGGACAAACTGAAGGTTGCTGAAGGGGAGGTTGGGGGGATGGGATAGTTGGTTGATGGGCATTAAGGAGGGCACTTGATATAATGAGCACTGGGTGTTATATGCAACTGATGAATCACTGAATTCTACTCCTGAAACTAATAATACACTATATGTTAACTAAATTTGATTTAAAATAAAAAAATTGAAAAAAGACTTAATGCCTATTCTTCTCAAATTAATCCCAAAATTGAAGACAAAAGAAAGTTTCTAAGTTCACTCTGTGTGGACAGCATTACCCTGATCAAAACCAAACAAGGACACAACACACACACACACAAAGAATATTATAGGCCAATATCCCTGATGAACATGCAAAAATCTTCACCAAAATATTAGCAAACTGAATTCCACAATACAACAAAAGGATCATACACCATGATCAAGTGGGATTTATTCCAAGTATGCAAGAATGGTTCAATATTTGCAAATCAATCAACTTGATACATCACATTAACTAATTGAAAGGTCAAAATCATATGGTAATCTCAATGGATGAAGAAAAAGCACTTAACTAAATTCAACATCCATTTATGGTAAAAACTCCCAAGAAAGTATGTAGAGAGGGAATGAACCTCGCATAATAAAGGCCATATGTTACAAGCCCACAAAAAACATCATTCTCAACAGTGAAAAGCCAAAAGCTTTTTCTTTTAAGATCATGATCAGACAAAGATGTCCACTTCTACAGCTTTTACTCAAAACAGTACTGGAGGTCCTATCTGAAAAGAAAAAGAAATAAAAGAAATCCAAATTGATAAGGAAAATGCAAAACTGTCACTATTTGCAAACAACAAATAGTGTTTTTCTAGACAGAAAAACCTAAAGACTCCACCAAAAAAACTATTAGAACTAATAAATGAAATCAGATAAATTGCAGGATACAAAATTAGTATGCAGAAATATGTTGCATTTCTATACACTAGTAAAGAACTAGGAGAAACAGAAGTTAAGAAATCAATACTACTTATAATTGCATTATAACCAAGGAGGTGTAAGTCTTATACTCTGGAAACCATAAGACATTGATAAAAGAAATTCAAAGACACACAAATCAGTAAATGGGAAGATATACCATACTTATGGACTGGAAGAATTAATATTGTGAAAACATCCATATTATATAAAATAATCTATTAATTTAATGTAATCCCTATGAAAATATCAATATCATTTTTTGCAGAACTAGAATAAATTAAATTAAATAAATTAAAGTTGGTATGGAGACTGAAGACTGAATGGATATTCAGACAAAAGACTGAATATCCAAAGCAATCTTTATGTTTTTCTAAATATTAGTTTAAATTACAGTTAGTTAACATACAGTGTAATATTAGTTACAGGTGTACAATGTGCTGATTCAACATTTCCATATAACATTCAGTGCTCATCACAGCAAGTGCAGTCCTTAACCCCCATCACCTATTTCACTCATTTACCCATCCACATTCCCCCTGGCAACCATCAGTTTGTTCTATATAGTTAAGAGTTTGTTTCTTGCTTTGCCTCCCTCTCTCTTTTCCCTTTGTTTGTTTGTTTTGTTTCTTAAATTCCACATATGAGTGAAATCATATTGTATTTTTCTTTCTCCTACTGACTTATTTCACTTAGCATAACACTCTCTATCTCCAAGCATGTTGTTGCAAATGTCAAGATTTCATTTTTTTTTGTGGCTGAATAATATTCCAATGTATTTATATAATACCCCTTCTTTATCCATTCATCAGTCAGGTCTGTTTATTTGAGATTTTTCTTGGTTCTTGAGGTACACCTATATTGCTCTATACTTCCCTCTTAGGAGTGCTTTTGCTGCATCTCAAAGGTTTTGGACTGTCATGTTTTCATTTTCATTTGCTTCCATGTATTTTTTTATTTCTTCTTTGACTCCCTCGTTGACCCATTTATTCTTTATTAGCACGTTGTTTAGCCTCCATGTATTTGTGTTTTTTTCCAAAATATTTTTATGGTTGACTTCTAGTTTCATAGCATTGTGGTCAAAAAGCAGCATGGTATGACTTCAATCTTTTTGTATTTGTTGAAGCCTATTTTGTGACCTAATATGTGATCTATTCTGAAGAATGTTCCATGTGCACTTGAAAAAAAGTGTATTCTACTATTTTAGGATGGAATATTCTGAATGTATCTGTTAAGTCCATTTGATCCAGTGTGTCATTCAAAGCCATTGTTTCCATGTTTATTTTCTGTTTGATGATCTGGCCATTGATATAAGTGGGGTGCTAAAGTCCCCTACTATCATTGTGTTATTATCAATGAGCTTCTTTATGCTTGTTATTAATTTATTTATATGTTTGGGAATTCCCAAGTTGGAGACATAAATATTTACAACTGTTAGATCTTCTTGTTGGATTGTCCTCTTTATGATTATATAATGCCCTTCTTTGTCTCTTTTTACAGTCCAGATCCAACCAGGAGGCACAGAGAACTCCCATCAAAATCAACAAAAGCAGGCCAATACCACCAAGACATATTATAATTAATTTTGCAAAATATGGTGATAAAGAAAAAGTCTTAAACACAGACAAAAGGAGTCCTTAACTTACAATGGAAAACCCATAAGGCAAGCAGCAGATATCGCAGCAGAAACTTGGCAAGGCAGAAGAAAGTGGCATGATATATTCAAAGTAATGAATAAGAAAAATTTACAGCCAAGAATACTCTATCCAGCCAGGTTAACATTCAGAATAGAAGGAGAGATAAAAGGTTTTTCAGACAAACAAAACCTAAAAGTTTTGACCACTAAACCAGCCCTGCAAGAAAAATTAAATGGGACTCTTTCAGTGGGAAAGAAAGATGAAAGGTGACAAAGACAAGAAAGGATCAGAGAAAATCTCCAGAAATAATGACAAAAAAGTAATAAAATGGTAATAAATCATATCTATCAATAATTACATTAAATTTCAATGGACATGACTCTCCAAATAAAGCACATACAGTGTCAAAATGAATTTTAAAGAAAAAGGACTATATGTTGCCTATAAGAGAATCATTTTAGACCTAAAAACACCTGCAGATTGATGGTGAGGGAGTTGAGAAACATTATCATGTAAACAGACATCAAAATAAAGTAGGAATAGCAATATTTATATCAGACAACCAACACTTTAAAACCAAAGCAATCTTTTGAAAGAAAAACTATGTAACATGCTCTTAAATTTCAAACTGTATCAAAAAGCTGCAGCAATCAAAGCAGTATGGTATAACAATAGACACATGGATCAAAGGAATGGAATACAAAGCCCAGAAATAAACCTGTTTATATGGTCTACTAATATATGACAAGGAAGGCAAGATTAGACAATGGGGAACAGAGAGTTTTCAGTAAATTCTGTTTAAAAAATTGGAAAATTATGTGATAAAGAATAAAAACAAAACTTTTTACACCATACAAACACACACACACACACACACACACAAAACACTAAAATGAATTAAAGACCTATATAAGATCAGAAGCCATAAAACTCCTAAAAGAACACATAGGCAACAAGAGCTGGAGATAGGTCTTAACTTTATTCTTTGGGTCTGTCTCCTTAAGGAAGGGCAATAAAATGAAAAATAAATAATACATCAAACCACAGCTTTTTTTTTTATGTTGTTAATCACAATACATTCCATCATTAGTTTTTGATGTAGTGTTCCATGATTCATTGTTTGCATATAACACCCAGTGTTCCATGCAGAACATGCCCTCTTTAATACCCAACACCAGGATAACCCATCCCCCCAACCCCTTCCCCTCTAGAACCCTCAGTTTGTTTCTCAGACTCCATAGTCTCTCATGGTTCATCTCCCCTTCCGATTTGCCCCCCCTTCATTTTTCCCTTCTTGCTATCTTCTTCTTTTTTCAATTTATTTTAACATATAATGTATTATTTGTTTCAGAGGTACAGGTCTGTGATTCAACAGTCTTACACAATTCACAGCACTCACCATAGCACATACCCTCCCCAATGTCTATCACCCAGCCACCCCATCCCTCCCACCCCCCACCACTCCAGCAACCCTCCATTTGTTTCCTGAGATTAAGAATTCCTCATATCAGTGAGGTCGTATGATACAGGTCTTTCTCTGATTGACTTATTTCACTCAGCATAATACCCTCCAGTTCCATCCACGTCATTGCAAATGGCAAGATTTCATTCCTTTTGATGGCTGCATAATACTCCATTGTATATGTATATACACAACATCTTCTTTACCCATTCATCTGTCAATGGACATCTTGGGTCTTTCCATAGTTTGGCTATTGTGGACATTGCTGCTGTAACAACAGGATGCACATACCCCTTCGGATTCCTCCATTTGTATCTTTGGTGTAAATACCCAGTAGTGCAATTGCTGGGTCGTATGGTAGCTCTATTTTCAACTTTTTGAGGAACCTCCATACTGTTTTCCAGAGTGGCTGCACCAGCTTGCATTCCCACCAACAGTGTAGGAGGGTTCCCCTTTCTCCACATCCCCACCAACATCTCTCATTTCCTGGCTTGTTAATTTTACCCATTCTGACTGGTGTGAGGTGGTATCTCATTGAGGTTTTGATTTGGATTTCCCTGATGCTGAGTGATGTTGAACACTTTTTCATGTGTCTGTTGGCCATTTGGATGTCTTCTTTGGAAAAATGTCTGTTCATGTCTTCTGCCCATTTCTTGATTGGATCATTTGTTCTTTGGGTTTTGAGTTTAAGAAGCTCTTTATAGATTTTGGATACTAGCCCTTTATCTGATATGTCATATGCAAATATCTTCTCCCATTCTGTCGTTTGTCTTTTGGTTTTGTTGACTGTTTCTTTTGCTGTGCAAAACCTTTTTATCTTGATGAAGTCCCAATAGTTCATTTTGGCCCTTGCTACCCTTGCCTTTGGTGATGTTTCTAAGAAGAAGTTGCTGCGGCTGAGGTCGAAGAGGTTGCTGCCTGTGTTCTCCTTTAGGATTTTGTTGGACTCCTGTCTCATATTTAGGTCTTTCAACCATTTTGAGTCTATTTTTGTGTGTGGTGTAAGGAAATGGTTCAGTTTCATTCTTCTTCATGTGGCTGTCCAATTTTCCCACCACCATTTGTTGAAGAGACTGTCTCTTTTCCATTGGACATTCTTTCCTGCTTTGTCAAAGATTAGTTGACCATAGAGTTGAGAGTCCATTTCTGGACTGGACCATTGATCTATGTGTCTGTTTTTGTGCCAGTACAATATTGTCTGGATGAGGACAGCTTTGTAATAGAGCTTGTGATGCCACCGGCTTTCCTTTTCTTTTTCAACATTCCTCTGGCTATTCGGGGTCTTTTCTGGTTCCATACAAATTTTAGGATTATTTTTTTCATTTCTTTGAAAAAACTTGATGGTATTTTGATAGGGATTGCATTGAATGTGTAGATTGCTCTAAGTAGCATTGACATCTTCATAATATTCGTTCTTCCAATCCATGAGCATGGAACGTTTTTCCATTTCTTTGTGTCTTCCTCAATTTCTTTCATGAGTATTTCATAGTTTTCTGAGTACAGATTCTCTGCCTCTTTGGTTAGATTTATTCCTAGGTATCTTATGGTTTTGGGTGTGATTGTAAATGGGATCAACTCCTTAATTTCTCTTTCTTCTGTCTTGTTGTTGGTGTATAGGAATGCCACTGATCTCTGTGCACTGATTTTATATCCTGCCACTTTACTGAATTTCTGTATGAGTTCTAGCAGTTTTGGGGTACAGTCTTTTGGGTTTTCCACAGGAAGTATCATATCATCTGCAAACAGTGAGAATTTGACTTCTTCCTTGCCGATTCAGATGCCTTTTATTTTTTGTTGTCTGATTGCTGTGGCTAGGACTTCTAATAGGACTTCTAATGTTGAATGGTAGTGTGGACATCCCTGCCGTGTTCTTGACCTGAGGGGAAAGGCTCTCAGTTTTTCCCCATTGAGAATGATATTCACTGTGGGTTTTTCATAGATGGCTTTTATGATATTGAGGTATGTACCCTCTATCCCTATACTCTGAAGAGTTTTGATCAAGAGAGGATGCTGTACTTTGTCAAATGCTTTTTCTGCATCTATTGAGAGGATCATATGGTTCTCGTTCTTTCTTTTTTTAATGTTGTATCACATTGATTTGCAGATGTTGAACCAACCTTGCAGCCCAGGAATAAATCCAACTTGGTCATGGTGAATAATCCTTTTAATGTACTGTTGGATCCTATTGGCTTGTTTGGGTAAGAATTTTTGCATCCATGTTCATCAAGGATATTGGTCTGTAATTCTCCTTTTTGATGGGGTCTTTGTCTGGTTTTGGGATCAAGGTAATGGTAGCGTCATAAAACGAGGTGAAAGTTTTCCTTCCATTTCTATTTTTTGGAACAGTTTCAGAAGAATGGGTACTAATTCTTCTTTAAATGTTTGGTAGAATTCCCCTGGGAAGCCATCTGGCCCAAGGCTTTTGTTTCTTGGGAGATTTTTGATGACTGCTTCAATTTCCTTAGTAGTTATAGGTCTGTTCAGGTTTTCTCTTTCTTCCTGGTTCAGTTTTTGTAGTTGATACATCTCTCGGAAAGCATCTATTTCTTCCAGATTATCTAATTTGCTGGCATAGAGTTGCTCATAATATGTTCTTATAATTGTTTGTATTTCTTTGGTGTTGGTTGTGATCTCTCCTCTTTCATTCGTGATTTTATTTATTTGGGTCATTTCTCTTTTCTTTTTGATAAGTCTGGCCAGGGGTTTATCAATCTTGTTAATTCTTTCAAAGAACCAGTTCCTAGTGTCGTTGATCTGTTCTACTGTTCTTTTGGTTTCTAGTTCATTGATTTCTGCTCTGATCTTTATTATTTCTCTTCTCCTGCTGGGTTTAGGCTTTATTTGCTGTTCTTTCTACAGGTACTTTAGGTGTAGGGTTAGGCTGTGTATTTGGGACCTTTCTTGTTTCTTGAGAAAGGCTTGTATTGCTATATACTTTCCTCTTAGGATTGCCTTTGCTGCATCCCAAGGATTTTGAACAGTTGTGTTTTCATTTTCATTGGTCTCCATGAATTTTTTTAATTCTTCTTTAATTTCCTGGTTGACCCATTCATTCTTTAGTAGGATGCTCTTTAGCCTCCATGTATTTGAGTTCTTTCCGACTATCCTCTTGTGATTGAGTTCTAGTTTCAAAGCACTGTGGTCTGAAAATAGGCAGGAAATGACCCCAATCTTTTGGTACTGGTTGAGACCTGATTTATGACCTAGGATGTGATCTATTCTGGAGAATGTTCCATGGGCACTAGAGAAGAATGTGTATTCTGTTCCTTTGGGGTGGAATGTTCTGAATATATCTGTGAAGTCCATTTTTTCCAGTGTGTCATTTAAAGTCTTTATTTCCTTGTTGATCTTTTGCTTAGATGATCTGTCCATTTCAGTGAGGGGGTATTAAAGTCCCCCACTATTATTGTATTGTTGTCGGTGTGTTTCTTTGCTTTTGTTATTAATTGGCTTATATAATTGGCTACTCTCATATTGGGGGCATAGATATTTACAAGTGTTAGATCTTCCTGTTGGATAGACCCTTTAAGTAAGATATAGTGTCTTTTCTCATCTTTTATTATAGTCTCTGGTTTAAAATCTAATTTGTCTGATAGAAGGATTGCCACCCCAGCTTTCTTTTGGTGTCCATTAGCATGGTAAATTGTTTTCCACCCCCTCACTTTCAATCTGGGGGTGTCTTTGGGTCTAAAATGGGTCTGTTGCAGACAGCATATCGATGGCTCTTGTCTTTTTATCCAATCTGATAGCCTGTGTCTTTTGATTGGGGCATTTGGCCCATTTACATTCAGGGTAACTATTGAAAGATTCAATTTAGTGCCATTGTATTGCCTGTAAGGTGACTATTACTGTATATTGTTTGTGTTCCTTTCTGGTCTATGTTACTTTTAGGCTCTCTCTTTGCTTAGAGGACCCCTTTTAATGTTTCTTGTAGGGCTGGTTTCATGTTGCAAATTTCTTTAGTTTTTGTTTGTCCTGAAACTTTTTATCTCTCCTTCTATTTTCAATGACAGCCTAGCTGGATATAGGATTCTTGGCTGCATATTTTTCTTGTTTAATGCTCTGAATATATCCTGCCAGTCCTTTCTGGCCTGCCAGGTCTCTGTGGATAGGTCTGTTGCCAATCTAATGTTTCTACCATTGTAGGTTACAGATCTCTTCTCCCGAGCTGCTTTCAGGATTTTCTCTTTGTCTCTAAGACTCTAAGTTTTACTATTAGATGTTGGACTGTTGACCTCTTTTTATTGATTTTGAGGGGTGTTCTCTGTGCCTCCTGGATTTTGAAGCCTGTTTCCTTCCCCAAATTAGGGTAGTTCTCTGCTATAATTTGCTCGAATATACCTTCTGCCCCTCTCTTTCTTCTTCTTCTGGGATCCCAATTATTCTAATATTGTTTTGACTTATGGTATCACTTATCTCTCGAATTCTGCCCTTGTGATCCAGTAGTTGTTTATCTCTCTTTTTCTCAGCTTCTTTATTTTCCATCATTTGGTCTTCTACATCACTAATTCTCTGTTCTGCCTCATTTATCCTAGGAGTTAGAGCCTCCATTTTTTATTGCACCTCATTAGTAGCCTTTTTGATTTCAACTTGGTTAGATTTTATTTCTTTTATTTCTCCAGAAAGGGTTTCTCTAATATCTCCCATGCTTTTTTCAAGCCCAGCTAGTATTTTAAAATCGTCATTCTGAACTCTAGTTCCGACATCTTACTAATGTCCATCTTGATTAGGTTCCTGGCATTCAGTACTACCTCTTGTTCTTTTTTTTTGAGGTGATTTTTTCTGTCTTGTCATTTTGTCCATAGGAGAATAGATGAATGAGAGAACAAAATGGTAACAGGGTAACAACGACCCCAGAAAAATATACACTAAACAAATCAGAAGAGACCTGAACCCAGGGGAAAAGAAATGGAAAGAGAGAAAAAAGAAAAAGAAAAGAAAAAGAAAAAAATAAAAACAAACAAAAAAACAAAGAGAATATAATCAAATATGATCAGGCTGGTGCATAGATCAGTGCCACACACTAGATTTTGGGTGTATTTTGGTCTGTTAGAAGAAAGTGCCTCCCAAAATTTTAAAGAAAGAAAAACTTATATATGTACAACAATAAGGGTAAATACAATGAAGTGATGGACTATGACTGTAAAGATGAAAATTATAAGAGATTTTATAAAAGTAATTCATAAGAAGTTGTTTGAAAAAAGGAAGAAGAGTATTTAAAAAAAAAAAAAGGGAGAGAATGTGATCAGACAGGAGACTAGATCAAAGCCATACAGTAGAGATTTAGGGTATATTTTGGTCTGTTAGAGGAAACTGTATCCCAAAATTTTAAAGAGAGAAAAACTTTTATATATGCACCAAAAATGCTATGAAGGGATAGAATATGGCTCTAAAAATAAAAAATAAAAAAAAAAATTTTAAAAAGGGATTGATAAGATGTTGGTTGAAAGAGGGAAAAAGAAAAATTCAAAAAAAATTAAAGAAAGTTAAAAAAAATTAACTTTGAAAGACTAAAGAATTATGGGGAAAAAGCCATGAATTCTATGTGCTGTATTCCCCTAGCACTGGAGTTCTGTCATTCTCATTGATCAGTAAATTTGGTCTTGGCTGGCTGTTCTTGCTGATCTTCTGGGGGAGGGGACTGTTGCAGTGGTTCTCAGATGTCTTTGCTGGAGGCGGAATTGCCCCGCCCTTGCCAGTCTGGGCTAAGTAATCTGTTTGGTTTTGCTCTCGGGAGCTTTTGTTCCCTGCAAGCTTTCTGTACAGCTTTGGAGGATGAGAGTGAAAATGGCGGCCTCCCAATCTCTGCCCTGGAGGAGCTGAGAACTCATGGCCCCACTCCTCAGTGAGCCTCGAGAGAAAAGCAGTCAATCACTCATGTCTCCCGCTCTCTGGCCACACTCCATGCTCACCCAGCTTGTCACCGAGCATTTCTATCTCTGGCACACGACCCTGTTTGGGGTCTCCAAACCCTGCAGATTCCTGCAGCGTGCTCCCACGCCGCTCCTCCCAGGGAAGGAAGGGAAGTCTCCCTGGATCTGCTGCTTGTTGCATCCCTGCTGGAAGAGCAGTGGTCTGACTGTGTCTTGGATCACAGTTTATGGCAACCCTGAGCTGAGAGCCCACTCCTCGGCTCCATCTCTGCAGCCACCTTCCCTGCTTGGATACCTGGGAGCTCTGCCACATTCAGGCACCCCTAGTCTTTCTGTGACCCTAAGTGTCCTGAAACCACACTGTCCCAGCGAGGGTTCCACCCCCTGCTTAGCCACTGGAGTGACGTCCCTCAGCAGAGCTGACTTCTAAAAGTTCTGATTTTGTGCTCCACTGCTCTATCACTTGCCAGTAGTGGCCAACGGAGGCCCTCTCCCCCGCCGTCTATCCTCCCTAATATCACCTTGGATTCACTTCTCTGCATGTCCTACTTTCTAGAAAGTGGTCGTTTTTCTGTTCAGAGAGTTGCTGCTATTCTTTTCTTCGATCTCCTATTGTGTTTGTAGGTGTTCAGAATGGTTTGATCCCTATCTAGCTGAATTCCTGGGACCAGACAAAATTTAGGTCTCCTACTCCTCCACCATCTTGCTCCTCCCTCCTCAAACCACAAAGCTTTTGCTGAGCCAAGGAAACCATCAACAAAACAAAAAGGCAGCCTACTGAATGGGAGATGATATTTGGAAATGATATATCCAACCAGTGGTTAGTATCCAAAATACATAAAGAACTCCTACATTTCAACACCAAAAGAGCAGAAACAAGTGATTAAAAAACGGACCAAGGACTTGAATAGATATTCCTTGAAAGATGACATACAAATGGCCAACTGACACATGAAAAGATGCTCAACATCATTAATCATCAGGAGAATGAAAATCAAAACCACAATGAGGTATCTATCATCTCCCACCTGTCAGAATCAAAAAGACAAGAAATAACAAATATTGGCAAGGATGTGGAGAAAAGTGAACCGTGTGCACTGTTTCTGGGAATGTAAATTGATGTAGTCACAATGCATATGAGTATGGAGGTTCCTCAAAAAAATTAAAATGGAAATAACATAATATCCAGAAAATCCATTCAGGTTGTCTATTTGAAAAAAATGAAAACATTCACTTGAGGAGATGTAACCACCCTATATTTATTGCAGCATTACTTACAATAGCCTGGATATGGAAGCAACCCATGTGTCCAATTATAGATGAACATATAAAGAAGAAATAATATTTATATTACATATACATACATATACACAATGGAGTATTACTCAGAAATAAAAAAGAATAAATTTTTTTGTCATTTTTGACAATATTGATGAACCTAGAGGTTTTAATGTTAAGTGAAATTAGAGAAAGGCAAATACCCTATGATTTAACTGATAATGTGGAGTCTAAAAACAAACAAAACAGAAATAGTCTCATATAAAGAAACCAAAGTTGTGATTGCCATAAGGGGGCAGGGACAAGGGAGCCTGAAATAGGTGAAAGGAAGTAGGTGGTACAAAATTTCAGTTATAGAATAAATAAGTCACAGGGATGTAAATTACAATATAGAGAATATAGTCAATATAATTTTATTAATTTTGTATGGTGATAGATGGTAATGAGTTATTTTATTTTATTTTATTAATGTCCAATGGAAAAAGGCAGTCTCTTCAACAAATGGTGGTGGGAAAATTGGACAGCCACATGCAGAAGAATGAAACTGGACCATTTCCTTACACCACACACAAAAGTAGACTCAAAATGGTTGAAAGACCTAAATGTGAGACAGGAGTCCATCAAAATCCTAAGGGAGAACACAGGCAGCAACCTCTTCGACCTCAGCCACAGCAACTTCTTCCTCAAAACATCACCAAAGGTAAGGGAAGCAAGGGCAAAAATGAACTATTGGGACTTCATCAAAAGAAAAAGCTTTTGCACAGCAAAGGAAACAGTCAACAAAACCAAAAGACAACCGACAGAATGGGAGAAGATATTTGCAAATGACATATCAGATAAAGGGCTAGTATCCAAAATCTATAAAGAACTTATCAAACTCAGGGCACCTGGGTGGCTCAGTTGTTAGGCATCTGCCTTCGGCTCAGGTCATGATCCCAGGGTCCTGGGATCAAGCCCCGCATCGGGCTCCCTGCTCAGTGGGAAGCCTGCTTCTCCCTCTCCCATTCCCCTGCTTGTGTTCCCTCTCTTGCTGTCTCTCTCTCTGTCAAATAAATAAATAAAATCTAAGAAAAAAAAAGAACTTATCAAACTCAACACCCAAAGAACAAATAACCCAATCAAGAAATGGGTGGAAGACATGAACAGACATTTTCCAAAGAAGACATGCTAATGGCCAACAGACACATGAAAAAGTGCTCAACATTCCTCAGCATCAGGGAAATCCAAATCAAAACCTCAGTGAGATATCACCTTACACCAGTCAGAATGGCTAAAATTAACAAGTCAGGAAAGGACAGATGTTGGCGAGGATGCAAAGAAAGGGGAACCCTCCTACACTGACGGTAATGAGTTTCATTGTGATGATCATAGCATAATGTGTGTAAGTGTTGAATCATTATGTCTACACCTAAAACTAATATAATATTGTATGCCAATTATACATCATTATGAATAAATACATAAAAATAAAATTTAAATTGTCACCCAATTTTACAAAAAACAAAAAAATAAACAGAACTACAGACCAAAAGAAATATACACGCAAATACCCTCAAAAATTATTGGCAAATCAATTCCAACAATGTAAAAAAAAAAAAAAGGAAAAGAATTCTATTGATGTATTATGTAATTTAATATTTTATCTTTTGGGGGCGCCTGGGTGGCCCAGTTGTTAAGCATCTGCCTTCGGCTCAGGTCATGGTCCCAGGGTCCTGGGATTGAGCCCCGTGTCGGGCTCCCTGCTCAGCGGGAAGCCTGCTTCTCCCCCTCCCACTCCCCCTGCTTGTGTTCCCTCTCTCACTGTCTTTCTCTCTGTCAGATGAATCAATAAAATCTTAAAAATATATATATTTTATCTTTTGATGTTCATGTATCATTGTTTTAAAATTACTTTCTCTGCTATCTCCCAATTTTTTCAGTTAAGTGAAATTTTCAAAACTTACACAGCCCTGTGCTTCTAAGAACTCTAACTTGCTCTCCATAGATGATAAAGAGGAATTGGTAAAATTTCAGATGTTTCCATTTTATTAAGAGTTTATCAGTTAATATTGTAATATTAAATTTGTAGAGTTCACCCATAGTTTTGTACTTGTGTTTGTATTTGTATTTGTAGTTTATTTAAGTCTGCTAATGTTCCATAGTTTGACTCTAAATATTTTATTTATATTTTATACTGCCAATGTACATTTGATAATTTCTAGTCTAGCTTTTCATAGAAAACAGTGCTTCCATATATGCTCTTTTGCCTGAAATAAACTTTACTATTTAATTTTACCATACATCAAAGAAACTAAGTATATAATTGTGAAATTGATCACAAAGTAGCTAGAACCACATAATTATAAATCAGATCCTGAAATAGAAGTTTAGAGCCTTTATTAGCCCTGCTAATTTTCATATTATGAAATATCGTTGCTTATTTTTAGACTTTATATCAATGGAATCATGCAGTATGTATTTTTATATGTGTCTCTTTTCACTCTCACATGATATTTATAAACCATCTATATTATCAGTTTGTCTATTATTTGTGAATGTTTACTGCTTCTGTCTTATATGAATATGACATTTTAAAATCTATCCTCAGAAATTTTGTTCCTTTTAGTATGTGGGTATTATGAACAATTATTTTATGGAAAGCCTTTCCCTGTCTTTTTTACATATTGTATGTAAAATAATTTATAAATGATGCATAACTATATAGTATATAATACATTTAAGCATATAAACATTACATTTATCATCATAAAATACAAATGTAAAATATAACATTATAATTGTATTTATGTTTAATTATAATACATTTTTCTCTAAGGATTAGAACAAAATTACATGGTCATAATTATGTGTGCTTTCAATTTATTGAATTATTCCAATGTTTTTCTAATGTATTGTGTAAATACACATTTTACCAAATAGTACCTTGATCCAAAGTTCAGTAGTCTCAGAAAAATTAATACAGTAAGTTCTGGTGGTTATATGACAGTACCATTTTTATGGGCTGTGAATCATTAGGATATTCTCTTTTGTGCGAATGAGAAGTTCTCGAGTGTGTCTTTCGCCCAATTATCCTAGATGGTGTCTTCTTTTCCCTTCTTAAAAGTCCTTGTCATATTTTAGATATGTGCTTTTTTCTGAGTTTATAAGATGCAAATACATTTTGACACTGTGACTTGCATTTTTAGTCCCATATTGGAAAACTTCTGAGAATAGAGTTTAAAATGTCATATTCATATAAGACAGAAGCAGTGAACATTCACAAACTATAGACAGTAGGAGGTCTGATTTGTAGTGGTTTTAATTTGAATGTTCCTAAGACTAATGGTGTTGAGCATTTTTTCCTATACTCATTTGCCATCCATATATGTTTTTTGATGAAGTTAACTACTGAAATATTTTGGTTATATTTTAATTTTTGTTACTGTACTTTGAGAATTATTTATGTATCCTGGCAGCAAGTTTTTTTATGAGATGTATGATTTGTAAATATTTTCTCTAAAATCTATGATTTATCTTTCATTTCCCTTCAAAGAGTAGAAATTATCCTGATGAACTACATTTTGTCCATTTGTTCTTTCATGGATCATGTTTCTGGTGTTCTACCTAAGAAATGTCTGCCCAACTTTAGGTCATGCATTTTTTCTAATAATCTTCTTGAAATCTTATCATTTACACTTACATATGATCAATTTTTAGCATTTCTGTACATAGTATAAAATATATATTTATTAATAATATTTGATACTCTATTTTTTCCACAATATTTGTTGAAAAGACTATACTTTCTCCACTGAATGATTTTATATCTTTGTTGAAATCTACATTCCATATATGCGTGAATATAAATTTTGCACTTCTGTCTCATTAATCTCCTTATGTACTTTTATGTCAATTCATACTTTAAAAATGGTCCTTTTTTTAAACATTGAGTTTATATAGTTCTTTCCAGAGTTATATCTATTCTAGATCTTTGCATGGATGTTTCCTGCTTATTTCCATCTTTCTAAAGATATTTTTTAAAATAAGAATAAATATTAACTTTATCAGTTGCCTTCTGCATCAAAAAAATCACATCATTTGATCTTCTTTACTCTGCTAATGTGATGGATTATGACTATGGGATTTCAGATATAAATCCAACATGGTATTGCTTCAATAAATTTACTTATGTCATAGTCCTTTATTTTTACGTATTGTCAGAATCTATTTATGATTGCCACTGACATGTAATTTCCTTTTTTTTAGTATTCCCATCAAAATGCACATAACACAGATTTTATTAGCCCCTTTTTTCCACCCTCAAGGGTTTCATTTTGGTGTTCAATTGGCATCACATTTGTCCTTACTCATAAACATCTATATATTCTGTAACTGAGTGTGAAAAGTTTTCTGAATGACAGATAAAATTGTATTAGAAGTTGTAACACACTTCTGATATTTTTATTTCTTTTTGCTTTGGTTTTCACAAGTTGTGTTTTGGTAGGATTTTTTTCAATTTTATGCCTAGTTTTAAATATGTTTGCATATTTTCAAAATACTCTCTTATGGTAATTTTATTGTGGCATAATGTACATACAGGTGGGTGCAGTGCTATACATGCCAACAGGTGGCTGAATTTTCAAGTGTCACCATCTCACAGAATGAGAAAATGGATTTTACCAACACTACAAAATGCCCCTTTCATGTTTTTACCTGCATTTAAAAAATACTTTACATAAATGGAATCATACAGTATGTATTCTTTCTTTCTTGGCTCTTTCAGGGGAAGCTAAACTTGTGCAATTCATCTATATAGTTGCATGAGGTTTTCAATTGTCCAAACTCATTTCTGTTCCATTGTCTGATTCTACTATAATGTATTCATCCATACTACTGCTGATGCTCTTGGATATTTGGGTATTGATCTATTTGGGGCTACTGTTAGTTATTCTACTATACATATTTCAGAATCAGCTTTCTGCTAAATATATGTTTACCATTTCTTTCCTCTCTAACTTTGATTGGCTCTTCTCTGTATAGCTTCCTGAGAAGGAAGCTACTCAGATCATGCATTTTATAACATTCTTCCTTTTGAGTAGAAGTGACAAAGCTGCAAATTGTCTCTAAACACTACTTTAGTTCCACCCTAAAAGTTTTGACATATTCTCGGTTTAGTATCATTCAGTACAAGGTATTTTCACAGATTTCATCTTTGAACTATACATTTTTCAGAAGTGTATCACTTTTCCACATTTTTGAAATTTCCCACATTTCTTTCCATTGCTGCTTCTAATTTGTTCCTATGTCTTCAGAGAATATACTTTGAATATCTCCATCCTTCAAATATTTGATCCCTAATTATGGCCTAGACCTCTTTCTGTATATGTCAGTTATGTCAAGCTGGTTTCTACTGTTTTGACGGTCTTCCATAGGCCTCTGGTTTTGTGACTAGCTGTTCTCTCACTACTGATGGAAGAGCTCTAAATCTCCAACTGTGCTCATTGAATTGTTTATTTATCCTTCCAAATCTGTCAGTTTCTATTGGATGTGTTTGCGGGTTCTGTTGTAAAATGAATATTATATGGTTGTAATTGTTTTATCTTCCTCTTATATTGACAGCCTTAACATGCTGAAATGTTTCTTTTAATTTCTACTAATATTTCTTGTTTTAACAGCTATTTTGATTTAGAATAGCCATTTCTGCTCACTTATGGGGTGACTCTTTGTAGGGTGGCTCTTTTGTTATCCTTTTACTTACACCTATTTGTGCCTTTGAGTCTAACGTGTGTCTGTTACATAGAGCATATAGATGGATCTTACTTTTTCATTCGGGGTGGCAATTTCTATCTTTTGATTGAAATATTTATTTAATTCACACGAATATCATTAATAGGATAGTTGGGTTTGGGTCTGCCATTTTTCTATTTATTCTATGTCTGTGTCTTGATTTCTTCTTCTATGTTACCTGACAACTTTTATATTAAACGTGTTATTTTAGTGTTCCATTTTAATTACTCTATTTTTGTCTTAGCTATATTCTTATTTCCTTAGTAGGAGCTGTAGGTATTACAAATATATCTTTTGTTTGTCTTTATTGAGATATAATTGACATATAACATTGTATAAATTTAAGGCATACAATGTGTTCATTTGATACACTTATGTATTAGAGTATGATTACTAAGGTAATGTTAAGTAACACTTTTCTCATGTCCTATATTTATCATTTCTGTGGGTATTAAGAACAGCTAAGATTTAGTCTTAGCAACTTTGAAGTTTCTAATACAGTAATGCTGACTATAATTATTATGTTGTACCTTAGAGTTCCAGAACTTATTATCTATTAGTTGTTACTTTGTATTCTTAAACCTCCCCAATTACCCCACCTCTCAGCCTCTGGTAAACAACATTCTACTCTTTGCTTTTACAAGTTCAATTTTTTTGATTCTACATGTAAGTGAGACTACACAGTATTTGTATATCTCTGTCTGACTTTTGTCACTTAACATAATGTCTTCAAGGTCCATCCATTTGTCACAAATGGCAAGATTTTCTTCTTTCTCATGGCTGAAAAATATTTCAATATGTATAAATGTATGTGTGTGTGCTTGGGTATGTGTGTGTGTATCATACATTCTTTAACTATTTATCTGTTGCAGATACTTAGGTTCCTTCCATATATTGGCTATTGTGAATAATGTTGCAATGAGAATGGACATGCATATATAACTTTGAGATAATGATTTCAGTTCTTCTAAATATATACGTAAGAGTGTCATTACTGATTCATATGGTAGTTTTATTTTTAATTTCTTAAAAACCACCATACTATTTTCCATTTGGCAATACGAATTTACATTTCATTCAAAGGATTTCCTTTTCTTCACATGCTCACCAAAATTGGATCCCTTTTATTTATAAACTCAGAATTTCTGTGCTCTATTTGCATAGTTTTATTTCTCTGTTCATAATTCCTACTTGATCTATTACTGCCATAATATTTTCATTTAATTATTTGAACATAGTTTTCTTTATAATTTACATAGATTTTTAAATATTACTTTAAAATACTTTTTTAAAATAAACCTAACATCTTATCCCCATAAAAGTTTCTATAGACCTTATTTTCCCTTAGTATGGAAGACATTTTCCAGTTCCTTTTCATTCTTTTTTTTTTTTTTAAGATTTTATTTATTTTAGAGAGAGAGAGAGTGAACACATGCAAGCAGGGAGGGGCAGAGGGGAAGGGAGAAAGAATCTGAAGCAGATTTCACTGACTATGGGCCGGACAGGGGCTCAATCCCACAACTACGAGATCATGACTCTAGTCAAAACGGGGAGTCAGACACTTAACTGACTGAGCCACCCAGGCACCCCTTCCAGTTCCTTTTCATTTTTTAAAAATTTTTTAGTTAAAATTTTTGATAATATATATTAGTAACCATGCATTCTATTTCATTTTTCTTTGACTTATTATTTTTGAAACTTGCATAAACTTTACTGCAGGATCTTCTAAGTCTGCCTGCTGATATGTCTGCCCAGTTTTTCAAATTCTAATTGTTTATTTTTATTTTTTATTTATTTTTTTAAAAGATTTTATTTATTTATTTGAGACAGAGAGAATGAGATAGAGAGAGCATGAGAGGGAGGAGGGTCAGAGGGAGAAGCAGACTCCCCGCTGAGCAGGGAGCCCGATGCGGGACTCGATCCCGGGACTCCAGGACCATGACCCGAGCCGAAGGCAGTCGCTTAACTGACTGAGCCACCCAGGCGCCCGTTTATTTTTATTTTTTAGCCAACATTCCTAGGGATTGCCCTGGTGACTTTATAGCTTAGATGTCAAACACATTTTTTCAAAAGACTATATTCAAATACAGCAAGTCAGTAGGGCTTCCACCCTCTGCCATGTGATGTGCGTGCATGTGTGTGTGTGTGTGTGTGTGTGTGTGTGTGAGTGGGGGAGTGGAATGCTCATAACTTCTCTAGCAGTTCTCAAGCCGCCTTCTGCTTTTACTTTCTACTGGATTCATCTTGGTCTCCTCTCCCTGTGCACATATATATATTTTTTTTCCATCAGCCAAGAGTGTTTAGAGAACTCATGTTAACTCTTTGGTCATACTTTCCCCTACAGTATCTTCCACTTGTATTTATGGAGGTCACAGTGCTTGATACAAGGACCACAGCCTCTGCCTAGTAAATATATGGGATTTCCTCATTCATTAACAAGCAAAATCATCACTCTGAGCTGAAAAGTCAATGGGCTATTTCATTCCCTTCTCCACTACTAATAGAGTCTCCCTGTGGCACCAACACCATTGCTTTTTGCAGCTTCTCCAGATTGTAGAACTATAAGCGCTGGATCACTGAGCTATGGTGGGCAGGCAGGGAGGCATGAGAACAGTGCTGAGCAAGAAAACTACAGATGTGCTTTCTTCTTAGTTGAATCTCTAGGAGTTTTTAAATAATAGATATTTCACAAATTATTATTAACCTTTGATCAATTTTTAGAACCCTGGAATTGTTATCTTTGTCAGTTTGTCCTCTTCACTTACTCCTACTATGATACTTTTATAATGTGTCCAGTGTGTAACATTATATGATAATTTAAAAGATTCTATAAAGTAAGGAAGAGTTTATTTGCTACTACAAAATTCAAATGAGTATGAGCTTTTATTTGACTTCTAATAAAATTTGCTTTCTCATAGTGTTTGTTGGATGTCTTCATTCATTCTTCATGGATAACAATCTCCCAGAGAAGCCATTATAATTCATCAGTGTGGTTAAAATGCTCACCTTTCTTTTCCAAAAAGTAAGTTTCTTGAGAACATTTATATTTCATGACTTAAAAGAATTAATCTTACAAAGAAAAACAGCAATACGTGAACAACTATATAAACACAATTGTTGAAGTGTTTCTATAGAAAAACTATATGGGGAATATTCAGATTTAGCTATATAACTATTAGTCAAAATAAATTGTTTATTCATCAGAATATTATATTATTTATTGCTAAGATTAATGAGATATAATTCTCTGTATTTCAGCTTGTCAGTATCTTCAGAGAGTGACAAGAATTGCCCATTTTTGATTTTGAGTCAAGCAAATGTTATTTTGCATCTTGTTTAGAAACGAAAACATATGTTTGTAAGCACCAGGCATATTAGCCACCTTAATTTTGTTATAATGCTATCTCACCATCTTAAAAAAACATATCTCTCATTTCTTTAAAAGCCAATTATTTTCTCAGAATATTTTTCAGATATTATTTTTTAGAGCAATTTTAGATTAACAACAAAATTAAGAAGAGAGTACAGAACTATCCTGTATTATCCCTCTATGCACACGTGCATGGCCTCTCCCATTATCAGCATCATTCAGTAGAATGGTTCATTTGTTACCAAGGATGAACCTGCAGTGATGCATCATAATCACACAAAGTCCAAAGTGTAGCTGAGGTTTCTCCCTTGGTGTTATAGAACTGTTTTTCAGTCTCAATTTTATTAATGTAAAAAATATATACTCAGGTACATATTATACATTTCTTAAGCTTTTGTTATTTGTTAAATCATAAATTACAAATTATAATATCAAGCACTGTTACTATAAAGTTCTCACTAAGGTGAATAATTCCACTCATATTTCCAAATGACTTGATTTCTCATAGCCCTTAAAAGGACTACAAATGACAACCCAGGGTGGCAAGCTTAACAGTGAGAATTGAGTCAGGAGACAAAAACCAGAGAAGTTTGATGTAAACAATTATTATCTATTTGTAAGGGAAAGCCTACTAAGAGGAAAGGCTGCTAAGATAAGGAAAGTTATAAGAATACCTTAGAGTGAAAGGAGAGTACCCAAAGTAGTAATCACTGAGAAAGGTCTACTCTCTGCAGATGGCATTTAGATGTCATTGAAGACAGTGTGGATGCACACAGATTCATGGCAGACATGCTCAGGGGATTAGCCTGGGACAGAGCAGCTGCACAGTCCACAGGCTGAACTTGGTGAGGATGGATCTCAGACTGTCACTGGCAGGCAGGAAGAATTCTCTGCTAGACTGTTAGGAGGCACAGAACAAAGGGCTGGAAGCTTTGACTGGGACTGGCCACAAAACTTGCTGCAGGCTGAATACACAGGACTTCCTGGATGCATGCAGCAGGAAACCAAGCCACAGCGACCAAACACCCTGAAAACACCATGAAACCAGGAAGATGAGCCCTTTCTGCTGCAATGTCTCTCCATTGCCTTCTACTGACACAATTCAACTTCATGTGAGCTGACAAAGAAGAGAATTTATAGCACCTAGCTCCATTACCTGAAAACAGGGCACTGAGAGATCCATTTGGAGCTGAGAGTACTAAACGGTTAATAGGCACTCAGGGTCTGCGCATGCTGAGTCACTTGAGTGAGCCTTTGTTAATGACCTCCACCAGGGCCTCCTTGGGCCCCTCGCTCAGGAAGGACAATGGTTGGGGTAGTCCACATGGTTCTCTCAATGGCTGCATTCAGTAGTGCACCATTATTTATGTCAGTGGTTCCCAGCCTTTGTGCAATATGCTTTTTCTAACTTATGAACTGCACCCTTTATAGTCATGAAATTATGGGTGGTGTAAATGACCCAGTACAGATGATAGAAAAACGACATGCTTAGACAGACTTTAGAACAAAATGCTATCTTAAAAATCCTAATTTTTTCCCTAGGAATGGTGTTGTGTGTGAATGCAATGTGGCTTTTGATGGCTTCTGATGGACAGTTCTGTGCCAAAGGGGTGGAAGTGGCTGCCAAGGTCCTAAAGCTCAAGTTTCACACCTTAGCCATGGGCAAACATGCACTAAACATAATTAGCTGGAAGTTGAAGGGGTGGACTTACTATCTTTGGGCTCACAGGCCACTATCTTGGAGGCTTGCTTGGGTGCTGAGTTTGAAGACCTTTTCATATAAAGGTGTGAAGAGTTGGGACAGCTTACAAGGCCTGGAGCAAGTTTTAAGCCAAGGCAGACTTGTCAACCTGAAGATTTAGAGGGCATTTATGAGAGCAGCAATCCAGTTATGAGAGCAGATTATCAGTTGAAAGGCACCTGAATGGATGTTCATGGGATAGATCAAATTTTCAATTTCAATAAATTTTTATAAACAACAACAACAACAACAAAACAGAAAAAACAGACACTTGGGGTTATCATGCAACAACCACAGGGTTGCTATAAAAGAGCCATTCACATCTGTCCCACGTGCCCAGAGAATGGAACCAACATCTCTCTTCTGAATCTGTTTTAGTGCAGCATTATTAATGATTAGGTTCATTTCCTGGCAAAGATTGGTATTTTGATTGGATAATAACCAATGTTCTTTGATACATTTTCTTGTTTGTTTTTTTTTTCCTCACCTGGATTGCAGATAGTTTGCAAGATACCATGTTTTATTAAATTCTCCTTGTCCTTATTTTTGCCACTCTTCACTTCGATGCTTAGAAAAGTATTTTAATGGGGAAAAATGTTAAATGACAAAGAAAACAAGAATTAAAAGTATAATGATACTTGTGTGGGTCAAACAGCTGGATATTGACAGAATTTGGGAGAGCCTTTAGTAATTTGATAATTATTCAGAGATATTTCTACCCTAGTTCATTCACAAGAGGGAAAGAGCTTACATCTGATTATAACTTGCAAAATAACTTAGTATTTCATACACATTATCTCTTTGAACATAGCCTTGTTCTTTATATTCTCTGTATTTATTCCCTAAACTCGTATAGAGAAATTATATGAATATTCAAGATTAACTTCGTATAATATGTAAATAGCAGCTGTAACTAATAGCTAAAGTTGTGTTACAAGCTGTCCAAGAATTCGTTGACATTTAAAAATAATTTAAAGGGCCCCTGGGGGGCTCAGTTTGTTAAGAGGCTGCCTTTGACTCTGCTTCTCTCTCTGCCCCTCCCCCTGCTTATGCACTCTCTCTCTCTCAAAAATAAATAAATAAAATCTTTTAAAAATTCTTTAAAAATAATTTAAATTTATTTCTCATTTAACCACTTATAGTTTGGGGGTGTTTCAGTTGATGTAGGTTGGGCATGTATGAACTTGACTCCAGACTACAGATTCAGTTTACATCTTTCTTATGTATTTTCTTCTTAGAGGACTGAGATACCTGGTATATGACCTTATATAACAGAGATCAATAGCTCTCAGAGAAGCCAGTAGATATGTGCTTTTTTTTTAGTTAATATTTTAATTAATATTTTATTCTTTTAAGATTAATTCTTAATTCTTAATTAATTAATTAATTATTTTATTATGTTCAGTTAGACCATAGGGGAAGGGAGATATGTGCTTCTTAATGCCTGGGCCCTGAACTTGTAAGATGTCACTTTCTCACTCATGTTATATTGTGAAAAGAAGTCACATGACCAAACATGCCATTAATTGTCAGCAAAGTATACTCTTTTCAAAATGGTCAGATGGAAGAAATGTAGATCACTGAAATTTAACCTAATCTACTATAATAGCCTCGGGAATATTTTTCTCGTTATATTTTATGAGATAAGTTTGTTTGTAAAAAACAATATTGGAAAACAGTTTAAAAGCTTAGTTACTTTTTTAACTTCCCATCTAGTTTTTTTGTGTCCTCTATGCCAAATATTCTCAGAAGGTAGTTTTATTTAGTGGTAAACATCATCATATAGATGCTTTCACCAGGGTCCCTAATCAATGTAAAAATGGGGAATAAGCAGTATGGGGTAAAGTTTAAGGACATCACCAATGAAACCAGGTCACTTCTATGTAATTTCTGAATGCACACTCTTAGCCCTGTGACTTAGTTATAGAACTGCTCTGACTCGGGCTCCTCTCCTGGAAAATATGATAGAAATAGTGTTTGATTCATAGAGTTACTTGAAGATTATTTGAAATCACCTCTTGGCACATAAGTATTCACTAAATCTCAGTTGTTTTTACTTAAAAACTTTATGCTTCAGTTTCATTATCTGACATGAGGACCATAATTATAGCCACCTAATAGAGCTGATCTGAAGGATAAATAATTTAATGCCTAAAGATCCTTAAAATAAAGTGTAACCACATTGAGTTCTTGCTATATGTCCTCTTTTCATATTTTGCTTTTCTAATATTTAATAAACTCTGATTTCAAGAAGACCTGAAGTCTAAAACTTTGTCTTCCTCTTTTCACCTATCCAAATTTCTATTGTTTCAATATATTAGTTTAATGTGGCATCAAAAATATCATCTGATTTAACCAATTCAATCATATACATCAAAGATACTGCATTTTAAACAAGGTTTTTGAGAAATTCAGCAAATCATGTATGGACACCAAACAAGAGTAATTTTTTACTGTACATGCATTCCTATTTTGAAAATCAAGTCGTGATTACTGTTCCTTTTCTCAGTGATGAAGAACTCCTGTGTCCTCCCACAATGTGTTGTTTTGGACATATTTAAAGGCTATCTTTTTTCTGTATTGAAGAAATTTGAAAGGGCTTGTCAAGGTTTGACAAAATAGCGTGTTTGATTCCTAGATTTGCGGAACCTACAGGGTCCTAGGGGAAGAAGACACCAAAATGCCCTCTTCTTTCTAATGTTGGAGAATCCCATCCACAAGTATGTACTTTTCCTATTGAAAATGGAGAAATAAGAGAGAAGCTGCCTAATTCATTCTGATGTGGAACACCTCCCAATTTTCTCCCAAAGTATTTTCTACATATCTAAACACCTTCATAAAAAGGTGCCTAAAGTCTTATACCTATCCATGAGGAGCCATGGGAATTATTTGGTAGAGTGAGCTTGGGTTAGGGGATCCACCAAAACCACTGGAGCTATATAAATATGGAACAATATTAGGAGGGTGTTAGTGAAAAGTGAATTCAGAATAGAAAGAGTCATGGAGAAGTCAGGGAAATGGTAGTTTTCTCTGTGTCTAACTTTCTGAGAATATACATTAGGTGTTCAACATAATGAATAGGCTTGTTTTTCTGGATCCCAGAGTTAAATAGTACTCATTTCAGTACTAAATTCAGAGGAAGATGGTGCCCTTTTAAAATTTACTGTTATTGGAACAGACCAGAAAGTGTGTTCTTTGCAGGCACTCAATTCCAGAGAGAATGCAAAAAGTACAGAGTTGTGTCTTTCTAATCTCGTGTACCAAGTTTACTAATGTAAAAATTTTGTTTCCTGGTAATTAATGAGTGTAAACTTGTGGATAAAATAAGACTTCAGCATTTAGAAAGTGTTGCTCTGTCCTACATTTTATGAGGCTCTTTCCTTAATTACAGCCTATGTTTCTTTGTGGTTCCTCCTAAGGCAACATGTAAATATCTACCTCTTGTCCCCCTCAAATGGTCTGGATTGGGTAAGAATAATAATGCAATCTCAGAGGAGAGCAAAAATAATTTTTAAAAGAGATCAATGTAATAACATCAAAAGTTATGACACATATAATTAGGATCTTACAAGGAGAAGGAAACAATTGGCAGAAAATTATTTAAAGAAATAATGGCTGAAACTATTCCAAATTTGTTGAAAAACACAAAGTTAAATTCAGGAAGCCCAGCAAAACCCAAATAAGATAAATAAAAACCAAGTCATGAGTGGATGCATTAAACTCAAACTTCTGAAAGAGATAAAAAAAAAAAAGATCTTGAAAGCAACCAGAGAATAACACCTATATGCCCAGAAACTCATGAGTAATGAAAATAAGAAATAATGGAATAGTCATTTCAAGGAAAAAAAAAACAACTGCCAACCCAGAATTCGATATCATTAATAGTGTCCCAGAATGAAGATAAATTAAGACATTTTCAAACACTACTGGAAATATCCATCACCAACATGCCTACATTGCAAGAGGTGCTAAAAAAGGAAATTCTTCAGGGCTATGAGTAATAGTATCACATAGAAAACTGGGCATTTAGGAAGGTAAGAAGAGCATGAGAAACTATAAATATCTGGGTAAATATGAAAGACAATCTTCTATTAATTTCTTTGCAGTATGCATGTCTACTCAAGGCAGAGTTTGCAACAGTGTCTTCCAGTGTTTGCAATGTATGTAGAGTGTACTGCATATGATAACTACACCATAATGACTAGGGGAGATGATCAATAAACCTGTTTTGTACAAAATTTCTTAAGTTGTAGAAAATTAACTCTAACAAGGCTATGAAAAGTTAAGAGTGTGTACTGTAATCTTTAGAACAATCACAATATGATGTAAACAGAGACAGCCTAGAAGCCAATATATTAATTGGAATGAAATTCTAAAAAATATTCAAATAATCCTGGAGAAGGCAGGCATAGAAGGCACAAAAACAAAACAAATTTGAATCCAGAATAATTTAATTTTGAAATTAACACTTATGTAATATAAAAGACTAAAAATAATTAAGAAAATAATTCATCTACCCCAAACTCTTACTTTGTTTATTCTCACCATAAAGTATGTGTTGCCTGGATTAAGTTAGTATTCCTAGGGAGATTCAGGGTAGGTTGCCTTCCCCTGACATAGATGTAACATTTTCTGACCACAAAAAATGGGTTTAGAAATAGGACAGATGGTAACCACAGCTGTGGCGAGCACAGTGTTATGTACAAACTTGTCAAATCACTGTTTTACACCCAAAACTAATGTAACATTGTGTGTCAGTTATACTCAAATAACAAAAACAAACAAAAATCTTATGTTTGTTATTTTTAAATCTCCAAATGTGTAGTAGTGCATAAAATCACCAAAACACTAGTCTTTCATCCACATAGTCACCATCATCATCATTGTCATAATCATCATCTTCATAATAAAACAAGATTCCTCACCCTTAGGGTTATGTGCAAAATTATTTTCTCAGAGCCCAGAGATCATTGTCTCCAAAGACAATGGCAGACCTAATAATATCTGAAAAAAGGAAAATATCCCTGACTTAACCTTTTTGGGGTGACTGTGATTTTTAAATGCAAATTGTTCATTTTGCTAGATATACGATCTTAACATTTTTGGAAGAAGTCTTCTTTAAACAGTTAAATGTGATAAGTATATTTACATATCAGGGATAAAATGAACCTCTAATATTATCTCCTCTTAGATATGTTGCCTTTTTTGCAAAGTTTAGAAATGTAAAATGTTTTCAACTTAACTGACCAGGTCATACTTGAAGTACGTTACTTGCACATTCAGAATCCATGGATTGTCCTTTTCCTTTTGATCTCTATATGTCGGGACCCTTGATAATACATTGAGTATGGGGCATTTCTAATGATATAACTTCTACATTCCACTGGATTTACAATTTTAGTCCCGACACTGGCTGTTTTGATTGCTTTTGGTTTGGGAAATATTTAGACCTAAGAAATCTGTGTCCTAAGGAAGATTTTTGTACTCTCCCACAAGTTTTGTAACGGAATAGTCATCTTCAGCAAATTCCTCAACTGAAAGCAATACTGATGCTTATAGGGGAGCCTGGGTGGCTCACTTGATTAAGTGCCTTCAGCTCAGGTCATGATCCCAGGGTCCTGGGATCGAGCCCTGTGTAGTCAGGTTCCCTGCTCAGCAGGGAGTCTGCTTCTCCCTCTGCCCCTCTGCTTGCTCTCTCACTCTCTCTCTTAAATAAATAAATAAAGCCTTTAAAAATATACTGAGACTTCTAGTGTAGTCTAGAGACATGATAAGTCCTCCATGTATTCCTGGCAATGTCTTATAATTCCCCAATATTAGATCTCATTACAACAACAAAAATTATATCTGCAGCAAGAGAACTTTATGTCTTACTTATACCATATGCTTCTCACCCAGATCACCTTCACCCCTGAATGAAGGTTTATTAAGTAGCCTCTATCTGGAACAACACTGGTTCTTGTGTCAGAGAGAAAGGAGCTACAGAAAGCCTTGAACTTGCCTCCTAGCATTTCATCTCAGAAGTGCCCAACTTGAGCTCAACAGAGTGAAGATATTTAATCCTCTCATCAGCTTAAAGGTAACAGGTAATTGAGTACTTGGATGCTTAGGACTATTGCCAGAGAAGGATTTAAATGCCTTCATTAAATTCTTTATTTTTACTTTAAGATGATCTAGGCTATGTGGCCTTTTCTGAAACATAGTAAAACAAAAATCAATAGATTTTGCCCTGTTATTATGACTCTAAGAGAAAGGCACTCAGGAATGTGATTTTTTTTTTAAGATTTTATTTATTTATTTGACAGAGAGAGACATAGTGAGAGCAGGAACACAAGCAGGGGGAGTGGGAGAGGGAGAAGCAGGCTTCCCGCAGAGCAGGGAGCCCGACGCGGGGCTCGATCCCAGGACGCTGGGATCATGACCTGAGCCGAAGGCAGACGCCCAACGACTGAGCCACCCAGGCGCCCCTGTGATTTTTGGCATAAGAGATGCCAGACTGTATGCTAAGTGTGCTGAAGAGGGTTGTGTACCACCAGTATGACCAGCTGAAGGAGGAAGGCAAATCCCATAAGGCAGAATATACAATATCCTCATACTCTGTCCAGCAACATGGTTCCTCCCACAGTTTCAATATTGCCAGAAGTAAACTTCTTTGTATGTTATCTAATTGGATTAACAAAGTAATACAAATACGATTTTATGACAAAAATATTGCTCAATTTTAATGGATATCAATCATCAATATAAATAGACAAATAAAGATTACTAAACTTTTAAAGAAAAAATCAGCAAATGATCAGAACTCTCAACAGAAAATTAATTGATCAAAGACAAAATTTCCAAATAAAAGTAATCAGACTTCCAAGAATGATCTTGAGAAAATGATAGCTTTTGTGTATATAGTTAAATCTCTCTTCATCTCAACTGGTGCTGCTCTGACAAAAAAACAAAACAAAAAAAAAGCAAAAACAAAAACAGAATGTGGCACCTGGGTGACTCAGAAGGTTCAATGGGAAACTCTTGATTTTGGCTCAGGTTATGACCCCAGGGTCCTAGGATCAAACACTGCCTTTACTACAAGCTCAGAGGGGAATCTGCTTGAGGAGTCTCTCTCCTTCTCCCTCTGCTCCTTCCCCTCTGCTCGCCCTCTCTCTCTCTCTCCCCCTCACTCTTTCTCTAAAATAAACAAATATTAAAAAAATAAAAACTAGAATAAGCAGCAGGGTAATGATTGAAGAGTTTACATCTGAATCCCCCTCCCCTCAGAAATATTCAGCATAAATAAGAAACAGAGAATAAAAAACAAGGCATGGGGGAAGGGAAATGCCCTTAAAACCATCAGGAAGATTGGATATTTTGTGATGATTATGATGAAACTTGAAACAGTCAAAACATAGCATAATGTATAAACAAGTCAAATCACTAAGTTGCATGCCTGAAACTAATGTAACATTGTCAACTATTCTAAAATTTAGAAAAAGGGGGGGGGGTGCACCTGGGTGGCTCAGTCAGTTAAGTGTCTGCCTTTGACTTAGGTCATGATCCCAGGGTCCTGGGATCAATCCCTCTTTGGGCTCTCTGCTCAGTGGGGAGCTTGTTTCTCCCTCTCCCTCTGCTTCCTCTGCTTGTGCTCTCTTTCTATGTCAAATAAATAAGTAGAACCTAAAAAAAAATAATAAAAATAAAAATAATTAACTAATTTTTAAAAAGGAATTCTAGAAATTTAAAAAAGGCATTTATATAAAAAATCTATGGAGTAAAGAATAGATTAGAAACATTTAGGTACATTAAGGAGGGCACATGATGTAATGAGCACTGGGTATTATATAAGACTGATGATTCATTGACCTCTACCTCTGAAATCAATAATACATTATATGTTAATTAATTGAATTTAAGTTAAAAAAAATAAAGACTTGATTAAGCCTTTTCCAACTGAAAGTGTATTTTTACTGAGGACATTCATAGCTATACTTTGCAACTGAGATTTAAATAAAGACTATTTTTCTTTCTCAAACAAACAAACAAAAAGAAACATTTAGGGAGAAAGTAAGTCAATTGAAAGACTGATTGAAGACAAGAGAAAAGAAGGTAGAAACTATGAAAGCTTCTCAGACATGAAGGATAACATTTGAAGATTAGATTGGAACAATAGGGAAAATGCAGATAAGCAATATTGGAAGAGAGCACACGTGATTGTAGTCAGGATTGATACCACACCTGAGGAAGCATCCTTGATTGATGCACACACATTCAAGAAGCTCAGTTCATCACTATCAGAAAAGATACATTTAGGGGAGGAGGAGCAAGATGGTGGAGGAGTAAGAGACCTAAATTTCATCTGGTCCCAGGAATTCAGCTAGATAGGTATCAGACCATTCTGAACACCTATGAACTCAACAGGAGATCAAAGAAAAGACTAGCAGCAACTTTCTGAACAGAAAATTGGCCACATTTTAGAAGATTGGATGTGCAGAGAAGTGAATCTGAGGCGATATTCAGGAAGATAGAGAGCAGGGGGGAGGGAGCCTCCATCAGCTGCTACCAGCAAGTGATAGAGCAGCAGAGCACAAAATCAGAACTTTTAGAAGTCTGCTCCACTCAGGGACATCACTCCAGTGGCTAAGCGGGGGATAGAACCCTCACTGGGAGAGTGTGGCCTCAGGACCCTCGGGGTCACAGAAAGACCTGGGGTGCCTGAGTGTGGCAGAGCTCCCAGGTATCAGAGTGGGGAAGCCGGCCGCAAAGACAGAGCCAAGGGGCGGGCTCTCAGCTTGGGATTGCCATAAACCATGATCTGCAGTACAGTCAGGCCACTGCTCCTCCAGCAGGGACCCAACAAGTGGCAGATCCAGAGAGACTCCCCTTCCTTCCCTTGGAGGAGTGGAGCGAGAGCACACCATGGGAATCACTGGGTTTGGAGACTCCAAATGGGTAGTGTGCCAGAGATAGAAATGCTCAGTCACAGGCCAGGTGAGCACCGAGTATGGCCGGAAACCCGGGAGACAGGAGTGATTGACTGCTTTTCTCTGGGGGCGCACTGAGGAGTGGGGCCCCAAGCTCTCGGCTCCTCCAGGGTGGAGATTGGGAGGCCGTCATTTTCACTCTCATCCTTCAAAACTGAACCGAAAGCTTGCAGGGAACAAAAGCTCCCGAGAGCAAACCCCAGCAGATTACTAAGCCCGACCCAGCAAGGGCAGGGCAATTCCTCCTCCGGCAAAGACATTTGAGAACCATGGCAATAGGCCCTCCCCCAGAAGATCAGCAAGAACAGCCAGCCAAGACCAAGTTTACCGATCAGTGAGAATGGCAGAACGCCAGCACCAGGGGAACACAGCACATAGAATTCATGGCTTTTTCCCCATGATTCTTTATTCTTTCAAAGTTAATTTTTTAAATTTTCTTTTTCTATATTTTTTTTGAATTTTTCTTTTTCCCTCTTTCAACCAACATCCTATCAATCCCTTTTTTAAAAATCTTTTTTATTTTTCATTTTTTGTGTCATAGTCCATCCCTTCAGAGTAGCTAACCTTATTTTTGGTATATATATAAGTTGTTCTCTCTTTAAAATTTTGGGATATAGTTTCTTCTAACAGACCAAAATATACCCTAAATCACTAGTGTATGGCTTTTTCCTAGTTTCCTGCCTGATCACATTCTCTCCCCCCTTTTTTTTTAAATTTTTCTTCTTTTTTCTTTTCAACCAACTTCTTATCTTAACAATTCCTTTTATAAAATCTTTTATAATTTTCATCTTTACAGTCACATTCCATCCCTTCATTGTATTTACCCATATTTTTGTACATATATAAGTTTTTCTTTCTTTAAATTTTTGGGAGGCACTTTCTTCTAACAGACCAAAATATGCCCAAAATCTAGTGTGTGGCACTGATTTATTCACTAGCCTGATCATATTTGATCATATTTTATTATTTATCTTTTACTTTTTCTTTTTTTTCCCCTTTTTCTTACTTTCCCTTTCTTTTTCCCCGGTTTCAAGTCTCTTCTGATTTGTTTAGTGTATATTTTCTGGGGACATTGATACCCTGTTAGCATTTTGTTCTCTCATACATCCTTTCTCCTCTGGACAGAATGACAAGATGGAAAAACTCACCTCAAAAAAAAGAACAAGAGGCAGTACCGACTGCCAGAGACCTATCAATATGGACAATAATAAGAAGTTGGAACTAGAGTTCAGAATGACGATTATAAAGATAATAGCTGGGCTTGAAAAAACATGGAAGATACTAGAGAAACCCTTTATGGAGAAATGAAAGAACTAAAATCTAACCAAGTTGAAATCAAAAAGGCTATTAATGAGGTGCAATCAAAAATGGAGGCTCTAACTGCTAAGATAAATGAGGCAGAACAGAGAATTAGTGATACAGAAGACCAAATGATGGAAAATAAAGACTGAGAAAAAGAGAGATAAACAACTACTGGATCATGAGAGCATAATTTGAGAGATAAGTGATACCATAAGTCAAAACAATATTAGAATAATTGGGATCCCAGAAGAAGAAGAAAGAGAGAAAAGGGCAGAAGGTATATTGGAGCAAATTATAGCAGAGAACTTCCCTAATTTGGGGAAGGAAACAGCCATCAAAATCCAGGAGGCACAGAGAACCCCTCTCAAAATCAATAAAAATAGGTCAACACCCTGACATCTAATAGTAAAACTTACGAGTCTCAGAGACAAAGAGAAAATCCTGAAAGCAGCTTGGGAGAAGAGATCTGTAACCTACAATGGTAGAAACGTTAGATTGGCAACAGACCTATCCACAGAAACCTGGCAGGCTAGAAAGAACTGGCAGGATATCTTCAGAGCACTAAATGAGAAAAATATGCAGCCAAGAATATCCAGCTAGGTTGTCATTGAAAATAGAAGGAGAGATAAAAAGCTTCCAGGACAAACAAAAACTAAAGGAATTTGCAAACACGAAACCAGCCCTACAAGAAATATTGAAAGGGGTCCTCTAAGCAAAGAGAGAGCCTAAAAGTAACATAGACCAGAAAGGAACACAGACAATATACAGTAACAGTCACTTTACAGGCAATACAATGGCACTGCATTCATATTTTCAAATAGTTACCCTGAATGTAAGTAGGTTAAGTGCCCCAATCAAAAGACACAGGCTATCAGATTGGATAAAAAAACAAGACCCATTGATATGCTCTCTGCAAGAGATTCATTTTAGACCCAAAGACACCTCCAGATTGAAAGTGAGGGGGTGGAAAACAATCTACCATGCTAATGGACACCAGAAGAAAGCTGAGGTGGCAATCCTTATATTAGACAAATTAGATTTTAAACCAAAGACCATAATAAGAGATGAGGAAGGACACTATATCCTACTAAAAAAACTGAACCAGGAAGAAATAGAAAACCTGAACAGACCTATAACCAGCAAGGAAATTGAAGCAGTATTCAAAATCTCCCAACAAACAAAAGCCCAGGGCCAGATGGCTTCCCAGGGGAATTCTACCAAACATTTAAAGAAGGATTAATACCTATTCTACTTAAACTGACCAAAAAATAGAAATGGAAGGAAAACTTCCAAACTCATTTTATGAGGCCACCATTACCTTGATCCCAAAACCAGACAAAGACCCCATCAAAAAGGAGAACTGCAGACCAATATCCTTGATGAACATGGATACAAAAATTCTCACCAAAATACTAGCCGATAGAATCCAACAGTGCATTAAAAGGATTATTCCCCAGGACCAAGTGGGATTTATCCCTGGGCTGCAAGACTGGTTCAACATCCGCAAATCAATCAATGTGATACAATACATTAATAAAAGAAAGAACAAGAATCATGTGATCTTCTCAATAGATGCAGAAAAAGCATTTGACAAAGTACAGCATCCTTTCTTGACCAAAACTCTTCAGAGTATAGGGATAGAGGGTACATACTTCAAAATCATAAAAACCATCTATGAAAAACCCACAGCGAATATCATTCTCAATGGCGAAAAACTGAGAGCTTTCCCCCTAAGATCAGAAATGTGGCAGGGATGTCCACTATCACCACTGCTATTCAACATAGTATTAGAAGTCCTAGCCACAGCAATCAGACAACAAAAAGAAATAAAGGCATCTGACTTGGCAAAGAAGAAGTCAAACTTTCACTGTTTGCAGTTGATATTATACTTTATGTGGAAAACCCAAAAGAATCCACCCAAACTGCTAGAACTCATACAGGAATTCAGTAAAGTGGCAAGATATAAAATGAACGCACAGAAATCAGTTGCATTTCTATACACCAATAAGACAGAAGAAAGAGAAATTAAGGAGTCAATCCCATTTACAATTGCACCCAAAACCATAAGATACCTAGGAATAAATCTAACCAAAGAGGCAAAGGATCTGTACTCAGAAAACTATAAAATACTCATGAGAGAAATTGAGGAAGACATAGAGAAATGGAAAAACGTTCCATGCTCATGGATTGGAAGAACAAATATTGTGAAGATGTCAATGCTACCTAGAGCAATCTACACATTTAAAGCAATCCCTATCATAATACCATCCACTTTTTTCAAAGAAATGGAACAAATAATCCTAAAATTTGTATGGAACCAGAAAAGACCCCGCATAGCCAGAGGAATGTTGAAAAAGAAAAGCAAAGCATCACAATTCCAGACTTCACGCTCTATTACAAAGCTGTCATCATCAAGAATGTATGGTACTGGCACAAAAACAGACACATAGACCAATGGAACAGAATAGAGAGCCCAGAAATGGACCATCAACTCTGTGGTCAACAAATCTTTGACAAAGCAGGAAAGAATGTCCAATGGAAAAAAGACAGTCTCTTCAAAAATGGTGTTGGGAAAATTGGACAGCCACATGCAGAAGAATGAAACTGAACCATTTCCTTATGCTGCACACAAAAATAGACTCCAAATGGTTGAAAGACCTAAATGTGAGACAGGAGTCCACCAAAATCCTAAGGGAGAACACAGGCAGCAACCTCTTCGACCTCAGCCACAGCAACTTCTTCCTCAAAACATCGCCAAAGGCAAGGGAAGCAAGGGCAAAAATGAACTATTGGGACTTCATCAAGAGAAAAAGCTTTTGCACAGCAAAGGAAACAGTCAACAAACCAAAAGACAACCGACAGAATGGGAGAAGATATTTGCAAATGACATATCAGATAAAGGGCTAGTATCCAAAATCTATAAAGAACTTATCAAACTCAACACCCAAAGAACAAAGGATCCAATCAAGAAAGGGGCAGAAGACACGAGCAGACATTTTTCCAAAGAAGACATCCAAATGGTCAACAGACACATGAAAAAGTGCTCAACTTCGCTCGGCATCACTGAAATCCAGATCAAAACCTCAATGAGATACCACCTCACACCAGTCAGAATGGCTAAAATTAACAAGTCGGGAAACGACAGATGTTGGCGGGGATGCGGAGAAAGGGGAACCCTCCTACACTGTTGGTGGGAATGCAAGCTGGTGCAGCCACTCTGGAAACAGAAAGTTGAAAATAGAGCTACCATACGACTCAGCAATTGCACTACTGGGTATTTACCCCAAAGATACAAATGTAGGGATCCGAAGGAGTATATGCACCCCAATGTTTATAGCAACAATGTTCTCAAGAGCCAAACTACAGAAAGTGCCAAGATGTCCATCAACAGATGAATGGATAAAGAAGATGTGGTTTATATATACAATGGAATATTATGCAGCCATCAAAAGGAATGAAATCTTGCCATTTGTAACAACATAGATGGAACTATAGGGTATTATGCTAAACGAAATAAGTCAATCAGAGAAAGACATGTATCTTATGATCTCACTGATATGAGGAATTCTTAATCTCAGGAAACAAACTGAGGGTTGCTGGAGTGGTGGGGGGTTGGAGGGATGGGGTGGCTGGGTAATAGACTTTGGGGAGGGTATGTGCTATGGTAAGCCCTGTGAATTGTGTAAGACTGTTGGATCACTGACCTGTACTTCTGAGACAAATAATACATTATATATTAAAAAAAAGAAGAAGAAGAAGATAGCAGGAAGGGAAGAATGAAGGGAGGGGAAATTGGAGGGGGAGACGAACCATGAGAGACTATGGACTCAGAGAAACAAACTGAGGGTTCTAGAGGGGAGGGGAATGGGGGGATGGGTTAGCCTGGTGATGCATATTAAAGGGGGCATGTATTGAATCGAGCTCTGGGTGTTATCCACAAACAATGAATCATGGAACACTACATCAAAAACTAATGATGTAATGTATGGTGATTAACATAACATAATAAAATAAAAAAACAGATACATTTAATGAACTACTGGCTGCATCATAGTAAAATATTTCTAATTCCTGTCTTTCCATTTTCTTTTAAAGCTTTGACAATTTAGATGTTTTCCCCAACAGTACACTGGAACTACTCTCTATTTTCTAAGTCCAATAATAAACTCTCATCTTACTTAAATTAGCTGCGGTATTAGACACAGTAGATCATTAATTCCTTCTTGAAACATTTTCTTCACTTGGCACCTAGGACAACACATTTTCTTGGTCTTTTTCTCCTATCTCATCACTATTGGACATACACTTTATGTCCATAAGTTAGGCCATCATCATCCCCTTCCTTAAACTGGTTAGTCTAGTATGAGATTAGTGGCACAATCATTTTATTTGGCAAAATCTAGACACATATACATCATTCCTATACTTTTTCTCTCTCCACTCTTGTCTTCACCAATTGTTGGATTTAATGTCACCCAGTGTCACCATGTCAGTTTAGTCCACTAACTAGTGTCATACTCACCATTCCTAACATGACAATTTTAGGTAAAAAACCTATTTACTTCCACAGTTTGTGGCCCATAACTGCTGTTCTTGTTTGTTCTTTATTCCCATTATCAAATCCATTGTCCTCTGAGAAGTCAAATTGTCTACCCAAAGCATAGAAATCTGACCTTGTCAGTCCTTGCTTAAAACTCCTCAAAGGATTTTTATTACTACACGTTACTATTCAAAAAACATAGCTTAAATTATGAATCTTCCTTCTCACACTTGCTTCTTGTCATTCCAGACTGTTCCAGGCTCTATCCTGATCTCCAGCTATTCATAATCTCACCTAATAAACCAATAATAATGAATTTCATATAGCTCCCTTTATTTTACTGTCTTTCTTCTGTGTTATTTTATTCATAAGTCTATTTCCTTAGGCACTTGGGATAAGTAATGTCAAAATTTTATGACATCTACAAAATTCTAAGAGTCTTTGACCTTTAGAGTACTGAAATAAACACAAAATCCATTTAGATGCAAGATGCAGAAGTTATAAATGGCATCTTATTCTTTTTATTTTTTTCATAAATGTGGAGATTACCACTGTGGCAGGAAATGTAAGGTTAAATGGCAACCAATCAAAGAAAAATAAGTAAGATGCTAATAGAACTTTGAAATCATCTGACTTGTAAATCATGCTTGTGATTTACTTGAGAACAACTTTGAAAAGAGTTGCTATTTATATAGCTGTTTATTCACAAATTCTAAGTAATAGCACAGGGAAAAAATCTTTTCTGTCCCATTATGTCATATAAATTGATAATAAACAAATAAAAAAATTAAGTCTCCTAGCATGGGATAAGAAGTTAACATAATGAAAATATTTGTTTGTGAATAAAATTACATCTCAGTAGAATTGCTTATTTTTTTAAAAAGATTTTATTTATTTATTTGACAGAGAGAGACACAGCGAGAGCAGGAACACAAGCAGGGGGAGTGGGAGAGGGAGAAACAGGCTTCCCGCGGAGCAGGGAGCCCAATGTGGGGCTCGATCCCAGGACCTTGGGATCACAACCTGAGCCGAAGGCAGATGCTTAACGACTGAGCCACCCAGGCGCCCCTAGAATTGCTTATTTTTAATTACAGAAAGTTTTATCTGAGATGGGGCCAAGAAATTATTTATCCATTAAGAGCTCAAGAAACTGTGCCAAACAACATTAGTTAGTTACCAAGATAGGGACCTGTTCTCCCTCCCCTCCCAAAAGCATACATTCAAGATTTATGAATCTCTGCCTTGTACTCATCCTATTAAAATGTACTAGTTGACATTATTATGACATTATATTTGCTTTGCCCACTACACAATCCCTAGCTGAATGTTCTGCATAATTATTTAGTTTCTGAATAAGTATGTTTGCAGATTTCTTACTTTAAAAAAAATCCCAGTACTTTTAACATACAGTGTTATATTAGTTTCAAGTGTACAATATAGTGATTCAACAATTCTGTATATTACTCAGTGCTCATCATGAAGAGTGTGCTCTTAATCCCCTTCACCTATTTCATCCATCACTCCACCCACCTCCCCTCTGGTAACCATCAGTTTGTTCTCTATAGGGCAGACTTTTTGCTTCAATATGTCCATCCACATCCAGACTCAAATCTATTTCTCTGTCTTCTTTATTTACTTTCTTGCTCTTGTGAATTTTAGAAGTTGTCTTTCGGACATGTTTCCTATCAATTCAAACATATTTACAGAAATGTTAAGACTGCAAAAGTTCCACTGGGTCCTAACCACAGACCTTTTACTTGCCTTTCTGGGCAACTGCACACAATATACCTCTGACCACATCCAGGCTCTATGTCACAGCTTCAAGTGAGCATCCTGTCCCAGAGAACTTTTTCTCACCACAAAGTTGCACTGTGGCCTCAATACCTCCTCCCTTTAGGGTACACAGGAAGAGCTTAATACACACTCAGGCCATGTAAGCCCATAAACGTGTAGCTTACTGGCCAAGAAGGCCAGTTGATTAGGTCTTGGTGGGTGGTTATTTTCATTTAACAAAAGTAATTTCTAAACAGTTTGTTGAAGTGGTGGTGGGTGTTTTTAAGTGACTTGAACCCAGGCTGTTTGCAAAGAATAGTAAGTTTCCCCAATAGTTTTTTTTTTTTTTTTAAAGATTTTATTTATTTATTTGAGAGAGAGAATGAGAGAGAGAGTGAACATGAGAGGTGAGAGGGTCAGAGGGAGAAGCAGACTCCCTGCCGAGCAGGGAGCCCGATGCGGGACTCGATCCCGGGACTCCAGGATCATGACCTGAGCCGAAGGCAGTCGCTTAACCAACTGAGCCACCCAGGCGCCCCTCCCCAATTGTTTTAAGAGGTTGGATATATATGCCCATGTGAAGCCCATGCATATATTTTTGTAGCCGAATTATTTCTGCATAAATTTTTGTTGGTTTTATTTCATGTATCAGAAAGTATGTTTTCTGAAAATTGTATCACGTCCTTTTGTAATTTTATGTATCACCAAAGCATCACTAATGTTCAGCAAATCCTCAATAGATGTACCAACACGACAGACGCAGAGTGTGTGCTCAGCAGCACGGAAGAAATTAGAATGTCTGTTTATATATTATTTCTTTATACAAGTTAAGTTTTTTTTTTTTAACTCTTCCCCTCCTTTTTAATTTTTTTTTTTTTAATTCACTATCCTGGACTCACTTTAGAATATGCCTCTTTAAGAATTCTTTCTTCAGGGGTGCCTGGCTGACTCAGTTGGTTAAGTGTCTGCCTTTGGCTCAGGTAATGATCTCAGGGTCCTGGGATTGAGCCCCGCATTGGGCTCCCTGCTCAGCAGGGAGTATGCTTCTCCCTCTCCCTCTGCTGCTCCCCCTGCTTGTGCTTTCTTGCTCTCTCTCTCTCTGTCAAATAAATAAATAAAATCTTAAAAAAAAAAAAAGAATCCTTTCTTCACTCTGTCAGTTTGTTTAAGATTTGCTTTATATATAACACCAGAGCTTCCATGCCTAGCTTCTCATGATATTTATTTCAAGAAACTGAACTTGTAAGTATGTTTTTGTAACTTCCTCACAGGGTTAAAAGTTCCTATTTGAATGAAATGAAATGAGTAGACTAATTAGATGCTGTATATACCCTATTTCCTACTTCTTTTTCTTGATCTTTATTTAAGAGACACACAATTTGATTAAATTTTATGTTACTAACATAAAAATGACACTTCAGACAAATGTGACTTAGATTTCCTCCTAAAAAGCCCACATTTGAGCATCCATTCATTTCCTTTCATAAACCAACTGTAAAACTGTGATTGTAAGAAAATATCAGCTTACATTTCTTAAATATAGATCTAATTTTATGTATAATAGTCGATAGAAAATGCTGATTACCTGAAAAGAATATTGATATGAGAATGTCAGGATATAACATTATTCTTCTTTTCTTCAACTTACTTTATATTCACTTGTCTTGTTTATTCTTGAACTTGCTTCATATTTATTTGTGCATTTTCCATCACCTACTCTAACATGTAAACTCCACAAGGGCAAGAAATTTTTTTGGGATTGTTTACTTCAGCGTTCCCAAGGCCTAGAAAAACACCTAGCAAATAGTAGTCACTAAAAGAAGTATGTTGAGCAAACTTGTTTATTGTCTAACCTTGAAACATATGACCACATATAGTTTGCCTTCTTTCCTGACTGTAGCTTTAGGAATTTTGAGTTTGATAACTTTACATTTCTTAAAATTTTACATATTCTTTTTTTTACATATTCTTTTATTATCTTACTTTGTATTTTTCCAATATTCTGAATAAATGAATATAAATAAAATGTATCCTGAGCCAATCTTATGAATTGGTATCAACTCTCATATATTTACTTCTCTCTCTCTCTCTCTTTTTTTTTTTTTGATAGAGATTGAGAGTGTGAGCGGGGGAGGGAGGGTCAGAGGGCGAGGGAGAGAGAGAGAATCTTAAGCAGGCCCCCTGCCCAGCGTGGAGCCCAATGTAGTGCTCGATCTCACGATCCTGAGATCATGACCTGAGCCAAAATCATGAGTCAGACACTCAACTGATTGAGCCATCCAGGTGCCCCTCATATGTTTATTTCTTATACACACACCAGGGGTCTGTGTTTAAGTTCCTAATTCTTCTGCATATGGTAAAGATCAAATTTTATATTTTTATATTGTTAAAACAACTTTTCAGCACTAATTACTTAATGGTATGTCATTTTCTACTTTATCTGCAATGCTACCTCATATACTTTTTTCATCTGTGCACATAACTTTTCCTTGTCTGTATCTTTTCTCTTTTTCAGTTTGTCTGCTTTGTCTATGTTCTTCTATCATTTTGTCTTACTTAACATAGCTTTAAACAAGGTCTTAACATCAGTAGGACAAGACCCCCCACCTTTTATTCTGCAATAGCAATAAGACTATTGGCTTTTGCAATTTATGAATATTTAGAATCCTATTTTGTAGTTCATACAATAAAACCTAGGATATTAATTGGAATTAAATTGACTCTCTGAAACATTTTAGGATTAATTGACATCTTTATAAGATCCAGTAGTTCTATCAAAATTTAGGGTTTTAAAAAAAATATTATAGGAGTTATGTAAGTTCCATGTATATCTTCTCTATTTCTGTTAGATTTACTCATAAACACCTTACTTTCTATTGTCATTGTTAATGATATATTTTTAAAGATTAATTTTTTTGTTTATTAGTGATGTTTAATGTAGTAGTTTTTGCAAGTTAATGCTACATTCAGTTATATTAATATTATTTCTATTAACTGATCATTAAACTATTTTTTTAATTTTCTATGCTGTAGGGGCCCAGACCAGGCTGCCCCAAGATGGGCCACTTTGGCATAGAGATTATTTTGAGTTAAAAGTAATCAAAACCCCTGTGACTCTTGATCTTAAGATAATGAGTTCAAGCCCCATGTTGAACATAGAACTTACTTAAATTAAAAAAAAAAAAAAGTAAAAGTAAAAACCCAGCAGATACAGGAACAGATCTCTCTCCTCCTCAACTGCCTAAATTTACACTGGAAAAGAGAGCCTGTATCAAGAAGAGAGCTATTAACAGACTCCCCTTTACCTAAGGAACTTATCTGCATAATAGAGTAACCTTGTTTTTTCAAACATCTCCTTTTACTTTCTTGCTAATGAGTTTTCTCCCTTTTGTATCCTAGGCCCTCCCCCTCTCCTTTACTCATATAAGTTTCATGTTGCCTCATTGTCCTTAGAATTTTTTTGTCTGTGGATTCCCCATACATATACCTATTAAATTTGATTTTCTCCTGTTAGTCTGTCTCAAGCCAGTTTGATTCTAAGTTCAACCAAAATGACCATACATCAGAGAAATGTCTTCCTCCCCATAATATAGATGAACATATCATCAGAAAAAAAAAATGTTTAAGTCCTTATCTCTTTAATTTCCCACGGTGGTCTTAAATGTGCTGAAAAATGTCTACAATGACATTGAAAAGAAGTGATATTAGTGATTGTTTGCTTTCATGGATTTCTAAAAGACTATTAATGTCTCCAAATTAAGAATGATGTTTATGTAAGTCTTCTCATATGTATGCTAAAGATTGTTTTTATCATGAAAAGGTTTTGAATTATAGCAAATGGGCTTTCTACCTTGATGCAATCCTGTTCTATTTCTTTAGACTATTGTTTATAGTAAATTACATTTAATGATTTTTCTTTCAAAGGAAAACTATTACCACAATTGTGAAATAAACTCAATTTGATTACCTATATGAGTTTTATACACTGATTTGGTTTAGCACTATTTTAGGATTTTGCAACAATTTTCATAAATGAGTTTGACTTTTCTTTTTCCTTTCTTAACATATTCTCATCTAATTTAGGCACCAAGGTAATTAATTCTATTTTAGTGAAAGAAATGACAACTATTCCTTTTATCCATACCATCTAGAAGTGTTTTCATGAATTATAATGATCTTTTTTTCAAAAGTTTATTATTTCTCTCCTGTAAAACTATTTGGCTTTTGTGTTATCCATTGGGGAGATTTTTTTTTTTTCAGAAATGACTTTTATTATGCCAGAATGTTCCTTAATGAGCTGGCAATTATTCATGTGAAGGAGAGTTCAGGGAACAGATTTATGACTGTATCAGCCTGGTCCTTGATTAGAGAGTTATGAATTGTACCTTCCTGGATGGGTTTACTGAAATCCTGGGGGTTAATACATTCAGAGACTCCAAACTCCTTGGCCCTTGTGAATTTATCTTTATTGATGTCCACACCAGTGATCTGGGATGCACCAGCCACCTTGTAGCCCATGATAGCCGCCAATCCAACTCCTCCTAGGCCAAACATGGTACAAGTAGAGCTGATGTAGGAAAGACGTTACTAGGGTTCAAAGCCAACGTCCAAGAAAGAATTCTTGAGACATCTTTGCTGCAAAAAGGTGGTCTTATTAAAGCACGGGGACAGGATCCGTGGGCAGAAAGAGCTGCAATGGGGTCATGAGGAGTGGCCCATTATATACTTTCAAGTTGGGAGGGAGTTAGGGATAGCGTTAAGTCTCTAAGGAATTTTGGAAGCAAGGTTTCCAGGACCTTGAGGGGACTGGCTATTGTTGGGAAAGTGTCATTTATTACTGTCTAATAAAACCTTAGTCATGAGACCCTTCAGATGTATATCGGTGGGCCATGTGCTTGGGGTGTGATTGCCAACACGTATCTTGGAGGGTTTAGAGATAAAGGAAGTTTCCAGAGGAATTCTTATACCTTAAAGTAGACTTACAGGATCCTGGGGGGGGGGTGGGGGGGAGGCAGTCATCACTCTGCCTGTTTCAATGACTTGTCAATGGGCTGCAGGTAGTAAGGAAATTTAATAATTTTTCTTCTGCCTTTGGTTCCCACATCAGAACCAGGCTCCACCTTGGCAGCATTTACAGCAGCACCATGACCAGTTGAAATGCCACAACCCAGAAGGCAGACTTTACCCAAAGGTGCTAAAGGATCAATTTTAGCAACAGAGATATCAGGCACAACTGTCTATGCAGAAAATGTGCTGGTTCCCATGTAATGTAAAATTGTCTTTCCTTTGCAAGTAAATCTGCCAGTACCACCTGGCATTAATCCTTTCCCCTGAATAACTCTTATCTTCTAGCAAAGGTTTGTTTTAGGGTTTAGACAAAATTTGCGTTCTCTACACTGATGACAGTATCACTTGCCTTCAGCTTAGTAACTCCTTCCCCAGCACTTTCCACAATTCCAGCACCTTCATGTCCCAGGATCACTGGACAACTCCCTTCAGGATCAGCCCCACTCAGGGTATAGGCATTGGTGTGGCAAACTGCAGTGGCAATAATCTTAATTCGAATTTCATGAGCCTTTGGGGATGCCGCCCCTACCTCCTCTATAGAGAGAGGTTTTCCTGCCTCCCAGGCCACTGCAGCCTTGCACTTGATAACCTGGCTCACCATAGCCTTGGGCTGGGTCAGTGAGGGGCCCCACATGGGAAGATTTTAAATACCCTACTGATTTCATTAAAATTTTTTCTAGCCTTGTCAAACTTTGCCGAATCCACTTTTGCTTATATTATTTTTATCGCATCCATATTGTACATAGATTTTTACAGTGTTTAATTGTTCTATTAGCTAAAGATTATTGACTAATCATTAGCTCTTACTGATTGAATAGACTGATTATAGATTTACTGATTAAAGTTTGTTTTCACGAGCTCATGTTCAGTGAGAGGTAATATGAGTGAGTGATTTTTTTAGATGTTTCCTTTCAGAGTGGTTTTTTGTTTTCTTTAAAGTCTCCCATATGTATTATACTAATAAAATTATTATCGTTGTTGTTATTATAACATTCTAAAGAAGCCCCAATACTTATTTTTAAATCTTTTTATTTTATAATGGTATTAAATTTACAGAAAAATTACAAAGGTAATAAAGAGAGTTCCCATATACCCCATCTCCAGTTTCCTGTATTAATAGCTTACATTAGTATGACACACTTGTCATAGTGAATGAACTGATACTGATATATTATTAAATAAAGAACATAGTTTATTCAGATTTCCTTAGTTTTTACTTAATATTTTTTTCTGTTTCACTATCCCAGCCAGGATACCATAGTACATTTAGTCATTATGTCTTTTTTTAAATTTTATTCAAAATCAATTAATTAACATATAGTGTATTACTAGCTGCAGAGGTAGAGTTTAATGACTCATCAGTTGCATATAGCACCCAGTGCTCATTATATCACATGCCCTCCTTAATGCCCATCACCCAGTTACCCCTTCCCCCCACCAACCTCTAATCCAGCAACCCTCAGTTTGTTTCCTATGATTAAGAATCTCTTGGGGCGCCTGGGTGGCTCAGTCATTAAGCGTCTGCCTTTGGCTCAGGTCATGATCCCAGGATCCTGGGATCAAGCCCTGCATCGGGCTCCCTGCTCGGTGGGAAGCCTGCTTCTCTCTCTCCCACTCCCTCTGCTTGTGTGCCCTCGTTCGCTGTGTCTCTCTCTGTCAAATAAATAAAATCTTAAAAAAAAAAAAAAAAGAATCTCTTATGGTTTGTCTCCCTCTCTGGTTTCATCTTGTTTCATTTTTTCCTCTCTTCCCCTATGATCCTCTGCCTTGTTTCTTAAATTCCAGATATGAGTGAGATCATATGATAATTGTCTTTCTCTGGTTAACTTAGTTCGCTCAGCATAATACCCTCTAGTTCCATCCATGTCGTTGCAAATGGTAAGATTTCTCTTTTTTGATGGCTGAGTAATATTCCATTGTATAGATATGCTACATCTTCTTTATCCATTCATCTGTCGATGGGCATCTGGGCTCTTTCCATAGTTTACTATTGTAGACATTGCTGCTATAAACATTGGGGTGAAGATGCCCCTTTGAATCACTGTTTTGTATCCTTTGGATAAATACTTAGTAGTGCAATTGCTAGGTCATAGGATAGCTCTATTTTTAACTTTCTGAAGAATCTCCATACTGTTTTTCAGAATGGCTGTACCAGTTTGCATTCACACCAAGAGTGTAAGAGGGTTCCCCTTTCTCCACAGGCTCCTTTTGGGTCTGGCAGTCCTCTTTATCACTTTTTAATGCAACAACAATTGTGAGTAGCTGAAAACCAGAACACTAAGACATTAGTTGATTATACTGCTATTCTGGCATAAGATTTGGTGCTAATGTTCTGAGAAATAGAGAGTAATATAATGAGTGATGTTCACAAGGAAAGTAGAGAAAAGGCCCTATTTAATAGGCACAGAGATGGGTGTGAGACACCGCATATATCATAAATGAAGTCATATTAACCACAAACTGATAATTGTTGAAGCTAGGCATATGATGGTTCATTATAGAACTTTTATTTTATATGCATTTTATATTTTTATAGTTAAAAGGTCATGTGTGTACACATAGATGTCTATATACTTGTATGCATTTATGTGTGTGCATATAATTATATATGTGTATATGTATGAAAGATATCTTTCTATGGTTCCGACTTATATGATACAGCATACTTGATTCCATTTGAATTTATAACAGCATGTGTACAATATGATTATGAAGCTAACTTAATTTTCTTTTTTTCCCACACAGTACTTACAACCATATTTTAGAACAACTTTTCACTTTTAATTCAGAAAGAGATGATCTAAGCCCACCATTGTTTCTCAAAACTCTAGGAAACTTCTTATCACTGCATTGATCATTTAAGTCATAAAATTATGTTAACACCTTGCATTTATTTCACACTTAGTAGAGTTTTCTGTGCTGTGATAAAGTGGAAGTAATGTGGTTTGTGTTATGCTTCTTCACAAGATGAGATTACAGTAGCATTTGTCATATCTTTCTCAGGAATCAGAATTGACTGTACATCTCTAGTTTTAGTTCTAAAGTGATAACTCAAGACATGTCTAAATTTTTCATTTGTAAAGGAGACTTTTATCCGCAAGAATCAAGACCTTCTTTCTTTGATCAGGTGTGTTTCTGTGTGTGTTTGTGTTTCTAACAACTGTTATTCAAGAAATGAGAAATTCTTGAGGTTTCAAACTCAAGAAAGTTTCCAAAAATATTTACAACATAAGGTAATTATAACTGCTTCTTTCAATAGAATTACGGAGGTCAAGGGATGCTTCTTACTTCTGAAGTTTAAAATGGTTTTCACTGTATTCAGTGGTGAGTAGGCAGGATATATTTACTGAAGAATAAGACATTATGATGTTGCTGTAAGATGGAGTCTTGTCATTAAACAAAACTAGAGGAATAAATCTACATTTGTGATTAGAGGATTGAATTTCCGTTTGAATTCACACATGGGAATTTTCTGTTCTTGAGCAAGGCACTTATCTTCTGTGATACACAACTTTATTTGCAAAATGAAAAAAAACATGTTGTTACTTCTTACTACCATGATCAAATATGAAACAGCTTTTTTAAAATCTATTCATTATGTATATTTATTAAATAGTCATTTCTTTTTTTTTTTAAGATTTTATTTATTTATTTGACAGAGAGTGACATAGCGAGAGAGGGAACACAAGCAGGGGGAGTGGGAGAGGGAGAAGCAGGCTTTCCACTGAGCACAGAGCCCAATGCGGGGCTCCATCCTGGGATCCTGGGACCACGACCCGAGACCAAGGCAGATGCTTAATGACTGAGCCACCCAGGCGCCCCTAAATAGTCATTTCTCTCTGAGAGCTCTTCTAGACGCTGTAAAATGTTGCTATATAAACATGAGATTATTTTTGCTAATAATGATGGTGATAACTTGTAGATGAAGATGATGGTGGTGATGATGATAATAATGATGATAATATGGACAGAAGTTGAATTAATATGTATTAGGAACAAACATCCAAATATTCATATATCTTACCCAAATTTGCCTTGCCAAAAAAAATTGTCACTAAATAAAATAACTATAAATAGAAAACTATATGTGTTGTCATTCAAGATCTGTGATGGAAAATATTTTTGGTTAAGTAGCTTAATGTAGGTGAATTAAAAACACCCATTATATTTTTGAAATAATTATTTATTATTTTATAACCAAGAGATACATAAAAAATTAATTTTGCCTGGTTTTGTATGAACTCTTATTTTCATTTTTCCCCTTTATATATATGAATGGGAGAGATATTTTTGTATTCTTGTTTTTCTAAGGAAGATCTGTCATCTTCAAAATGAAGATTTTTGATTCATCTCTGGAGTAAATAGTCATAATCAAACAATGAAGTTGATCCGAGATCGGTGGGCTGGTCACAACATGGGTATGTGTTCTCCACATAAATGTGCAGTTTGGCCTGTATATAATTTTGAGATACCCAGAATTTGACACTAGCATACAAGGCATAAGAAATCAAATTACTCTGATTCACTTATCGTTCATTTCATGTTATATTTTAAATGGAGTTTTCAAAAACTTGAGAACTTTTTCTCCCTTTGTTTCATTAACTACGTAAAGTAAAATCTTTCACAATTTGAGGTAGCCTGAAATAGTGACAGCATAAGGATTTGGAGTTAGAAAAATTTTAGTCAAACTTTTACTAGTCTCTAGTTTTGAGATCTGGGACAATCCACAGCTTCTATGCACTTGAGTTTCCTTTCTCTATCAAACGGAGATATAAAACATGCTATATTTACATTAGTAGATTTCTATTTCTAGCATTATATTAAATACAAATATGACTTTGGCTGCCTATAACATTCAATTTCTTCATCCATAAAATAATACCTACCCTCTTCACATGTTTGATAATTAAGTTACATATGGTATGTACAAACAATGCTTTAGTTTAATTTTAGGTATAAAAGATAATTAGTATTAACATTTCATTATAAAAAGTTTTTACATATTCAGTAATGATTACTATTTCAAGAAGAGAGCAAAGTTGTTTTTTACTTGTTTTGTTCAAAGGCAAGATTATTGGTATTTATTTTGAAATTTTACACCTTATTATTTGTATGTCCTTCACTAAAAAAAAGAAAGGCATTTACTGTTTACTACATGATTAACATTATTGATTCTAAATGAATATTATTTAATTTCACTTTTTAAAGTACTCATAACAGGTTGTGTTGATGTCCTTTGTTCTTTTCTTTCCTTTTTTCCTTTGTTTCCTCTTTACTTTTCCTTTCTTTTTCTTTTTTTTTTTTTTTTGTGTAATTCATGAAGTTATTAACTTAGCAAATGTGGCTCTATGAATTAAACACATGTCTAACTCCCTAGGCCCCTGTCTTTTTTATTATACACTGTCTTTATTTTAATGTTAGATTTTATTACACACTAAGAATTAACTTATTTTATGGTACATAAGATCTTGCTAAAGATAATTTGCCATAGAGGGGTGCCTAGGTGGCTCAGACAGTTAAGCGTCTGCCTTCAGCTCAGGTCATGATCCCAGGGCCCTGGGATGGAGCCCTACATCGGGCTCCCTGTTGAGGGAGCCTGCTTCTCCCTCTCCTTCTGCCTGCTGCTCCCCCTGCTTGTACTCTCTCTTTCTCTCTGTCAAAATAAATACAATCTTAAGAAAAAAAAAGATTTTGCCATAGAATAAAAATAATTTTATTCATATTATGAAGTGCAAAAATCATAATAATGAAGTAATATAAAACAAAAGTAACTTGATGTTATACTTTAAAAAAGGATATGAATAGTATGGCAAGTTAAATTATAAAAAATTGTGACCCAAGGGACTGAAAGTCTATGACTTCTATTGACCTGAATTGTTTTTCTCTAGAGGTGAATGAAATCCATAATTATAACTCTGAACTGGTAAAGCATGGTACTTCTCCACAATGGCAAAAGAGAAAGTCTACATTAATCACAAGGAAATGTGGAGAAAACCGTAAGTTCAATATTCCATTTGTCTTCTCTCAGTATAGTGAGGTGAATCTTGGAATCTATGATTAGATCAGTGATAAGCATTCAGTTTCTTTTACCTTAATGAGAAAAGCAGAAATGAAATTAACTCTAGTATAATATTGGAATATATAATACAATTAGCAGAAATTGTTCAGTTTAGGATTTTTTCATGCCCTACAAAGGATGAGATTATCATTAACATAATAATAGCAACTGAAACAGCAGTTTCTTGATATTTTTTTCAAGTTTTTATTTAAATTCCAGTTAGTTAACATATGGTGTAATATTAGTTTCAGGTTTAGAATTTAGTGATTCAATACTTACATACAACACCCGGTACTCATCACAAGTGCTCTCTTTAATCCCTATCATCTATCTTGCCCAGCCCCTACCCACCTCCCCTCTGGTAACCATCAGTTTTTTCTCTATAGGTAAGAGTCTGTTTCTTGGTTTGCCTTTTTTCCCCCCATGTTCATTTGTTTTGTTTCTTAATTTCCACATATGAGTGAAATCATATCGTATTTGTCTTCCTCTGACTGACTGATTTTATTTGGCATAAAACTCTCTAGCTCCACCCACATCATTGCAAATGGCAAGATTTCATTCTTTATGATGGCTGAGTAATATTCCACTATACACACACGCACACACTTCTTTATCCATTTATCAGTCAATGGACAGTTGTGATCTTTCCATAATCTGTCTATTGTTGATAATGCTGCTGTAAACATCAGGGTGCATCTATCCCTTTGAATTAGTTATTTTTGCATCCTTTGGGTAAATACCTAGTAGTACAATTGTTGGATTGTAGGATAGTTCTATTTTTTACTTTTTGAGGAACCGTCATACTTTTTTCCACAGTAGCTACACCAGTTTGCATTCCTACCAACAATGCATAGGGTTCCCTTTTGTCCAATTCTTCACAAACATCTCTTGTTTCCTGTGTTGTTCATTTTAGCCATTTTGACTGGTGTCAGGTTATTTCTAATCATAGTTTGATTTGTATTTCCCTGATGATGAGTGATGTTGGGCATCTTTTCATGTGTCTGTTGACCACTTGGATGTCTTCTTTGGAAAATGTCTATTCATGCCTTCTGCCCATTTTAGCTGGGTTATTTGTTTTTTGGGTGTTGACTTTTATAAGTTCTTCATATATTTTGGATACTCACCCTTTATCAGATATGTCATTTGCAAATATCTTTTCCCATTCTGTAGGTCGCCTTTTAGTTTTGTTGAGTGTTTCCCTCACTGTGAAGAAGCTTTTTATTTTGACAAGTTCCAATAGTTTATTTATGCTTTTGTTTCCCTTGCCTCAGGAGACATACTAGTAAGAAGTTGCTACAGCCGATGTCAAAAGAGTTTACTGCTTCTGTTCTCCTCTAGGATTTTCATGGTTTCCTGTCTCACATTTAGGTCTTTCATCAATTTTGAATTTATTTCTGTATATGGTGTAAGAAAGTGGTCCAGTTTCATTCTTCTGCATGTTGCTCTCCAGTTTTCCCAACACCATTTATTGAAGAGACTGTCCTTTTTCCATTGGATACTCTTTCCTGCTTTGTCAAATATTGGTTAACCTTAGAGTTGTGGGTTGATTTCTGGATTTTCTATTCTAGTCTATTGATCTATGTGTCTATTTTTGTGTCAGGACCATACTGTTTTGATCACTACACCTTTGTAGTATAACTTGAAGTCCGGAACTGTAATGCTTCCAGTTTTGCTTTTCTTTCTCAAGTTTGCTTTGGGTATTCGGAGTCTCTCATGGTTCCATACAAAGTTTAGGATTGTTTATTCTAGCTCTGTGAAAAATGCTGTTGGAATCTTGCTAGAAATTGCATTGAATGTGAGACAGCAGTTTCTAAGAGAGCACTGAACAACTAAATATAAGGAGGAATAAATAGAAATGGAAACAAAAGATAAGGGAAATACAAAATATCTTTCAGAGTTCTGTTCTTAAAAGGTGTGGAAGCAACAATTTGATTGCCATTCACAGAAATGTTTCAGAATGCATTGATGAAGACAAGCTGTCTTTTATCAAGCCAGAATATCATTGAAAATAGAGCCTGAAATAGCTTACACAGAAAGGAAAACAGCAGACTTCTCACCTATGAATTCTCATTAAATATTAAAAAATAAATGATTATCAGATAGCACCACCTTATGAGTTGATTATAGGAATGGAAATGTGCCATATGTAGTCATCAAAGGGGAAAGATTGCATGATCATATGCATAATGTTAAAAAGGTTTTGGATAAATATCACTGTGAATTCTTAAAAAGGACTTAATTTTTAAAATCTCTAAAATATAAATACTGTTTTTCAAATATATATATATATATTCAGAAGATATCATTATGCTTATTGATAAATGTTAGTAGCATTTTCATTATAGTTAGAAAAGGCAAGAATTTTTGCTATCATTGCTGTTGAGTAATATTAATTGTTCTGCTGGTGCTAGCCAACATGAATAACCAAGAAAAAGAAAAAAGCAAATGATATGAAATTACAATAAAAAGGCAAAATTAATATTATTTGCAAAAATTTGTAATTTAAAATACTTTAAAAAGCCCTCAAAAGCTTCACCCCAAAATATGACAAACAATAAGGAAATCTGATACGAGGACTTGATTGAAAATAAGATATAAAAATCAATTGCTTTAACTACAAAAACAAGAAAAATGTGATGAAACAAAAACGTCATATATATAACACCAAAATTTTTTTGAAAAGACAGAAATAAACTTTTTAATTAGAAACCCTAGAAGTAAACCTATTAATTTAAAGCTGTGTTGATGAACATAAAATAAGACATGCATAATGGGAAAAGACATTTTAAAGAAGTAAATTATCTCCATATATTTATGCATTTAATGTGACTCTATTGAAAGATAAATTACCATATTTTAAAAGTACATGTTCTTGAAAAGCTTAAGGTTCTTTTTTTTTTTTAAGTTCTTAAGGTACATGTAAAGTGTAATGATAGCCAAATTATTCTGAAAAAGAAATGTAATATACAATTGTGGATATGGTGAAAAACTCAAGCATATTATAAAACTAAGGGAATTCTACATATAGTTTGAATGAAAAACACGTAAAGAATATAGGGATAAATGAAAATATAAATATGAATGTATTACATGCTAAAGGTGGTATTTCATATCAATGAGAATACATTGACTTATTCAATAAATGATGTTAGAAAAATTCAGTGCCCATTTGGGAAAAAAATTATAAATTTAAGTTCCTACCTTATTTATTACACACACACACACAAATACCAAACAGGTCAGATAAAAAAGGAAACCATATAACATGATGACACATGAGTGTAATATACTTTATAAACTCAGAATAATGAAGACATTTTATTCATATCCAAAAAAGAATCAGCCATAAAGGAAAACTTGATCAAGTCAACCATTATGCATTTCAGCACCCCCACAATTTCATAATGTCAAAACAAAAATACCTGAGATGTATGTTTGCAAAACATATGGTAAGAAATGAACTAATATCCTTAACCCAAAAAGTAAAAAAGGAACTAGGTACTCAATACAAACAAGAGAAGTCTCAGAGAAATAAAATAAAAACATTATTTAACCATAGTAAATGCCAATCTTATTCATAAGAGAAAAAATAAAATTTAAATTAAAAATATTGCTTATAAGATTTATACATTTTAAAATGTGAATAATATTTAATGCAGAGAAGATGTGAGCAAACAGCCTTTTAAATTTATTTTGGTACTAAACAAATTGGTATTTCTTCTTTGGACTGAAAATGTCAATCATTACAAAAATTTTAAATGAAAATGCCCTTTGACTCAGCAATTACTCTCTCAGGGATTTCTCTTAGAGAGGAACTCAAAAATATGCACAGGTATATATAAAATGTTATTCATATTGTTATATCTAATAGCAAAACTAAGAAACGATTTAAATACACATTGGAAAAAATTAAATGTCTGTCAATAGATTTTGTCCATATACCAATGAAAGGAATGAAAACAGCTATATATAAAATTTTGACTTTATAAGACATGATATAGAATAATCACTAAGATATTTTCTTAAGCAAAAACAAAACAAAACAAAACAATATTTTCCATACTTTCTTCAACATGTTTTTTAAAAAGGATTGAAGGGAACTGTCTGTGTTTGTTATGGTATCTACATTAAAAAAAAATAAAAAATTATAACCATGATTTATTCTAGGGAGGGAACTGGAGAATTTTGAGAGAGAAACAGGAGGGAATATGCATTTCTATTGTCTTTTTTTTTTTAATCACTTACAAAGTACATATTTTACTTGTTCTGAGAAAAATAATTAAGGTAAAAGTACTGATATCACTCCTCCCATAAAAAACACTCATAACATTTATATCAAACATGAACATACCAAAACTTTTTAATCCTATTTTCTATTCTTTCTCACCCTTTTTTTTTTTTTTTTTTGGACAGCATCTCCGTTTTTGGTAGCCCGCGCCATTGCTGTAGCCATGGGTATCCATTTCATTATAATGGTAATGATATGCGGTGCCATAATCGTACATTGTAAGTGATAGTAGAGAAGTAGATAGAGCATTCTCGATCTATTGCAATGCATTACTTTGATTAGCATTCAGAAGCACAGAGACATAAAATAACAACATTGTATGTGTCTTTATGTTTTTCCTATTAGTGTAAAAATGTGTCTACTTTTGCTAGGACTATGTTACTAATAACCTTTTAATAATTTTGATTTTTTTTTATTGAACTGTGTTTTACATTAGTTTTATATTAGTTTTAGTTGTACAACATAGTGATTTGACAATTCTATACATTACTCCATGCTCACAGTGATGAGTGTAATCACCATCTGTCTCTATACAATGTTATTACAATATTATTGACTATATTCCCTATGCTGTACTTTTCATCCTCATGACTTAATTTATAACTGGAAGTTGGTACCTCTTAATCCTCTTAATGATTATTTTAATAGCATTATTCAACCAAGAAGCTCCAATTTCTTTGCAAGGTAAGTGAAAGTTTTTTAATATTTTGAAGCACAAATTACATGAATCTCTATATAATTGAGTATAGGCATATATCCAATGTTGTTAACAAGAGAATGTATAAGAAAATTATTAATTCTTGTCCATGAGCCATAACATTCCAATATTTTTTATTTGTTAACAATGAAAGAGTGCTTCTAAAAAGAAGATACTTAGTTTTGGCATCTGTCTCTCTCTCTATATATATAAATGTGTAAAGATATGTCATTGGAGATGATCAGATTGGTTTATCTGGAATGTTAGAGTTACAATAAAAGAGTATTTAACCTGTCTAGACAAAATCTGTTATAATGTTCAGACTTGTACAGAATTAAGAATATATTCTCTCTTTCAGAAAGTTATTGTGGCCCATGTCCTAAAAACTGGATATGTTATAGAAATAACTGCTATCAATTTTTTAATGAGAGCAAAAGCTGGTACCAGAGCCAAGCTTCTTGTATGTCTCAAAATTCCAGTCTCCTGAAGATATACAGCAGAGAGGATCAGGTTGAGTATTTGTTTTAATTTCCTTTCCTATATTCATTCCTAACATGTGAGGCAAATCACTGGAATATGAACCTGAAACATAAGAGAGGCACTAAGACTGAGATATATCCACCCTAAATCTTTCTGCATCAAAAATAAGAAAGCACTGGGCACCTGGGTGGCTCAGTCGCTTAAGCATCTGCCTTCAGGTCAGGTCCTGATCCCAGGGTCTTGGGATGGATCCCTGCGTCAGGCCCCTTGCTCAGTGGAGAGCCTGCTTCTCCCTCTCCCCCTGGCCCTCCGCCCCCACTTGTATGCTCTCTCTCTCTCTCTCCCTTGCTCTCTCCCTCAAATAGATAAATAAAACCCTTTTTAAAAAATTAAAATTCAAAATTTAAAAAAATAAATAAAAATAAGAAAGCACAGAAATTGTAGGTATTATGTACAGTGTTTAAGTCAGAATTAGACTAGAGGACAGAATGCATTTCCCCAAGTGTGGGGAAAAAATGATTGAATAATTATGGCCTTGTATTAACTAAAATTCTGAGCACTGATTTTATTTGTGGTCTCAAACAGGATTTCTTTAAATTGGTGAAGTCGTATCATTGGATGGGACTAATACAAATTCCAGCAAATGGATCTTGGCAGTGGGAAGATGGCACCATTCTCTTGCCCAGCCAGTAAGTCTGTAGCAATAGGTGTCTATTTGTGGATTTGTCTCTATGCTGTGCCTATGGTCATTCAAGATCACATTATTTCACACAATGCCAGGATGTTTCCATATTCTAATATGGGACCTAAATTTAGGAGATTATGGAGCAGAGCAGCCAATAGCAATAATAATGAGTTACATTAATTGTTTGCTACGTACTAAGGACTGCTTAGCAGTACATAATACTATGGCCATTTTACAGATAAGGAGACTAAAGCAGAGAGGTTAAATATCAAAAAGATATTCTTTCTTGAAGTTATTACCTGAATTGTTGAGATATAACTACATCAATAAACTACACATACTTAAAGTGTACAATTTGATAAATTTTGAGAAATATATACATCCACAAAACCATTAATAACATCAAAATAATTAACATATTTATCACCTGCAAAACTTTCCCTTTGCACCCTTGTAATCTCTGCTTCCTATCCCTTTCTGCCCACCTCTTTCTGTCCCCAGGCAACTAACCTGCTTTCTGTCACTGTAGATTAGTTTGCAATTTATAGAATTTAATATAAATGGATTTCTGCCATATGTACTATTCTTATATCTGGCTTTTTCACTCAGCATAATTATTTTGAGATTCAGCCACCTCAAGGCATGTATAAAAAATTAATTTCTTTTTATTCCTGAGAGGGATTCCATTTATGAGTGTAGCTCAATTTGATTATCCTTTCATCTGCTGATGGATAGATAGGTGGGTAATTTCCAGTTGTTGACTATTAACAATAAAGCTACTTGCAATGAATAGTTGTGTACAAGTCTTTGTATGAACATAGGCTTTCTTTTCTCTTACATTAATACCTAGGAGCGGAATGGTTGGGTAATATAATAGGTTATGTGTTTTACTTTTTAAGAAACTGCCAAACTATTTTCCAAAGTAGCTGTGCCATTTTACATTCCCACTAGCAGTGTGTGAGTGTTCTAGTTGCTCTACATCCTGGTCTACACTTGTTACAGTCAGTCCCTTACATTTTAGCTATTCTAATAGGTGTGCAGTGATATCTCATTGTGGTTTTAATTGAATTTCGCTAATGACTAATGATAATGAACATCACTTTGGTGCTTATTTACCACTTATTTTTCAATTTTCTATTTCATTAATTTCTGCTCCCTACTTCCACTGTATTTCTTTCAGTATTCATTCACACAGGCTCCTCATTCAACCTTCAGCTGTATTAAAGGACTCCCATTTACCTATCCCCTAAAGAAAAGAGAAAGAAAATCACCATAGTTTCTTGTAGTGAAAACTGATCTATTAATTTGATTTTTTTTTTCTAATAGAAGCATTCAGGCTACTAATATGTGAGATAATTTAGCAACATCCTCACATGTTTTGAGATATTGTGTTTTCATTTTCATTCAGTTCAATATACCTTCTAAATTCCCTTTTGTATTCTTCTTTGATCCATGGATTATTCAGAAGTGTGCTATTTAGTTTCCAACATTAGGAATTTTCCAGAGATTTTTCTTTTATTGAGTTCTAATTTAGTCCCGTCTTGGTCAAAGAGCATAGTTTGTATGACTTGGATCCACTTAAATTTATTGAGGTTAGTTTTATGGACCAGACTATGGTCTATTTTCTGAAATGTTCCGTGTGCACTTGAACAGAATGTGTATTACATTATTCTTGGGTAGAGTGTACTATAATTTCAATTAGGTCAAGTTAGTTGGGAGTATTGCTCCAGTCTTCTGTATCTTTTCTGATTTTCTGTCAACTTATTCTATTAATTACTGAGAGACATATATTGAAATCTTGGACTGTAATTATGGAATTATGTATTCTACTTGCATTTCAAACAATTTTTCTCAATTATTCTGAAGTTCTATTGATAAATGTTTGGATTGCTATGTACTCTTGATGAATTTATGACTCTTATCATTATGTAATGAGCTCTTTTTCCATAATGACATTTTCTGCTATGAAATCCTCCTTTGTCTATCATAAATATAGGTATGCCAGGTTCTCCTTGATTAGTGTCAATGCGGTATTTATTTTGCATTCCTTTTTTTTAACCTATGTGTGCATTTATATTAAAAGTAAACTTTTATAGACAGAATACTCTTATAGACAGAATACAGTTGGAGTCACTTTTTTCTTTCTTTTTTTTTTTTTGTTAACATATAATGTATTATTTGTTTCAGGGGTACAGGTCTGTGATTCCTCAGTCTTACACACCACATCTTCTTTATCCATTCATCTGTTGATGGACATCTAGGCTCTTTCCATAGTTTGGCTATTGTGGACATGGCTGCTATAAACATTGGGGTACAGGTACCCCTTCGTATCACTACATTTGTATCTTTGGGGTAAATACCCAGTAGTACAATTGCTGGGTCATAGGGTAGCTCTATTTTTAACTTTTTGAGGAACCTCCATACTGTTTTCCAGAGTGGCTGCACCAGCTTGCATTCCCACCAACTGTGTAAGAGGGTCCCCCCTTCTCCGCATCCCTACCAACATCGGTAGTTTCCTGACTTGTTAATTTTAGCCATTCTGACTGGTGTGAGGTGGTATCTCATTGAGGTTTTGATTTGGATTTCCCTGATGCCAAGCGATGTTGAGCACTTTTTCATGTGTCTGTTGGCCATTTGGATGTCTTCTTTGCAGAAATGTCTGCTCATGTCTTCTGCCCATTTCTTGATTGGATTATTTGTTCTTTGGGTGTTGAGTTTGATAAGTTCTTTATAGATTTTGGATACTAGCCCTTTATCTGATATGTCATTTGCAAATATCTTCGCCCATTCTGTCAGTTGTCTTTTGGTTTTGTTGACTGTTTCCTTTGTTGTGCAAAAGTTTTCTCTTGATGAAGTCCCAATAGTTCATTTTTGCCCTTTCTTCCCTTGCCTTTGGCGATGTTTCGAGGAAGAAGTTGCTGTGGCTGAGGTCGAAGAGGTTGCTGCCTGTGTTCTCCTCAAGGATTTTGATGGACTCCTGTCTCACACTTACGTCTTTCATCCATTTTGAGCCTATTTTTGTGTGCAGCGTAAGGAAATGGTCCAGTTTCATTCTTCTTCATGTGGCTCTCCAGTATTCCCAACACCATTTGTTGAAGAGACTGTCTTTCCTGCTTTGTCAAAAATTAGTTGACCATAGAGTTGAGGGTCTGTTTCTGGGCTCTCTGTTCTGTTCCGTTGATCTATGTGTCTGTTTTTGTGCCAGTACCATACATTCTTGATAATGACAGCTTTGTAATAGAGCTGGAAGTCCGGAATTCTGATGCCACCAGCTTTGCTTTTCTTTTTCAACATTCCTCTAGCTATTCAGGGTCTTTTCTGGTTCCATACAAATTTTAGGATTATTTGTTCCATTTCTTTGAAAAAAGTTGAGGGTATTTTGGTAAGGATTGCATTAAATGTGTAGATTGCTCTAGGTAGCATAGACATTTTCACAATATTTGTTCTTCCAGTCCATGAGCATGGAACATTTTTCCATTTCTTTGTGTCTTCCTCAATTTCTTTCATAAGTGTTCTATAGTTTTCAGAGTACAAAACCTTTACCTCTTCAGTTAGGCTTATTCCTAGATACCTTATGGCTTTTGGTGCAGTTGTAAATGGAATCGACTCCTTAATTTTTCTTTCTTCTGTCTTATTGGTGTATAGGAATGCCACTGATTTCTGTGCATTGATTTTATATCCTGCCACTTTATTGAATTCCTGTATGAGTTTTAGCAGTTTTGGTGGAGTCTTTTGGGTTTTCCACATAAAGTATCATATCATGTGCAAAGAGTAAGAATTTGACTTCTTTGCTGATTCGGATGCCTTTTATTTCTTTTTGTTGTCTGATTGCTGTGGCTAGGACTTCTACTACTATGTTGAATAACAGTGGTGATAGTGGACATCCTTGCCATGTTCCTGACCTTAGGGGAAAAGCTCTCAGTTTTTCCCCATTGAGAATGATATTTTCTGTGGGTTTTTCATAGATGGCTTTTATGATATTGAGGTATGTACCTTCCATCCCTACCCTGTGAAGAGTTTTAATCAAGAAAGGATGCTGTACTTTGTCAAATGCTTTTTCTGCATCTATTGAGAGGATCCTATGGTTCTTGTTCTTTCTTTTATTAATGTATTATATCACATTGATTGATTTGAGGATGTTGAACCAACCTTGCAGCCCAGGAATAAATCCCATTTGGTTTTTATAATTGGATTTGAGAAATGGTTGTAATATGCCTTGGATTACTTTTGGGTTTCTTATTTTTTAATTTTTTTATTTCTTGTGCTTGTGTTTTGTTGAGACTCTTGGATCTATGAGTTTATAATTTTCAAACAAAATTAGAAAATTTACTACCATCATTTCTTCAAATGTCCCTCTCCCATTTCTCTTTCCCCTCCCTCAGACACACTACAATCACAAATACATTAAGCAAATTAAAATTGGGATGAAGTTCACTGGTGCTTTTTCTTATATATAACTGTAAAAGTTTTTAATTCTTTATTTCAAGTATATTTTACTTATTTGAACCTCTAATTCTGTAGTACATAATAAAAACATCACAACAACATTAATGTTAATGTTGGGTTAATTAGCTGCTTTCTGTCAGACATAGTTTTAAGCACTTTATATATACCTTCTCATTGAGGACTCTTAAAAACTTCTATAACAGGGGTCATTTCTAACCTAATTTTGCTGGTTAGGAACAGAGTCTTAGAGTGTAGAATAATTCACCTAAGCTATAAAATGAGTAATCATTCTGGTAGATATTCAAATGTGTGTCTTTCTTACTCTACAGCCAGAATTATCTTTAAATGATTTTTAAAAATCTCTTCTCAAGGCACCTGGGTGGCTCAGTTGGTTAGGCATTCCACTCTTAGTTTCAGCTCAGGTCTTGATCTCATGGGTCATGGATTGAGCCCTGCCTTGGGCTCCATGCTCAGAGGGGAGTCTGCTTGAAAATTCACTCCCTCTGCCCCTCCTCCCTCCCTCTCTCTCTCAAATAAATAAATCAATCTTTTTAAAAAGAATCTCTTCTCGTTGATTTTGAAGTTTACTTTGCTTCTTTAATGGTTAGTTGGCAGTAATCAATGCATAACCTTCTGTTTCTTTCATATCTCCCCTTATATTCATTGTAACAGGTACTACTACCCTCCTACCCCATTATATATTTGGAATTTGAAGGCCCCAGTATACCTTAGAATTGATCTTGGATGACCTCATTTCTGTATGGCTTGAGATTTTATTTTTGACAAAAAAAGTTTATTCTCTAGAAATACTAATAAAATTTGTATCACCTTATCTCAATATTTTCCACCCTGCAAGTGTAAATGTTTGTTTTAGAAGCAAAAGCAAAACAATTGGCAAATTAAGTTTCAGTTTATGCATGTGATAAATATTTGTTGAGTGTTACTCAATTTCCAGGAACTATGCAGAGATAATGACAGAGATTAATAGGACACAACTTCAAGGGCTTCACACTTCAGTTAGAGATATGGTTATAAGCAAATAAGTACAATCCAGAATAATCAGCACTCTGGCAGACATGGAATATGAATGGTATAAGAAACACACACAGAAACTGAAGGAATACAAAAACAAAATGAGATTTAAAAATGAGACTCTAATGTGCATAGACTGAGACCAACTAAGAGCAGTTAGTGGTTTCTATGGACTGAGTTTCTTCTCTTGTCCTTTGAATACAAACTATTTTATTGTTCATATTCATGCTGATGCATCCTCACTCTTTCCTTGGCCTTCTATTTCCCAACTGTTCCTGGAAGAAAACAAATCACCAGATTCCAAGGCAAAATAGATACACAGATATAACTATCTCTACATGGAATGCCTACACACACACACACACATATATATTTATATTTATGTATGTGTGTATATACTTATATATATATATACACAGACATATTTAATATATAAGAGAATTTTACAATTTTTATTTCCTTACCAAGTAAAGTTGCATATATCCAAAGAAGATTGTTTATTTTTGCATAAAACATGACATCTGCTGACTTCTAAATTGAATTCTAAATTCATTTCTAATCTATTTGCTGAAAAAAAAAACATTTAAAAACTTTCATTTCACTCAGGTACATATATCAAGAGATTTCAGACTTCCTAAATTGACTAACTTCCAATGTAGAAAAAAATAATGGCATATAATTTATAATAGAATGAAACTTCTGCTTTTATAACTGAGTTAGCTATATTTTGCGTATCTTTAACTAAGAAAGACCAGGCATGGTCCTAAAACCTTCTGAAATGATATTATTTCCATACCTATATTTAAATATATTTTATTGCATTTTTATATTTATGTATTAATAAAGTCACAAATATAATTTGTCCTTCTTTCTAATCTAGATTAACAATGGTTGAAATGCAGAATGGAACGTGTGCAGTTTATGGATCAAGTTTTAAAGGTTATACCGAAAACTGTTTAACTCCAAACACATACATCTGCATGCAGAGGATTGCGTAAAAGCTTATGATTTATAAAAATATAAAGAATTCAAAAACACAAAAGCCATTCTTGGGACGCCAGGGTGGCTCAGTTGGTTAAGTGTCTGCTTTCAGCTCAGGTCATGATCCTGGAGTCCCGGGATGAGCCTTGAAGCAGCATCCTCCCTCTTTCTTTCCCCCTGCTCTTGCTCTCTCACTCTCTCACTCTTGCTCTATCTCAAATAAATAAAAATAAAATCTTAAAAAAAATAAGCCATTCTCTGAATTTTTTCTGTGAGAAAACTTCCTGAAGAAAATACCGCCAAGAGTTATTGAATTATTTTTCCATCTATGACCTGACACAAAAATAACCTTGCAGGGGAACAAAGGCCAATAATTAAAGAACTTACCTTCTATAAGAATGTTTTCTTTAATTTTTGTAAAATTTCTAGTAATGAACAGATTCATTTTTATATTTAATAAACTGTTGATAAAACCCAGGGTTAAACTAAACTTCAAACTACAATTTTATTAAATGTGCACAAATATTACACTAAAAAGGGCTTTAGAACTTTTCAAACTCAAAAATTTTGAAAATTAAATAAATCTAAAGCTGGGTGAAAGGTATATGAGGGTTCATTACATTTGCTATATTTAAAAGTTTTCAAAATAAAAGTTGAAATATCAACAAATATACCCTCAAAATTTCAAAATGCCACTACTATTTCAGTGCAGCACATGAGATGTTTGGCAGAAATTGAATTACTCCTCACAGTAAAAATACAGCACCAATTACTACAAAACACAGAAAAATAAAGAATTGAGCTTGAAAAGGACTTTCCAGGCTTCAAGGGGAAAATGACATCTGAGTGGAAACTTGCAGAGTGACTAGAAGTTGTGTGGGGAAATCATAAGGATAACAGTACTCTCGGCAAATGGGATACTACTTGCAAACCTGCAGAAGTTGGAAGAGTCTATGACTCTAAAGAAAGCCAGTTTGTACTTATACGTCTGATTCTGCTTTATTATTATTATTATTATGTTATGTTAGTCACCATACAGTACATCATTAGTTTTTGATGTGGTGTTCCATGATTCATTGTTTGTGTATAATGCCCAGTGCATTACATTCCCTCCTTAATACCCATCAGTGGGTTAACCCATCCCCCCACCCACCTCCCCTCTAAAATCCTCAGTTTGTTTCTCAGAGTCCATAGCCTCTCGTGGTTCATCTCTGCCTCCGATTTCCCCCGTTCATTTTTCCCTTCCTTCTCCTAATGTCCTCCATGCTATTCCTTATGTTCCACAAATAAATGAAACAATATGATAATTAACTTTCTTTGCTTGACTTATTTCACTTAGATTAATCTCCTCCAGTCCCATCCATGTTGATGCCAAAGTTGGGTATTCATCTTTTCTGATGGCTAATATTGCATTGTATATATGGACCACATCCTCTTTATCCATCCATCTGTTGAAGGGCATCTCAGCTCTTTCCACAGGTTGGCTATTGCAGACATTGCTGCTTTGAACATTGGGGTGCATATGGCCCTTCTTTTCACTACATCTGTGTCTTTGGAGTAAATACCCAGTCGTGCAATTGCTGGGTCATAAGGTAGCTCTATTTTTAATTTTTTGAGGAACCTCCACACTGTTTTCCAAAGTGGCTGTACCAACTTGCATTCCCACCAACAGTGTAAGAGGGTTCCCCTTTCTCCACAACCTCTCCAACAGTTGTTGTTTCTTGCCTTGTCAATTTTTGCCATTCTAACTGGTATAAGGTGGTATCTCAATGTGGTTTTGATTTGAATTTCCCTGATGGCTAACGATGATGAACATATTTTCATGTGTGCTGATTCTGCTTTTTGTTTGTTTATTCATTTGTTTGTTTTAGATTTCAGGTATGAGTGAAATCATATGGTATTTATCTTTCTCAGTCTTACTTCACCTAGCATAATGCCCTCCAGGTCCACCCATGCCATCTCAAATGGCACAATCTCATCCTTTTTTATGGCTGTGCAATATTCCATTGTGTATACATACCACCTCTTCCTTATCCATTCATCTACTGATGGACACTTAGGTTGCTTCCATACCTGAAACTAATGTAATATTGTCTATGCACTACACTCAAATTTAAAAAATGGCAAAACAAAACAATTACCAAAAAAAAAAAAAAAAAAGCCAATTTGATCAGAGCAGAATGATAGAGATGAGGAGCCTGAGAAGTGGAGGAGAGAGAAGCAGAGGTTAAATCATGTGGAGCTTTGTGTACCCCATTATAAGTTTGGTTTTTATTCTAAGTGTAATTGCCATTTGTGTGTTTTGTGAGGGGCATGAAGAAGTGGGTTGAACAGCATTTTGGGGGGAAAATTAATATAAAATGCCATGGAGAAAATCATTTATTTTCTACATAGTCAATCAAGGGCTGAGGAATGTGTTAGTCCAAATTAGTTTTTAAATTCTTGTATAAAGTTGTAATATGCACCACTCATAATTTTAAAAATTTAATATTTAGTCACATTTGTTTTAAGATTTTATTATTAAATATTTAAATCATAGGGGCGCCTGGGTGGCTCAGTTGGTTAAGCGACTGCCTTCGGCTCAGGTCACGATCTTGGAGTCCCTGGATCGAGTCCCGCATCAGGCTCCCTGCTTGTCAAGGAGTCTGCTTCTCCCTCTGACCCTCCCCCCTCTCATGTGCTTTCTCTCTCTCTTATTCTCTCTCTCTCAAATAAATAAATAAAATCTTTAAAAAAAATATTTAAATCATAGAAAGTGTGCAAAAAAGCACATATGTTTACTTGAAAAAATAAAGCAATATAAATTGGACTATGTTTCTGTTTCTGGAATTAAGGAAGGGAAAATAGCCTGCTATTAGGTCCCATGGAAAATAACAAAAAAACTTTTTATAATATTGTTGTATAATGTATACCAGCTTAGGGAAAACACTGCTAAACCAACAAGATGGTAAAAACTTGGCAGAATGTCACAATTCAGTGAAAATGGGATTCCCAAGAGAAAAGCAACCACAGAAACTGACATTCATTCTGAGGGTCTAAAATAAACTTGGGAACCTTAGTTTCTGTTTTGATTGTTGTCATGGAGCACTGGAACCAGATAAAGCTTAGGGGCCACCTTACCCAAAGGGTTAGAAACAAGTTATCTTTCTAAAACTGGAACAGATGGCAGGGAAGGGGGCCTCTGTCAGCTGCTCCTGGCAAGTGATAGAGCAGCAGGGCACAAAATTGGAACTTTTAGAAGTCAGCTCTGCTGAGGGACATCACTCCAGTGGCTAAGCTGGGGGTGGAAGCTTGCTGGAACAATGTGGTCTCAGGACCCTCGGGGTCACAGAAAGACTGGGGGTGCCTGAGTGTGGCAGAGCTTTCAAGTTTGGGAGCAGGGAAGCTAGCTGCAGAGACGGAGCCGAGGCGCGAGCTCTCAGCTCGGGGTTGCCATAAACCATGATCCGCAGCACAGTCGGGCCACTGCTCCTCCAGCAGGGACCCAACAAGTGGCAGATTCGGGGCGACTCCCCTTCCTCCCCTGGGAGGAGCGACACGGGAGTGCACTGCAGGGATCTGCTGGGTTTGGAGACGCCACACCGAGTTGGGTGCCAGAGATAGAAACATTCGGTCACAGACCAGGTGAGCACAGTGTGCAGCCAGAGACTGGGAAGATAGGAGTGATTGCTTTTCTATGGGGATGCACTAAGGAGTGGGGCCCCAAGTTCTCAGCTTCTCCGGGGTGGAGATTGGAAGGCCACCATTTTCACGCTTGTCCTCCAAAGCTGAACGGAAAGCTTGCAGGGAACAAAAGCTCCCAAGAGCAAAATCGAGCAGATTACTTAGCCCGGAGGGCAAGGACAGGGCAATTCCGCCTCTGGCAAAGACATTTGGGAAGATCAGCAAGAACAGCCAGCAAAGACCAAATTTACTGATCAATAAAAATGGCAGAACTCCAGTGCTAGGGGAATACTGCACATAGAATTCATGGCTTTTTTCCCATGATTATTTAGTCTTTCAAAGTTAATTTTTTTAATTTTCTTTTTTCTTTTCTTTTTTTCTTCAATTTTTCTTTTTCCCTTTTTCAACCAACATCTTATCAATCCCTTTTTTTAAAAAAATCTCTTTTATTTTTCATTTCTAGAGTCATATTCTATCCCTTCATAGTAGTTAACCTTATTTTTGGTGTATATATATGCATATATATATATATATATATATATATATATATATATATATATATATATAGTTCTCTCTTTAAAATTTTGGGCTATAGTTTCTTCTAACAGACCAAAATATACCCTAAATCTCTACTGTATGGCTTTGTTCTAGTCTCCTGCCTGACCACATTCTCTCCCTTTTTTTTTTAATCCTCTTCTTTCTTTTTCAACCACTTCTTATATTATCAATTCCTTTTATAAAATCTTTTAGAATTTTCATCTTTACAGTCATATTCCATCCCTTCATCAATATTTACCCTTATTTTTGTACATATATAAGTTTTTCTTTCTTTAAAAATTTGGGAGGCACTTTCTTCTAACAGAACAAAATTCACCCAAAATCTAGTGTATGGCACTGATCTATGTACCAGCCTGATCATATTTGAACATATTCTGTTTTGTTTTGTTTTTATTTGTTTTTATCATTTTCTTTTTCTTTTTTCTTTCTTTCCCTTTCTTTTCCCCCAGTTTCAGGTCTCTTCTGATTTGTTTAGTGTATATTTTTCTGGGGTCGTTGTTACCCCATTACCATTTTGTTCTCTCCCCTGGACAAAATGACAAGATGGAAAAACTCACCTCAAAAAAAAGAACAAGAGGCAGTACCGACTGCTAGGGACCTAATCAATATGGACATTAGTAAGATGTCGGAACTAGAGTTCAGAATGATGATTTTAAAGATACTAGCTGGGCTTGGAAAAAACATGGAAGATATTAGAGAAACCCTCTCTGGAGAAATAAAAGAACTAAAATCTAACCAAGTCGAAATCAAAAAGGCTATTACTGAGGTGCAATAAAAAATGGAGGCTCTAACTCCTACGATAGGTGAGGCAGAAGAGAGAATTAGTGATCTAGAAGACCAAATGATGGAGAATAAAGAAGCTGAGAAAAAGAGAGATAAACAACTACTGGATCACGAGGGCAGAATTCGAGAGATAAGTGATATCATAAGACGAAACAACATTAGAATAATTTGGATCCCAGAAGAAGATGAAAGAGACAGAGAGGGGCAGAAGATATAATGGAGCAAATTATAGCAGAGAACTTCCCTAATTTGGGGAATGAAACAGGCATCAACATCCAGGAGGCACAGAGAACCCCCCCAAAATTAATAAAAATAGGTCAACATCCTGACATCTAATAATAAAATGTATGAGTCTCAGACAAAGAGAAAATCCTGAATGCAGATTGGGAGAAGAGATCTGTAACCTACAATGGTAGAAACATTAGACTGGCAACAGACCTATCCACAGAGACCTGGCAGGCCAGAAAGGACTGGCATGATATCTTCAGAGCACTAAGTGAGAAAAATATGCAGCCAAGAATACTATATCCAGCTAGGTTGTCAGTGAAAATAGAAGGAGAGATAAAAAGCTTCCAGGACAAACAAAAACTAAAGGAATTTGCAAACACGAAACCAGCCCTACAAGATATATTGAAAGTGGTCCTCTAAGCAAAGAGAGAGCCTAAAAGTAACATAGACCAGAAAAGAACACAGACAATATACAGTAACAGTCACTTTACAGGCAACACAATGGCACTACATTCATATCTTTCAATAGTTACCCTGAATGTAAATGGGCTAAATGCCCCAATCAAAAGACACAGTCTCTCAGATTGGATAAAAAAACAAGACCTATCACAACAGACTCATTTTAGACCCAAAGACACCTCCAGATTGAAAGTGAGGGGGTGGAAAACCATTTACCATGCTAATGGACACCAAAAGAAAGCTGGGGTGGCAGGCAATCCTTATATCAGACAAATTAGATTTTAAACCAAACCATAATAAGAGAAGAGAAAGGACACTGTATCATACTTAAAGGGTCTATCCAACAAGAAGATCTAACAGTTGTAAATATCTATGCCCCCAACATGAGAGAAACCAATTATATAAGCCAATTAATAACAAAATCAAAGAAACACATCAACAACAATACAATAATAGTAGGGGACATTAACACCCCCATCACTGAAATGGACAGATCATCTAAGCAAAAGATCAACAAGGAAAAAAAGACTTTAAATGACACACTGGACCAAATGGACTTCACAGATATATTCAGAACATTCCATCCCAAAGCAACAGAATACACAGTCTTCTCTAGTGCCCATGGAACATTCTCCAGTATAGATCACATCCTAGGTCACAAATCAGGTCTCAACCAGTATGAAAAGACAGATCATTCCTAGCTTATTTTCAGACCACAGTGCTCTGAAACTAGAACTCAATCACAAGAGGAAAGTTGGAAAGAACTCAAATACATGGAGGCTAAAGAGCATCCTACTAAAGAATGAATGGGTCAAACAGGATATTAAGGAAGAATTGAAAAAATTCATGGAAACAAATGAAAATGAAAACACAACTGTTCAAAATCTCTGGGATGCAGCAAAGGCAGTCCTAAGAGGAAAGTATATAGCAATACAAGCCTTTCTCAAGAAACAAGAAAGTCTCAAATATACAACCTAACCCTACACCTAAAGGAGCTGGAGAAAGAACAGCAAATAAAGCCTAAACCCAGCAGGAGAAGAGAAATAATAAAGAGCAGAGCAGAAATCAATGAACTAGAAACCAAAAGAACAGTAGAACAGATCAATGAAACTAGGAGCTGATTCTTTGAAAAAATTAATAGGATTGATAAACCCCTGGCCAGACTTATCAAAAAGAAAAGAGAAAGGACCCAAATAAATAAAATCATAAATGAAAGAGGAGAGATCACAACCAACACCAAAGAAATACAAACAATTATAAGAACATATTATAAGCAACTATGTGCCAGCAAATTAGATAACCTGGAAGAAATGGATGCATTCCTAGAGACGTATCAACTACCAAAACTGAACCAGGAAGAAATAGAAAACCTGAACAGACCTATAACCAGTAAGGAAATTGAGGCAGTCATCAAAAATCTCCCAACAAACAAAAGCCCAGGGCCAGATGGCTTCCCAGGGGAATTCTACCAAACATTTCAAGAAGAATTAATACCTATTCTTCTGAAACTGTTCCAAAAAATAGAAATGGAAGGAAAACTTCCAAAATCGTTTTATGAGGCCACCATTACCTTGATCTCAAAACCAAAGACCCCATCAAGAAGGAGAATTATAGACCAATATCCTTGATGAACATGGATACAAAAATTCTCACCAAGATACCAGCCAATAGGATCCAACAGTACATTAAAAGGATTATTCACCACGACCAAGTGGGATTTATCCCTGGGCTGCAAGTTTGGTTCAACATCTGCAAATCAATCAATGTGATACACTACATCAATAAAAGAAAGAACAAGAACCATGTGATCCTCTCAATAGATGCAGAAAAAGCATTTGACAAAGTACAGCATCATCTCTTGATCAAAACTCTTCAGAGTATAGGCATAGAGGGTACATACCTCAATATCATAAAAGCCATCTATGAAAAACCCACAGTGAATATCATTCTCAATGGGGAAAAACTGAGAGCTTTCCCCCTAAGGTCCGACACATGGCAGGGATGTCCACTGTCACCACTGCTATTCAATATAGTATTAGAAGTCCTAGCCTAGCAATCAGACAACAAAAAGAAATAAAAGGCATCCAAATCATCAAAGAAGTCAAACTCTGACTCTTTGCAGATGATATGATACTTTATGTGGAAAACCCAAAAGAATCCACCCAAACTGCTAGAACTCATACAGGAATTCAGTAAAGTGGCAGGATATAAAATCAATGCACAGAAACCGGTGACATTCCTATGCACCAACAACAAGACAGAAGAAAGAGAAATTAAGGTGTCAATCCCATTTACAATTTCACGCAAACCATAAATTACCTAGGAATAAATCTAACCAAAGACACAAAGAATCTGTACTCAGAAAACTATAAAACACTCATGAAAGAAATTGAGGAAGACACAAAGAAATGGAAAAACATTCCATGCTCATGGATTGGAAGAACAAATATTGTGAAGATGTTAATGCTACCTAGAGCAATCTACACATTCAATGAAATCCCTATCAAAATACCATTCACTTTTTTCAAAGAAATGGAACAAATAATCCTAAAATTTGTATGGAACCAGAAAAGACCCCGAATAGCCGGAGGAATGTTGAAAAAGAAAACCAAAGCTGGTGGCATCACAATTCCAGACTTCAAGCTCTATTACAAAGCTGTCATTGTCAAGACAGTATGGTTCTGGCACAAAAACAGACACATAGATCAATGGAACAGAATAGAGGGCCCCGAAATGGACCCTCAACTCTATGGTCAACTCATCTTTGACAAAGCAGGAAAGAATGTCCAATGGAAAAAAGACAGTCTCTTCAACAAATGGTGTTGGGAAAATTGGATAGCCACATGCAGAAGAATGAAACTGGACCATTTCCTTACACCACACACAAAAATAGACTCAAAATGGTTGAAAGACCTAAATGTGAGACAGGAGTCCATCAAAATCCTTGAGGAGAACACAGGCAGCAACCTCTTCGACCTCAGCCATAGCAACTTCTTCCTTGAAACATCACCAAAGGCAAGGGAAGCAAAGGCAAAAATGAACTATTGGGACTTCATCAAGAGAAAAAGCTTTTTCACAACAAAGGAAACAGTCAACAAAACCAAAAGACAATGGACAGAATGGGAGAAGATATTTGCAAATGACATATCAGATAAAGGGCTAGTATCCAAAATCTATAAAGAACTTATCAAACTCAACACCCAAAGAACAAATGATCCAATCAAGAAATGGGCAGCAGACATGAACATTTTTCCAAAGAAGACATCCAAATGGCCAACAGAAACATGAAAAAGTGCTCAACATTGCTCGGCATCAGGGAAATCCAAATCAAAACCTCAATGAGATACCACCTCACACCAGTCAGAATGGCTAAAATTAGCATCAGGAAACGACAGATGTTGGCAGGGATGCGGAAAAAGGGGAACCCTCTTACACAGTTGGTGGGAATGCAAGCTGGTGCAGCCACTCTGGAAAACATTTTGGAGGTTCCTCAAAAAGTTGAAAATAGAGCTATCCTATGACCCAGCAATTGCAATGCTGGGTTTTTACCCCAGAGATATAAATATAGGCATCCAAAGGTGTACGTGCACCCCAATGTTTATAGCAGCAATGTCCACAATGGTCAAACTATGGAAAGAGCCAAGATGTCCATCAACAGATGAATGGATAAAGAAGAGGTGGTATATATATACAATGGAATATTATGCAGCCATCAAAGGGAATGAAATCTGGCCATTTGCAATGACATGAATGGAACTGGAGGGTATTATGCTGAGCAAAATAAGTCAATCAGAGAAAGACATGTATCATATGATCTCACTGATATGAGGAATTCTTAATCTCAGGAAACAAATTGAGGGTTGCTGGAGTGGTGGGGTGGGAGGGATGGGGTGGCTGGGTGATAGACATTGGGGAGGGTATGTGCTATGGTGAGCACTGTGAATTGTGTAAGACTGTTGAATCACAGACCTGTACCTCTGAAACAAATAATACATTATATGTTAAAATAAAAAAAAAAGAAGAAGTTAGCAGGAAGATAAAAATGAAGGGGAATACGAGGGGGAGACGAACCATGAGAGACTATGGACTCTGAGAAACAAACTGAGGGTTCTACAGGGGAGGGGCTTGGGGGGATGGGTTAGCCTGGTGATGGGTATTAAAGAGGGCACGTACTGAATGGAGCACTGGGTGCTATATGCAAACAATGAATCATGGAACAATACATCAAAAACTAATGATGTAATATATGGTGATTAACATAACATAATAGGAAAAAAGATTTGATACAAGGACCTTTTGATTTCCTAAAGATATAACCATATATATTAACATACCATTTATTTTGCTGCCTCTATTCCAATTTCATATTATGTAATTTATTTTCTTACCTCATTGCATTAGGTGAAACCTCCAAAAAATATTATCAACTGGTACTGGTGATATCTAACCATTCGAATTTTTAAGATTTTTAATGAAAATACCCTCAAATTTCTCTCTACTATGCAGGTTTGATGTTACTTTGGGGTAGTAGAATTTAAATCAATATTTCTTCTGTTTCTATTTTTACGTAGAGCTCATATGAGAAATTTTTGTCAACCTTTATCAAATAAGTTTAGTAACTAATGATATTTCTCTCTAATGTGTTCATGCAATTAATCTTGGAAACCTTCATTCCTGTAAAATTTCTTACTTTATCATGATGCATTATTATTTTGATATACATTTGAAATTTATTATAATTTTTTTTGCTTTTTTAGTCATAAATGAATCAGCTTACAAGTTTGGAATATTCTATCAAGTTTTGGTAAAGATTTGTGAGCTGCTCAAAATAAATTTGGAGGCATTGTATTATGTTCTAGACTAGTTTAAGTAGATAGTGGTAAGTTTCTTTAAAGTTTAAGTAAAATCCATGTGGAGGATTTTATGAATGTATTTTTTTTTTAATGTTGAAGCTGTAAATTTTTTTCTAAGTACTCAAGTGCTTATAGTGAGTTCAAATTTTTCTTTCTAGGAGCAATTTGATACTATGTGTTGCTGATAGATCACCTGCTGCCCTTTAATTTTCCCAGTTTACTCCCATTGTGTAACCAAAACTAATGATATTTTTTGCTTTCAACTTGTGTTATGGAAGTAACATTTTTTGCTGTATTAAACTTATAACTCTATGGTACTTTCTGTTCCTTTATCAAATACCTTAGTGATTTATTTTATTTGACATTTCCAGGATCCAGCTTTTGATATTATATAACATTTATATTCATTTATATATGCATAAGCACTTCCACAGCATGGAAAGTTTAGAACTAAAAATACAGTATTTGATATAAAAAATCAGTAGGTGGGCTTAATAACAGAACAGAAAGGATAGGGGAATGAGCCAGTGATTTGAAGATAGATCATTAGAAATTATCTAATCTAAAGAAGAGAAAGAAATATTTATATATTTTAAAAAGACTCAGGGCTGTGGGATAATACCAACAGGGTTTTACATTTGTGTCATTGCATTCTCAAAAGGAAAAGAAAAAATAAAAAAAAGAGTGAAGCAGAGAAAGCTAAAATTCTGAGAGAAATGTATTTTCCTGCCCAGAAAACATACAAACAATGAAACAGGAAAATGTACTGCTGGAGCTCTGGAGAGAATAAAGGAAATTTCAGAGAGGAGAAAGTTTGAAAAAGTATACCTTAATTTTGTGTATGAGCTGACAGAAGCCCTGGATTCACCAATGAGCTTCACAAGTGGGAAACAAACCCAAGACAACAAAGACTTTGAGAACTGAACTGTGATCTATATCCCACTATGTATGCAAATCTTACATAAGAACTGAAGGTTCACAAACAAGGCAGACCCCAAGCAACGTAGCAAAGGTTTTGAAATTGAGCTAAAATGGAACCACCAGCCACAGAAGACAACAGGCATAAGAAAATTTGGGGGCATGAAGGATATGTTTTTTATCTTGATAGTGATCTCATGGATATACACATATAACAGAACAAATCAAATTGTATCCTTTAAAGATGTTTTCTTCCGTATATATACCAATTATGCCTCAATAAAGCCAAAAATAATCAAATTTTTTAAAATTTGCTAGCAATAAAAATTTAGAAAATATGTAGATAAAGAGAACCATTTCCTATCACACCAAAAACTATCAAATGCTTAGGGGAAAAAATCTAGCACCAAGTTTTGCAAGACATTTCTACTGAGATCAACAAAGCTTTTCTGTGAGAAAATAAAGACAACATAAATAAAACGACAGATAATCTTGTTCATGGATGTGAAGAGTCAGTTTTGTTAAGGTTATCGGTTCTCTTTTATACACACGCACACACGCATGACCTAGAAGAATATCCAAGACAATCAATAAATTATTTTTTTAATTTTTTTAAAAGATTTTATTTATTTATTTGACAGAGAGAGACACAGTGAGAGCAGGAACACAAGCAGGGGGAGTGAGAGAGGGAGAAGCAGGCCTCCCGAGGAGCAGGGAGCCCGATGCGGGGCTCGATCCCAGGACCCCGGGATTACGACCTGAGTCGGAGGCAGACGCTTAACGACTGAGCCACCCAGGCGCCCCAATCAATAAGTTATTAAGAAAAAAAAAAATAAGGGATGCCTGGGTGTTTCAGTTGTTAAGCATCAGCCTTCGGCTCAGGTTGTGATCCCAGAGTCCTGGGATCGAGCTCCCGCATGAGGCTCCCTGCTCAGCCGGGAGCCTGCTTCTCCCTCTTCCTCTGCCTGCAGCTCGCCCTGCTTGTGCTCCCGGTCCGTCAAATAAATAAATAAAATCTTAAAAAATAAAAGAAAGAAAAAAACCGTTGGATGTCAAGATTTACTATAAAGCTATAGTATTTAAGACAGAATAGTATTGTGTAAGGATAAATCACTGCACCATAATTGAAAGACCAGAATTAGACTGACACATGTATTGCCTGATTTACGACAAAGGTGTCATTGCAATTCAGTGAAGAAAATGACCTTTTCAATAAATAGTTCTTGATAGAAATGAAGTAATTTTGATCTATATTGTAGACAAAAATAATTAACTTGAAAAAAATTATTTCCAGAAAAAAAATGTAGTATATTCATGATCTTATAGGTAAAAGTTTTCTTAAGATAAAAGGATAATGCATAATGAAAAAAAACTTATTAACCAGAATTTATTAATCAAATTTTCTACTTATAGAAAAACTCCATTCTGTTCACAAGGGACATTGAAAACCAAAGTTATTAAATAAGAAAAGATATTTGCAACCCATATATCTGACAAGTTGCTGTAAAAGACATTTTTACAATCAATAAATAATGCTCAAAGACTTAAAAGACATTACGTAGAAGAGGATATTCTAATGAACAAAAAGATATCAGTACCGTTAATTATTAGGGAAATGGGGATTTAAACTACAGTTACATATCAATACATAATATGATCCAGAATATGTAAAATTAGAAAGATTGATAATACCAAGTATTGGCAAGGATGTAGAGCAACAGATAAAACTACTGGTAAAATTATAGCACCTTAGAAAACTGCTATTATCCACTAGAACTAAATACATGCTCACACCATAACTTAGAAGTTTACTTCTTCAGTACATATACAAGAGAAATGAGAACACATAATCGCAAAAAGCATGTACAAAATATACAAAAGTGTTTAGAGAGGTTTCATTCATGACATTAAAAATAGGAAACAACCAAAATAACCATCACACGTAGAAGAATAGAATTGATAAATTGTTGTATATTCACTTGATGGAAACCTACACAGTAATAAAGAACCAAACAGATATAATCCTGAGTCAAATAATGCAGGCAAAAAGAGTATGTACTGTATTATATACTTTATTTCTGTTTTCTTTAAGATGTATTGGTTGATCCAGGCTGAGAAAACACACCAGAGATGAACATTTGGGATTGCGTTAATATTCATATTCCATAAATATTACTGGAATTGTGATTCATAGATTACAAGTATATGGAAAATGAGCTTGAAATCTTTGAAAAAGTGTGAGACCTACGTATGGTGGACTCTTCTAGAATAATGAATAGTGGCTTTATAAATTTCTCTTGACTGCCAAAGCAGATGAATCAGGGATAGTGTGTATGTCCATATGTTTATACCACAGGAAAAGCAGAAAAGAGTATTTTGACATAAAATAATATATCATAGGACATAGGACTGCTAACTTCCATGACACTTGAGCATAAACTTGGAAGTTCTGGGTGGGGCTAAATGTGTTTTTCTTTTGCACACATTTTATGTGTGAAAGACATGTTCTCACTGCAGTGCTACTAGATGTAACCTGCACTGACCAGATATAAAAATAAATTTACAAAGATCAGAAAAGATATCCAACTGTCAGAAACATATAGACTGGGGACAGAGCAGAGTCAGCCTCGACAATCTTCATTACAAAAAAGCCCAGTCCAGGAAACAGGTAGTAAGGAGTTCAGAAAACTCTGTTTAGAAACAAGGACAAATACATCAAATTAATCCAATCTGCTCTTGCTACCATGCATTTTTTTTCTTTTTAAAGTCAGTAGCCCAGATTCAGACTCGGCTAGTCAATCACAAAACATTTTTAACTTCTAGTAAGAGGTGACAGTCCTATGGCTCATAGTTCTCATCATCGGGCCCATCCACCCATGGAAAAACAAAAACAAAAACAAACCAGAAAAATTTCATTTACCTAAGGATAAACGACAAGAAACATTTTATGAAGGTTGTTAAAGTTCTTGTGAAATATGACGTTCATAGAAAATCAGAGGTCCTGGCCTCACAACATCCCAAATCAGTGCTATCTGGAAGGGTAACTACCGGTGGCGCTCCCTGTTGATTCTGCACTCAGCACAGGTTCCACTTTTTCCCAAGCATGCAATAATTCTTAAAACCATATCTTCTGGGGGCACCTGGGTGGCTCAGTTGGTTAAGTGACTGCCTTCGGCTCAGGTCATGGTCCAGGGGTCCCGGGATCGAGTCCCGCATCGGGCTCCCTGCTCGGCAGGGAGTCTGCTTCTCCCTCTGACCCTCCCCCCTCTCATGCTCTCTCTATCTCATTGTCTCTCTCAAATAAATAAATAAAATCTTAAAAATAAATAAATAAATAAATAAAACCATATCTTCTGTATTTATTACTCTAAAACTAAGCATTCAAATTATAAGACATATTTTACCTATAATCATCAAAAGGGTAAAAATGCAACTAAGAAGTTTCCTTAAGTGGCCTGTAAACAGCATCAGCCAACATAGAATACATATATTTTAGCATTATTTTCATGGCATCACAATGTTCTATATTTTTAGATACATATGAATGATTTCTTACTGAATTTTCCCTGAAATGTTGTTTACACTCCATGAAGCACCCTGTTTTTTATCCCAGTTTTGTAATGAGTACTTCAAAGTACAGGAAATTAAGAAGTCTTTTTTTTTTCAAAGATACCTATCAATTTTAATATCTGAATAAGGAGCCATATCGAAGTATTCAACTTGCATGGCTAGTTTGTTTTCCAAGATCTAACTGCCTGCCAAAGGAAAATGTGTAAAATCAAGATTAAGTACATACTAAATCATCTGTGCTTTCCTGCTGAAGTATAATGGAATTCTGAGTAGCACAGAGAACCCAGCTCTCTGGTAAATTCCTTTCTTCATCTGCAACGAGCAGCCAAAGCGTAAGAGTGAAAAATAAAACGTAGTTAACAATATTGGAATTTTCAAAAATTTTTACTGTTTTTTACTCAGTCAAAAACCACTTGTTATTTGTTTATTCTATCAACAAATATTAATTGAGAACCTACTATATAAACTATAGTGTGATGCACTCAGGGGATATAACTGTGCACAAGGGAGACCTGATCTTTTACACTATATTATAAAAGATGAGGTAAAGAGTAAGATGATAAAATTACCAATAATTTATTAATTATAGTAAGTTATTCTTTTGTAAAGTATTAAAACAACTATAGTATGCTAAAAGAACCTATAGCAGAGAATGGGATAGGAGTGCTTAGGACAAAGCCTTTTTTAGGAAGTGACCTGTAAGCTGAGCTCTCAAGGGTGAAGAGAAGTTAACTGGAGGGGGCAGTAAATGGGAAAAGCTTAACAGGCAAAAGAAATCGCATTTGCACCTCTCCTGAGTCAGGAAAGACCCTTGTGTAATGGTGGAATTTTTTGTTTAGTTGCAAATAAATTAAGAAAATCATTTCACTTGAGCATCAATAACTAGGTAGTTCAATGGTAAAACTTTCATAGGTGTTCAGAAAGTGTTTTTATTTTCCCCCAAAGGTTATGGCGTCTTACTTCCTCTCCCTTAGTGTCCATAAGACATAGCCTATGGTAAGGACTCAAGAGTTTGCCAAATGAATGGCACAGAAATCACTAAAATGAGTTATGAAAGAAGTGCTTCCTGATGATGGAAGAATAAGGGACCATTTCAGGAAGTCTTCAGGAAAGAATTCATATAGCATTTGGATTTTGAGTTGGAGCTCCTAGAATAAGAAAGACTTAGAAATGCAAAATATTTGTACTTTTTCCTGAGTCATGTAGTTAACAGCAGAAGCAAAGGGAGAGTTAAGAAAGCAAGGGCTATGAGCAATCTCAGGCAGGTCATCAGAATTCACCGAAATAGTTGTGGTATTTTATTTATCACTTATTACATAATCATATGCACATAGGAAAAATCTGTCAAATTGAGCTCATGTTTCTATTATCCATTTAGTATACAGATGTTGAACATTGCTGTCATCCTTATCTCAGAGAACATTGGAATTGGACTCTCCCACATCGAGAAAAGGGAACTTTTATTACCTTGTTATACTCCCTCATATTCCTGAGCGGTGATGTACAGAAAACCCTCTATTTTCAGGTTAAACCAACCACAGGAGTTCACAAATACATATTAGAACCTACTTCCTGAGTGGTTATGGTGGGTCCTGGAGAGGATATTGCCTGAAAACTGTGTTTCGAAAACATTGACGGAATCATTAGATATTCATATGATTAGGTTTGGTTTGGGGGAAAAACATGAAATAAAAGACATGTTATATATTGGTGAAATACAACTTTTATGATCAAAATGCTTCAGAAAAGCTTTGATTTTCATAAAGACTCCTCTAGAAAAACTTACCAGTCTCAGAAATCAACCTTAATGGACAGTCTGAACCAGTCCAGGGGAAGCAGGAGAGATAAGGGGAGAGGTTAAGATAAGAACTCAGGGTTTGGAGGTCTTAAAGGTGAAAAGCAGTTGGAGAGAATTCAGAAAGGTCCAGGATCCATACAATAAATACATGGAAGTATCTTTTAGTCTTTAGGTCATTTATTTGATACATAGTTATCTGGCCAGTGAAACATTGGAAAAGGAAGACATTCTGTTCAGACCTCTAACTCCATAATTTTTTAGCGAATTACTTTATTCTCCAGTAAGATTCTTTGTGCTCTTCCTTCCCTACCCCTGTTAGCGTCTTTCCAGAGCTTTTGAAGACAGTAAAATGGCAAAGAAGCCTAGAAATCTAGCATTATGAAGACAGCAAGTGAAGTCAGTTTAATGCACATCTACTCTGTTCTCACTTGTTTTATATGCTTGCTCTGCAAGTATTTATTTTTATTTCTCAGCAAATTCACAAAGTAGATATTCCCATTGTATAGATGAGAAAACTGAGGCTCTGAAAATAATATTACTTGCTAAGGGTCTCAAATATAATAGGAATTCAAGTAATTCAAATTCAGCTTTGTTTAAGCCGCTAGAGCCTTTAAATCTGAACTACTTTACCATTGTCACAAATAAAATTACTCTTTTGGAATATATCCTTCTCAATGCAAGTGAAGGTTGTATTCTGAGTTATTTCTAGCTGTATATATACCTTTGTGGAAGTATGTGGGGAAAAAAGAAAACAATTTTGTACCTGGTTTCACGGGAGGTTCCACAGCAGATATGCAAATACCGAACTGGTGGGGCACTGGGGGCTGGAAGAGGCCTGGGATTCTTTTCCATAAAATTGATTTGTGGTGGGCGCCTGGGTGGCTCAGTTGATTAAGCGACTGCCTTCAGCTCAGGTCATGATCCTGGAGTCCCGGGATCGAGTCCCACACCGGGCTCCCTGCTCGGCAGGGAGTCTGCTTCTCCCTCTGACCTTCCCCCCTCTCATGTGCTTTCTCTTTCACTCTCTCAAATAAATGAATAAATAAAAAAAATCTTTAAAAAAATTGATTTGTGGTATATAAGCCATTCATATTCATTTACTCAAAATAAAAATACCTGGTACTGGCTTTTCCTCCTAAATCCCTCAATGTTGTTAAAATGCTAATTCACATTACCAGAAGTTCAAGGTCATGAAGAGTGAGGTCAATGATAAGAGTGTAATGTCCAAGATTAGTAAGTCTGAGTCATTTTTTGATATTCCACCAAACATGCTAAATGCTAATATAGGGGGCTATTATACGTTATGACATTTACATTTGGTCTCATTTTGCTTTTCTATATTAGAATTTTGTAGATCATAATTTAACCAGATGATTTCAGTTTCTCACTCAGAATTCAGAAGTACTATAAATACAATCTGTTCCTTAAGACCCTTGGGAAAAATGCACAAAATGATTTATAAATTACAGAAGAATAGGAAATTAGGATGAATGTAAAAAGCACATTTACATGTCAGTCTTTTAATTATAATATTAATTATACTGTCTGATACAAAAGCATTACCCTAAATAATTTCAGGCCCAGGCACATGCTGACACCCGGGGTTAGTTTCTTATTATTTTTCTGAATTCATGTACCACATACCTCCCATTAAAAATGATGTTCCCAAATACAAACCAAAACCACAATGAGATACCACCTCACACCAGTCAGAATGGCTAAAATTAACAAGTCAGGAAACTACCGATGTTGGCAAGGGGAACCCTCTTACACTGTTGGTGGGAAAGCAAGCTGGTGCAGCCACTCTGGAAAACAGTATGGAGGTTCCTCAAAAAGTTGAAAATAGAGCTACCATACAACCCAGCAATTGCACTACTGGGTATTTACCCCAAAGATACAAATGTAGTGATCCGAAGGGGCACCTGTACCCCAATGATTATAGCAGCAATGTCTACAATAGCCAAACTATGGAAAGAGCCCAGGTGTTCATCGACAGATGAATGGATAAAGATGTGGTATACACACACACACACACACACACACACACACACACACAATGGAATATTACACAGCCATCAAAAATGAAATCTTGCCATTTGCAATGATGTGGGTGGAACTAGAGGGTGTTATGCTAAGCGAAATAAGTCAGTCAGAGAAAGACAATTATTATATGATCTCTCACTGATATGTGGAATTTAAGAAACAAGGCAGAGGATCTTAGGGGAAGAGAGGGAAAAATGAAACACGATGAAACCAGAGAGGGAGACAAACTATAAGAGACTTTTAATCATAAGAAACAAACTGAGGGTTGCTGGAGGGGAAGGGGGGGGAGGGATGGGGTAACTGGGTGATGGACATTGGGAAGGGTATGTGTTGTAATGAGCACTGGGTATTATAAAAGACTGATGAATCATAGACCCGTACCCCTGAAACAAATAATACATTATATATTAATTAATTGAATTTAAATTTAAAAAAAAATGTCCCAAGAAGTATACAAGGGACCATGAGTGCAGGAGAGAGAAGAGTGGTGCCAGATCATGAATTTGAGCTGCAGTAAGAAATCGAAAAGATGTGGTTAGAGGGGTGCCTTGGTGGCTAGTTGGTTAAGCGTCTGCCCTCAAGCCCAAAGTCAGGCTCCTTGCTTAGCAGGGAGCCTGCTTCTCCCTCTGCTGTTTCCCCTACTTGTGCTCTCTCTCTCTCTCCTGGAATATTAAATTAAAATCTTTAAAAAAATTTAAAAAAAAAGATGTGGGTAGAAAAAGTTTTTAAAAGATGAGAAAGAAAAACCATACATATAAATGACGCTTATTAAGTGTCTTTGTGAGCAATGGATAATACCTTGATCAAAAGTAGAGAATACACTTACTTCTAAAAGTAAATAAAAGGGTAACACCATACAAGATTTTTTTAAATTAACACCTATAAAGATGAGAAGGAATTTTTTATTTTGCTGTTTTGTTTTAATCCATGAAAGCAAATATCATTTTGGGAAAAAATGCATTCAAATATTTGAGCAAAAGATAAGCAAACAAAAGATAATTTTTTAAGGTAATTTCATTATAAAAATAATGTTCCTCCCTTAGAAAGAGTTAACATTTATTGAATGGGCCACTATAATTGCATGTACTTTGCTTAAACTAACTCATTTATTCTTAAAAACAATTCTGCAAGGAAGATGCTATTAATGTCTTCATTTTTCTAATTGGGAAATTGAGGTGTGAACTGAGAAAAAATAACTTGTCCAGAGTCGCATAAATTATAGACCCAGGAAATCTTGCTTCAGAGAGTACCCTTAATTGATACATTATACCGTCTCTAATCCAGCTTCCTTTCCCTGCGCACGTATGTCCCATGGGTTTCTATTTCTTTCCCCTTGCACATCACCTTCAAAATAAATTCCTAGAAATGGGATTGCTGACTTAAGGAATACATGAATATGCAATCAGGTGTGTTGAGTGTCTCTGTTGTTACCCATTACTATAGCTCTATCACTATGCCTATGTCTATATCAATATCTGTAACTCTCCGTCTATGGGGGGGCGGGGTGAGGAGGGGCGGAGGGAGAGAAGAGAGGAAAAGAGACATTTCCTCCATGGGGATGTAGCCTTTAGCATGCCCAGTAGCAATATATGAAAATGCCCATTTCTCCTCAACTTCATCAAGCTTTTGAATTTTTGTCTATCTGCAGATTAGAAAGAGAATCTCATCGGGCGCCTGGGTGGCTCAGTCCTTAAACGTCTGCCTTCAGCTCAGGTCATGATCCCAGGGTCCTGGGATCGAGCCCTGCATCGGGCTCCCTGCTCCGCGGGAAGCCTGCTTCTCCCTCTGCCACTCTCCCTGCTTGTGTTCCCTCTCTCGCTGTGTCTCTCTCTGTCAAATAAATAAACCAAATCTTTAAAAAAAATAAAAAATAAAAGAAATGGAATCTCATTATAACTTTAGTTTGCATTTCTCTTATGATGACTGCAGTGGTTTTCTCAGTTTAATGGTCATTTTTATATCTATTTATATGAAATAACTGTTCACAGGTTTTTGCCCATGTTTTTGCTAGGGGATTTTTAGTCTTTTTTCTGTCTTTAAACATTCTCTATATATAAAGAATATCATCCTTTACCTGTAATGTATATTGTAAATATTTGTTTCCAAGTTTTTCATGTGTATTTTTACTTTGATTTTGGTATTTTTTGCTATGTAAATTAAAATAAATTTAGGTAGCTATATTTTTTCAAGTATTACATTTATAGCACTGAAATTTTTAAGATAATTAGAAATCTTTCCCTCAGATCATAGAGAAATATATCCAGTTTTCTTCTATTCATTTTATTTAGATTTATAATCCCTTTGACGTTTATAGGAATAAATAAATGTATATGGTTTAAGGAATATATCTAATTTTAACCTTTTACAAATAGCTATCCAGTTGTCCAAACAACATGTATCCCATGATTTAAGATCACTATCTTTATCATAATCTAAATTTCTATATGTAGTTGAGACTACTTCTGGCCTTTGTATTCTATTCCTTTGGTCTGTCTATTTGTGTGTCTTTACCAACCATACTATAACTGGAGGTTGTTGAGATATGTTTCAATAATTAGTAGGTCTAGCACTTCCTCATAGTTATGCTTTTGCAGTCTACATATTTTGTGTTTATTTTTCCATATGAACTTCAATGTCAACTTGCCCAGATCCATCAGTCATTGGATTTTGGAGGGATCACTTCAAATGTATAAATTAACTTAAGAAAAGATCCCAACCAAAAATAGATGTTCTTACGTTTTTAAAGTCTATTTTTTTGTCTTCCAGGAATGTTTTACATTTTTTTAAATAGATTTTAAATAGTCCTTGTTAAGTTCATTCTCAAATATTTCATCTTATTTATCATGATTGTAAATAGAGTTTTGTCCTTCATCATGTCTTCTTACTGGTTTTATTTCTGTAAATGGATGTTATTTTTTAAAGATTTTACTTATTTATTTACTTATTTATTTATTTAAGCATGAGCAGGGAGAGGGGCAGAGAGAGAAGCAGACTCTTGCCTGAGCAGGGAGCCCCTCACAGGGCTAGATCCCAGGACCCGGAGAAGGTAGATAAATCAACTGAGCTACCCAGGTGCCCAAGATGTTATTTATTTTTGCATATTAAAACTCCACAACCTGTTAACTTACTGAATTTCTTATTATTAGAGTTAGGTTTATCATCGACTATCTCATATTATTTAGGTATATTATCACACGTGCAAATATGGAGGTTTTTTTTTTTTTTTTTTTTTATCTTTCTGCCTATTTTTTTTTAGCCTAGTTATATTGGCTAAGACCACCAGAACAGTGTTCATAAAGAGTGGAGATAATCGGCATCTATGCCATTTTCCTAACTCCATGGGAATACCTTAAGAGTTTTTCTGCAAAGCAAAATACTTTAGGATACTCAGAAACATATACATACATGTACATATATATATACACACAACTAAGTATATGTATGTACTTCATCCAGATCAGAAAGTATCCATACATTTTTTTGTGGATGCTTCAAATGCATTTGAAAAGAAGGTCTATTTTCTCCTATCCGTGTATAGTGGTCAGTATATACCTAAAACATCTACCATGCTGACTATGTTATTTAGAGCTTCTATAACATAACTTATTTTGTTCAAAACTTGTTGTCCTCTATTGACAGTGGTCTGTTAAAACCACCTTTTAGTAATGTGTTACTGCCTATTTCTTCTTGCATCGACTGTAATTTGTATAATATATAGTCACTATTACTTATTGAATAGATTCATAACTATTAATCTTCATAGTGGCATTTATCTTTTAAGATTATAAAGAGTCCTTTTTTTGGTCTCATTTAATTCTCTTTAGGTATACCTCTTTGCCTGGTAGGGGGCTTGCAACACCTGCTTATGTTTCCATTTGCCTTGTAAATCTCTGTTCAACGCTTTACTTTGGGCAATCTGTTGCTTTTCTGAGTTTCGTTGACTTCTGCTTCATTTCAATCTTTTTTTTTTTTTTTTGGACACTTCTGTTCCTTTTTATGACTGTGTGAGGATCTTGTATTTAATTTGCTGTGTGGCACTATGGTTTTCATCAGCTTTATGGTTGTTTTCTTTTTTAGATGGATGACTTTTTGTAGGTAGAAAATATTTTATTCATATTCTCGAATTGTTAAAGAGATTTTCTACAGATGTAGTCTGGTTTTTTTCTATGCCTAGTCATGTACCGGTACAAGGTTCCTAGTCAGAGAGCTCCCTCTTCTGTCAGTTCTGCCCTTGTTCTGTTCAGTTTCCTTTCCGGATGGTGCTGACATAAGAGTGAGGTTTTCCGGGGGGCGGGGGGGGGGGGGGGGAGGCATGTCTTTTTTCTTTTTCTTTTCCTCAGGATCCTTAAATCCCTATTATTATTATTACTTTCACACTTGCATCTCTAAGAGGCACCCCCTCTTCATTATTATCTGCTTCTCCCACAAGGGGAAAAAAAAAGTGCTTTTCCAAGTTTCTCACACGTCTTACATTTCAAACCCTTTATGAAAGACAAGTCCCAAACCATGTTAAGTATTTTGGAATTTCTTATTGCAGTTTTTTCTTCCTGGATTGATTACGTCTTGGCTTCATCACGCCTTCTGTTGTCCTTTGTATAGAAATCCCCAGAAGCTTCACCATATATGCATTACGTAGTAGGCTGGAGCAAGAACTCCGTTAAATTTCTTTTATCTGCTTATGGTTAATTTGGAGGTTGTGGTACTCCATATCAGGAGTTGCGAAAGGTCATGGGTCTTGTGTGGTTTATTTGTTTTTCTTATTGAGTTTATGTATTTGGGGAAGAGCTGGGAGATATTTGAAATCAGGCAACGTCTGCAATATGAAACTGGAGGCTTAGCTAATATATTTATTAAAATACCCTTTCTTTTAGATCTGTACTCTAAAATATACTTCATAGTCTTATCCAGCAAAAGCTTATATGGAAGACTCATTAGTTTTCAGTGACTAAGCATTCTAAAATGTTAAACTGTGGGGCTCCTGGGTGGCTCAGTCCTTAAGCGCCCTTCGGCTCAGGTCATGATCCAGGGTCCTGGGATCGAGCCCCGCATCGGGCTCCCTGCTCCGCGGGAAGCCTGCTTCTCCCTCTCCCACTCCCCCTGCTTGTGTTCTCTCTCTTGCTGTCTCTCTCTCTGTCAAATAAATAAATAAAATCTTAAAAAAAATAAAAATAAAATGCTAAACTGAGCCTTCTCCATGTATGCATTGGCTCTCTTTCGCAGCACCTCTGTGTAATTTATTTAGTGTTTTAACAAACATCTGTAGTCCATAATAGCTGAAAAAAAATGCAAATCTAACAATTTTAATGCTGGTGCAAGTAAAAACATACAGAGAAAGAGTATCACATTGGATTTTACACCATAGGTTTTATAGGGGCTAGAAGCATCTCAAAGGATATGGTTCAGAAAACCTCAACAGGTAATTAGAAAATATTAAAAGTCCTAGTTAGTGTTATAAGGAGATGTTTTATGGCATTATTTACAATGGCAGTTGCTCTCCCAGTCATGAGATGAATCCAGTCACAATTCTTTCACTTACACAGGGTGATTACTTTTGTCCATTTAAATACAGTTAAACTATATTTGATTGCAATTCCAACCTGATTTAGATATAAATTAGAAATTGAGTAATAAGCATCTCTATTTTATATCACTTAAGCCTGGAAATATATATATATAAATACATGTAAATTATAAATATATAGTATGCTAATTTTTATTTTTCCTCCTAGGGGAAAAAAAATCAGCCAGTGACATCAGCAAGATGGCAAAACAGGAAGCCCTTGACCCTCTTTCCAACCGCAAACACACCAATTCAATAACAATTCATAGACAGAATCCCTTTGTGAGAAATTCTAAAACTAACTGAGAGGTTTCATGTAGCCTGGGTGAGTGCAAAACTACCCACTTGGAAGCCAGGAGGGAAAATTGAGACACCCTCTTGTCATAATGTTTACCCTGGCTCAGGTCTATGCAATCAGGAGGCAACTCCAGCCTCTCTGCTTTCTCTGTGGAAGGAAGAGGTAGGCTGAGTGTCTAAGTGCCCTAACTTTTCCAGAGGCTACCCAAACAACTGGATTCTGTCTAGCCTATTTCAGAGTGTTGATAACACCCAGCAGAATCTAGCTGCTTGTGTCCAGTGAGAATTTTGACAGTGGTATGGGCTGGTAGTCATCATAGTCTCATAGCCCTCATAGCCCACTCAGCAGTGAGGGAGAAAATAAAATACTCCAACTTCCAGCTTCTCCCTGGGGAGGAAAAGAAGTGGACTACACAGCCAATGTTCTAACTTTCTGGGACGCTTCCCATAGGATTGGCTTCGGTCTAGCCTCCCTTGAAGGGCTAATGTGACCCAGCAGAGTCTGGTTGCCTGGTACCAGTGAGAACAGAGATGATTGTGTGCGTTGGAGGCTGTCATAGCTCCACAGATCCTCCCTCTGGCCCAACACAAAGTGAGTGGACAAAACCCTCCAGCTCCTAGCTTCTCCCTGGGGAGTAAAAGAGTGGAAAGAGCATCTGATAACTAACTTTTACAGAGGTTTCCTGAGGAACTGGATTCAGTGTCCCTTATGCCAAAGCACTGAAGACTTGCATACATTAGATGACTGGGAGCTGCTAAGAACGAAGAGGGTTGAACTTAGCACAAAGTTTGGAGGTACTGCAGAGTATCTGGCCAGGCTGATTGGTGAGATCAGATGACTCTCTATTGTTAAAATGTCCGTATTACTCAAAATGATTTTCAGATTCAGTGCAATTCCCACCAAAATCTCAGTGACATTTTGTACAGAAATAGAAAAAAAATCTTAAAATTCATATGGACTAACAAAAGATCTTAAATAGTCAAAGCAATTTTACACAAGAAAAACAAAGCTGGAGGCATCAAACTTCCTGATTTTAAATTATATTACAAAGCTATATGGTACTGGCATAAAAACAGACACATAGATCAATAGAACAGGATAAAGATCCCAGAGATAAATCCAGGCATGTACAGTCAACTGATCTTTGACAGGGTGCCAAGAATACACAATGGAGAAAAGGATTGTCTCCTCAGCAAATGGTGTTGGGAAACTGGATATCCACATGCAAAGAACAAAATTTGACCCTTATCTTATACCATACACAAAAATCAACACAAAGTGGATTAAAAACTTAACCAAAAGACCTGAAATTATAAATCTCCTAGAAGAAAATGTAGGAGAAAACCTTCAAGACATTGGTCTTGGTAATTGTTTCTTGGATATGACACAAAAGTGCAAGTGAGCAAACAAAAATAGACAAGTGGGACTGTATCAAACTCAAAACCTTCTGCACATCAAGGAAACCATCAGGAGAGTGACAAAACAATTTATAAAATAAGACAAAATGTTTGCAAACCATATACCAGATAAAGAGTTAATTTCCAAAATAGATAAGTAATTCTTACAATTCCATACCAAAAAAACTAATAACAATTAAAAAATAGGCTAAATTTTGAATGAACATTTTTCTAAAGAAGATTTACAAATTTAAGGGAAGAGGTTAGGGGGAGGGGGTAACGGGGTGATGGGTATTAAGGAGGGCACTTGTGATGTGCACAGGGTGTTTACGTAACTAATGAATCATTGAACATTACATCAAAAACTAATGATGTCCTGTAC